>NC_062968.1:33173489-33444782 GCF_023119035.1 Salvia hispanica | reverse complement strand
GAGAAAACACATAAGCAAATCAAAAAACAGGGCTACTAACTTGAAATCAAATCTATGGATAAATAACGAAGAACTTAACAGATCTGCATACCTAGACGAAGTGAAATAGAAAACAAAGGAAATAAAACAAGTCTATTAACTACTGTTTCTTTCACACGCCAAAACCAACTTCAGACGCTAAATCCACTCCGGATCCAAGCGTCCGACACGGACTCCAAACAGAAGAAATTCTCCATTACGTTAGATTTACAAATTTAAGCTCCGAACACTCAATCAACCACAGATCTGTCACCAAATTCCACATCAAACACCTCAATAACGAAATAAGCAGAGATCGACATAGCAATTTAAGAATTACGCTAACAGCAGAGAGATCTAAGCAAAATAACTTGAAATTAAACAGCTAAACTCAGATCCATGAGCGATAAGCAGTTAAACATCATCAACATCAAAGTCGACTCCCAAAAGTGAAGTTCGACGGTGGAAACTAGCAAAAATAGCTGAAATTAAAACAATTGTATCTTCGCCCTCACTAGGACGGTGTTACCAAACTCGAGATCTTTAGAAAGTACCCCCCTATCACGATTATCCCCAGAATTTTTCCCAAGTGTGTGTGTAAATGTATGAGCTAAGAAGAGTAAAAACTATATCATTGCGCTGCATGCTCCTCTCTATTTATAGGCGTTTTAGTGGGTCCAGCGAGGTATTGATAATGACTTTGTTGCCCTCAGCTGTAGACTCCCTTTATCACGCCAATTTCCTCGTAATTCCTGCTCATTTCGTTCCATTCTCCTGCTAGACCATCTCCTCCATAACTTCCTCGATCTAGCCATTTTCTTCACACACCTGGCTTAGGAAACGTGTTAGACCCAGCAAATTATAACATTACTTTGCACATACCGATGCATGAAATTAGCCTTATCAGTCCCCACCGCATGTTTGTTTTCTATTTAGCTAGATTAGGTAATCTGTCTGCTAGGTCGAGGAATCATTGTGACTATCTTGTTGAGTTGTGCGAAGTTATGGGTATGATGCATGTATGCGAGTTTTTCGTTTTCTAGATCTAGCTGGTAGTTAATTTCATTTTCAGTCTAGTGGTAAATTTCTCAACCCAAAATTGCGTGGCAGCCAACCCCTTTCCAAAATTGAGAGGCTGCCTCTGTTGGGTCTGGGAAAGCGTTTCTCCAAGCCATTCTGTCATTTTCTTCATTAACTTGATCGCGTCAGTCATCCTCTCGTTCTGAGTCGATGATCTGTTAACCAAGACATTTATGCTTTCCTTAATGGCCCACAATTCTCCTCTGGCCCTGTCCAATTATTCTCTCATCGCAGCGACCTCCTTCCTTAGCTCCTCCACATCGGCATTCGCCACCTCCTCTTCCGGCTCCTTCTTCGCCTTATCCACATTCGCTCCCACATTGTAGAAGCACAACTCATGTCCCTGCATGTATAGGAGCCCCTTGTTGAAAAATTATTCCACGCTAAATAGCTCTGGGGGCTCGCACATCGTCACGCTGGGCTCCGCCTTTCCAATTTTCATCACAAAGTTGCGTTCTATGTAGGCGCCCAGGAGATGGCAAGTATACATGTGGCGGGAGGGATTGGCTGTCATCTGGTGACAAGCTTGAGCCAACCAATAGCCGAGGTGGACTTTGATGCGTTTTGACATACACCATGTGAAATAGAGCTCAGTGGTGGTGAGGCTGGAGCTGGCAGTGCCCATCAGGTTGTAGCCAATGAATTCCTGTGCAAACCGGAGGAGGTGATCAGTGATATGGATTCCTTTCGACAAGCTGGTCTTAAAAGTTCCACTCCTAGCGTGTGTGATAGACTCCCATGCTGTTTCCGGTGTGAATCCCGGCATGTTCCTTGGTGGGTCGTACGCTCTGTCATCCCAAATGCCCTCTTTGTCTCCAGCGTTTGTAAACAGTCTCATTCTGAGGAACCATTCTCTGACACTCATTGTGTGCTCAATGATGTTAAAGAGGCGGAAGGAGATTGAGTGTGCGTCTGGGTCGGTGTTTTGCTTGAAGCGAAAGATGGAGAAGAACTCTCGTGCTGCATCTACTGGCACCTCCTGCTCGTTGTGTTTTAGTAGCCACTCGAAACCGATATCCCTGATGTGGTCGAGGAACTCCTCCTCCAACTCTATCTGCTTCAGAGAATCTGGGTCATATCGCTTCCCAGACTTGGCCAGCTTCCCCACTGCACTCCGGTCCTTATGTGTCTGAGCCCGCCTGGAGTCATTAAATTTAGCCATAGACGTCAGCAATTTCTTCATAACCCAGATCTCTTTCCGCTCGAAGTTTGGCACCTCTTCTTCTTCAGACTCTTCCTCTGACTCGCTCTCAGCAGTACCAGATCCAGAATAATTGGGCAGTGTACGAGGAGATTCCCTGACGGAGGAGGTCCTCTGTGACGTCCTGGCCTGAGGAGTGGCTACCTTCTTGCCCTTCCTCTTGCGTTCCATCGCCACTCGACGCTCCTCGGCAGCGTCTACCTCCCCTTCTGACCCAGGTGTCTTTCCCTCCTGTACACTCCCTGCCCTCGGGGCAAGGAATTTTGATCCCCTGGACTGTTCTCCGCCATCCACCTCATCCAGCGCGCTCCTCCGCGCCATTCTTCTTGATGCCCTTGGTTTCACTGGTGAGTATTCTGGCACCTCATCCAAATCTACAATTTCCAATGGCCCATCATCCGTAGGCCCTTGTTCTTCAGCAATAATGGGGACCTCATCCCCTCCAGACTTTTTAGGAATTTCTCCCTCAGCAAACATGGTCGGGGTTTCTCTCTTAGATAGTCTACAATTTCCAATGGCCCATCATCCGTAGGCCCTTGTTCTTCAGCAATAATGGGGACCTCATCCCCTCCAGACATTTTAGGGATTTCTCCCTCAGCAAACATGGTCGGGGCTTCCCCCTTAGATAGTTTCAGAGTCTCCTCCTCAGGTTTTTCAGGGATTTCTCCCTCAGACACGATTGGGGTTTCCCCCTTAGATTTCCAAGGGATTTCTCCCTCAGTACACATGGTCGGGGTTGCCCCCTCAGATTCAAACGGGGTTCCCCCCTCAATATACAGACTCGGGGTTCCCCCTCCACAGACTTCAACATAGGGGTTCCCCCCTCCACAGACTTCACAATAGGGTTTTCCCCCTCAACAGACTGTAATACAGATGTGTTACCTTCCTTCGCGGCTTCATTCACAGAGTAGTCCACCGCCATCCTATCAATCTCGTCCGCAAAACCGCTGACGCTCTCATCTTCAGGTCTGCCACCATCCTTTCCCTGTTCTCCGATGTCTGGGCTCGGCCCAGTCTCTGCATCTGCTCGATCTAGGGTTAGGGCTCCCTCTGAGTGTGGAATAGGCGGTTGGGCCGTTGATTCGTCAGGAATCATCTGCGGCTGTTGGCGGAACGCCGAAAAGCGGGAAAAGATTCTCATGGCCTCCTCTTTACTGCCAAATTTCTCCTCCAACTCCTTCAAGAACGCCTCCTCCTCAGGATTTCCGACGCTAGTGGGTTCTGGAACGGGAGTCGGGCGCCACTCCGAGCGTATATCGAGTACTGGAAAGGTCGTCAGAACCGACGGCTGTTTGGACGAATCGCCGGACGGTGGTTTGGTGGCGGGGTTCTCCTTCCTCGCAGTAGGATCTTGTGCCTTCTCCATGGTTTCTTCATGCACAACACTCGCAAAAAAAACTAGGGTAAAATTTGGGTTAGGGTTTGGGAGAAATTGGGGGAAATTAGACAGAGAGAGAAGAGTCGATTGAATGTTTGATGTGAAAGGGAAGAGTAAAGGTGATGGGCTTTTCAGGGTGGGCAGACAAACGGTTGTGTGGTGATGTAAGCAACCGTACGTCCCCTAGAAAAGCGGATTTTGAATTTTGAATAGTAACCGTCTTCCCTCCAAATTCTCACTTGTGAAATTTCTTCGTCCCCCTAGCAACTCACAATTCCATAAACAAAAAACAAAGGTGAAACGCCAAATTCTCGGGTCTAGGGGTATGAGTAAAATTTCCCCGAAGAGTTTAGTGCTTCGAAAATCTTTTTGGAAAATTAATTTTTTCTCTTTGTTTGGATTTTTCTCATATTAGAAAGCACTTAAACTATTTACACTTGCAAACGAGTATTCTCAAGACTCCCTAGGTCAGTGTACAGATAAACTTTTATTCCCCATTTTACCTGACCTAGGAGTTCATTGAGAATAGCCATTCGCCTGACCAATTAGGAAATAATGGCAGATGCATGCAGTGGCGTTTCTTCCACCACATGCAGATCTGCATTATCCCTATATACCTTCACCATGTGTCCATTGACTAGGTGATAAGGCTAATTTCATGCAACGGTTATGTGGTGAAAAACGTTATAATTTGCTGGGTCTAACACGTTTCCTAAGCCAGGTGTGTGAGAAAAATCGCTAGATCGAGGAAATGCTGAAGGAGATGGTCTAGCAAAGGAATGAGGTGAAGTGAGCAGGATTTAAAAGAAAAGAAGGCGTGACAGAGGGAGTCAATAGCTGAGGGCAACAAACTATCTATACCTCGCTGGGCCCCACTCCAACGCCTATATATAGAAGAGCATGCAACGCACATCATATCACTTTTTCACTCTCTTTTAGCTCACACACATAACACACACTTGGGAATGGGAGATCTGGGGTAGTCGGGTTACGAAGGGTTCCTTTCTTTAGAAGTTTCGCAGTTGCAACACCGTCCGCGTGTGGACGAAGATACGATCTCTTTTAATTTCGTTTGTTTTGCACTTTTGCGGTCGAACTTCACTTTTGGGAGTCGACTTGGCTGTTGATGACAACACTCGTTATCTTTTCGCTTTTGTTGATTTGCGTTTAGTTGTGATACTTTGAGTTGATTTACGTAGATCTCGCTGTTGAGAGTTTATTTTAACAAGTATTATGTCGATCTCTGTTTTATTTCGATGTTGTGGTGTTTGATATGGGAATTCGGTGATAAATCTGTGGTTTATTGACTGATTGGAGGTTGTTGTTCGAATCTGAAGTAATGAAGTGTTTTTGTTGGTTGGAGTTTGTGTCGGACGCTTGGATCCGGAGTGGATTTAGCGTCTGAGGTTGGATCTGAAGCGAGAAAAGGAAATTGTTAGATAGATTTGAGTTTTCTTCTTGTTTTATGCTTTACTTCGTCTAGCGTCTGCAAATCTGTTTAGTTCTTCGTTGTTATGCATAAATTTGATTTAGATTTAGTTTGCTCTGCTCTGATTTCGTTCATGATTGATTTTCTTATGAGTTTTTTTTTACGCAATTTGGTTGTAGAAGATGATGTCGTTGTTAGTTAGTACTCGAGTTAGTTATTCCGCGACCAACGAGTTCCTAGACCGCGTGATCTAGCGGATTTGCTAGACCGAGGGAACCTGTTTATTTCCTTCTGAACGCACTGAGAAAACAACATACTTTCACTAGGAAAGGAACAGAATTTGGGGCGCTTCCTGGGATCTTCACTGCTCCATTTGCTCGAAGGCCAACGATCGTGTGTGGTCCTATCCACTTGGATTTCAACTTCCCAGGCATCAGCTTGAGCCGAGATTGAAAAAGAAGTACTTTCTGCCCTACTCGTAGTTCCTTGACCCGGAGGTTCTTATCATGCCAGAGCTTTGTTCATTCTTTATAGCACATTGCTGAGTCAAATGCTTCTAGCCTTAGCTCCTCCAGTTCTTGTAGTTGCAGCTTCCGTTCTTCTTCACAGGCTGGCGCCCTCATATTCATCTCTTTTATGGCCCAGTATGCCTTGTGTTCCACTTCCACGGGCAGATGATACATTTTTCTGAACACCAACCTATAAGGTGACATCCCGATTGGTGTTTTATAAGCGGTCTTGTATGCCCAGAGAACATCTTCAAGGCGTTGACTCCAATATTTCCTCTTAATATTCACCGTTTTTTCCAGAATGCTTTTGATTTCCTATTCGAGACTTCAGCTTGGCCATTCGACTGGGGGTGATATGGTGTAGACAGCCTATAATGCACACCGTATTTCCTCATCAACGCCTTTATGGCGCGGTTGCAGAAGTGGGTTCCCTGGTAAGAGATAATAGCTCTGGGCACCCCATACCTGTTGAAAATGTTTGCCATTAGAAATTTAGCTACTTTCTTCGATTCACAGGTGGGTGTAGCCTTTTCCAATATCCATTTGGATACATAATCCACTGCAACCAAGATGTAAGTGTTACCATGAGAAGATGAGAACGGTCCCATAAAATCCATTCCCCAAACGTCGAAAATTTCACAAACTATTATTGGCACTTGAGGCATCTCATCTCTCCTTGAAATTCTTCCTGTTTGTTGACATCTTTCGCAAACTTGACAGAATTCGAAAGAATCCTTGTTCATGGTCGGCCAATAGAATCCACTATCCAAGACCTTCCTGGCAGTTTTCCTGGGTCCAAAATGACCTCCACACGCCAGGGCGTGACAATGGTTGAGCACATCCCTCTGTTCCCACTCTGGAATGCATCGTCGAATTACTTGGTCTGAGCACATCTTCCAGAGATACAGATCGTCCCAGAAATAATATCTAGCCTCACTCCTTAGCTTCATCTTCTGGACCCGGGAAATTTTTGTGTTATTTCGTGTTGTTGTTGATCGAAGGTTGTTGGTTGAATCTGAAGTTATGGAATGTTTTTTTTTGGCTGGAGTTTGTGTCGGATGCTTGGATCCGGAGTGGATTTAGCATCCGAGGTTGGATTTGAACAGGGAAAGTCGAGTTATGCATGGATTTTGAGTTTTCTGTTTACTTTCTGTTTTACTTCGTCTAGCATCCGTAGATCTGTTTAGTTCTTAATTGTTCTTCATTTAATCGTTAAAATCCAGTCTGCTCTGTTTCCGATTATGCTCATACCTGTTTCTTCTGAGTTTTTATGCAAATTGGTTGAAGAAGATGATGTCGCTGTTAGTTAGTACCTTAGTTAGTTGTTTTTCCAGCTTTTCGTCCGTACTCTGCTTTTTCAGTTATGGTCCCCACCGTCGGTTTATTTCCCAGATCTAGGTAATTTAGAATAGTCTCTCAGATCTAGTGATTGTTCGGTTCTAGTTTACGTGCATGATTTTGTTGTTTCGCCTAGATCTAGCTGTTAGTGTAGCAGTTTAAAATCCCAAGTTTAGTTTAATTTCCTCAACCCAAAAAAAATGCGTGGCAGCAGCCAACCCAAAAACAATTCCCAAATCATTGAGCATGATTATTACGCATCCATCTCTGTGGGATCGATCCCTACTTCCCTGTGCTAGGTTTTAGTATAAGTGGTTGAGGGTTTTTGAAGAAGTGCTCTGTGTGTCCGACGACCAGGATTTTCCAACGACCAGTGAGTTCCTAGACCGTGTGATCTAGCGGATTTGCTGGACCTAGGAAACCTGTTATTTCTTTCTGTGCACACAGTGACCCACACTACATATCTTCAATTCTGAATAACAATCTTAAATAGACAAGAATGTTTGCAAGACTTGTGATACTACCCATGGGCTACTTAAGCCAGTGGGAGCTAGTGGATCGACAAGTGTAAACATGGATCTTAAAAGGCTAGAATAATGGCTAATGGGTTTTATGCCCAGAGAGAATCATCTTCTTGCCTGCCATTCTGCCTAAGTCAATCTGTATCATATTGTCTATTATAGCCTACATAAATTAGGATGTACGTATTATGATTGTCAAGACAGTTCTCTTTGGTAGAAGTCTTGAGGAAATCATCTGCATTGAATATCTTAATGGTTATGTAATGAAGGGCAAGAAACACGTGATTTGGAAGCTTATGTAGATCATTTGTGGTCTTAGGAAATGATCTAAATCATAGAACATGTGTTTCATCATCGTTGTCAAATCTTTTGATTTTGACAAGTGCCCTTAACATAGCTACAAGTACAAGAAAGTTGAAAGTGCACTATATTTGGTATTTTTTTTGGTGCTCTACGATGATGACATCTATAAATGTTGACAAACAACTAAGAGGGTTATCAATGCACATCCTCCATCCAGTCACCAATCGAGTAGGTACCAACTCATTCTTATCGTTCTCTATCACATTCCTGACTTCTTTGGCACCATGTGAACTGGGCTGACTCATTCACTGTCTGAAATGGAGTAAATAATACCCAAGGATAGCAACTTCAGGACTTCCTTCAGAACTTCCTCCCTCATGTTTGGGTTCAGCTTACGCTGCGGGTCTCTATGAGCCTTTGCCCCTTCTTCCAGTCTGATGTGATGCAGACAAAGGTCAGGGCTGATTCCCACCAGGTCTGAGAGAGTCCATCCTATGGCCTTCTTGTTTCTCCGGATTACTTCCAGTAGATCATTCTCCTGCTCTGCTGTCAAGTGGCTGTTGATTATCACTGGAAATGTTTCATCTTCCCCAAGGTAGGCATACTTTAGGCTCTCGGGCAATTTCTTCAACTCCTTCTTTGGTGTGATGGCTTCCTGGGGCAGGGGATTTTTCTCCAGGCCTCTGGTTGCCATTTCACCCAAGTCAGTTCCCTCGTCTGGGCTCCTCACTTGAACAGACCCCGTCGACTCGAATGACAGTGGTTGGTGGCAGAATGCCATGATCGCTTCATTGATCTGCTCGTCTGTCAGGTTCCGAGTTAATAGGGTTTCACACCACCCTGCCACCTCCTTGTCAACAGACTGACTCAACTCCGAATTGTTGAATTGTTCCTGCATTAATTCGGTCTCAAGGTATTCCTGGACCAGGGGGTTAATAACATCAACAACATGCAAATTTTCCACATCCAATGGTTTCTTCATGGCTTCATCAATGCTAAAGGTGTATTTCTCCCCATGGTAGTCTAGGCATATAGTCCCGTCAAACACATCAATAATAGTCTTAGCGGTGCGTAGGAATGGTCTTCCTATAAGCACTCCGTTAGACTCAGCAGACTCGTTATCACTCATTTTAATTACATGGAAATCAGCTGGGTACAGGAAATCATGCACTTTTACTATCACATTCTCCAGCACACCTTCGGGTAAAATGCATGTTCTATCGGCTAACTGAATTACTACTTTCGTATCAACCAAACTTACCCCTCTCAACTTCTTATATATCGAAAGTGGAAACACATTTATCGAGGCTCCTAGATCACACATTGCATGCTCAATTTTAATGTCACCCAAAGAAATGGGCAAAGTGAACATACCTGGGTCTGTGCATTTTGATGGCATCCTCATCTTCTGTATCACAACCGACACATTTTCTCCAATTACTATCTTCCCGTCGGATTTGGTTTTTCCAGCTATGAACTCCTTGATGAATTTGCTGAAAGTAGGCAGCTTCAGAGCCTGTAGGAACAGTAAGTTGATTTCCAGTTTGCTGAAGATCTCCATGAAGTCTTCAGTGTCATCCTTCTTCTTCTTAGCCTCCCCTCAGTGAGGAAACGGCTTCATGCGCTTCAATGTTCCTACTGGACCCCCGACTGAAGATTCTTCAATTTCTTTCCTTACTTCCTCAATCTCCACTTCAGGCTCTGGTCTAAGAAAAATGGATCAGTCATACGAGGTAGTGGCTTCTCCAAATCGCCTTTTTGAAGGCCATCTTTTACCCTGGTGTTCCTTATCTCAGTATCCCCTTGATCAGTAGTCAGTTTCTCATCTTCCTTGCTTGTCATAGGAGGTACACTCTCATCATCTTTCATTACTAGACCCTCATAGCCCCGTCCTGACCTCAAAGTAATCTGACTAATGTTTGCCCGGTCAGGTGGTTTCATTGAAGCTGGTATCGTTCCCTCGTGTCCCCTCATCTCATTAAACGAAGTGGCCAATTGTGACATTTGCTTGGCCAACATATCCATGGCAGACTTCTGCTCTTGTTGTGCATCTTGAATTTTGTGTACCACATCATTGTTTGCCTGCATATTGTTCTGCATATGTTGTTGAGAGCTGACTAGGTCGTGTACCATATCATCCAGATTCCTCTGAGGCTTATAGTTCGACTGATTGGAACTCGACCCTTGATTATGGCCCAGTCCACTCCCCTGATTTGGGCAATAGTTCCCTTTACCTCCTTGATTGTTGCTGAACTGACCCCCTGATCTTTGATTTCCCTGGTGTGTATGCTGGAAATTCTGATTGTTTCCCATGGCGTTCCTCTGGTGTGGTGGCACATAAGAACTCCCTTGATTATTCTGGTTCCTATTGTTCCAATTGGGCTGGTCCCCTTGATTGCGATAACTCCAGTTGTTTGGGCCTTCCTGATTCTTTCCTGACCAGTTCGAATTATGTTGTGGTCCTTCTTGACTACAGTTAGGCCAATTCTGTTGGGCTTCTGCTGGACTTGGGTACTGTAGTTGGAGATGTTGGTTCCCATCGGCCCACCTGAAACAGGGGTTGTCTCTCCATGGTACCTCCTTAATCTTCCACTGATTCCAGCTTGTATTCTGATTATTCTGATTCCAATTCCCCACTGCATTCACCTGGGCTTGGAATTCTCCATCGGGCGGTGGACCATGATAGAGTTGGAGTTGATTTTCCTCTGGACCTGGCGGTTTCTCTTTCTCCTGCGAGGTAGGGGAATTCTTCTTTTCAATTGCACTTAGAAGTGCCTTTTCCAACCGATCTATCCTGTCCCCGACTCCTTCTCCTTCTTGTTCCTTTACTGCATTAGCCGAACTTCTCCTCATGATAGTACGTGGGTTATCGTACGCCTTCTTTGCATCGATCAGCCTTCCCAAAATCTCACGTGCTTCACTTGCCTTATTCTTAGTAAAATTCCCCCCGCTCGAGGAATTCATTAAGTCCTTAAACTCAGGATTAGCTCCTTCATAGAACAAGTAAAAAGTCTCAGCCTCCATCATCCTATGATTAGGACAAACGTCGAGCAGCCCCTTAAACCAAGACCAGTATTGGCTCAAGGACTCATCGTAGTCCTGCTTACATTCTTGAATCTCCTTCTTTAAGGCATTTGTTTTGTTGGACGGGAAGAAATAGTCCAGGAATTCCAGTTTGAAATCCTTCCATGTGTTGATCGAGTCAGGTGGAAGCCTCAACAGCCATGTATTGTCCTCCCCTTTTGGGGCAAATGGGAATGCACGCAGGCAGTAGTCCTCCTCAGTGGCATCGTTGGGCCGCTTTTGGATTCTGCACAGCCTGCTAAACTCGTTGAGGAACTCGTAAGGACATTCATTCCTCCGTCCAGAAAATGTAGGTAAAACACCCAACACGTTTGTCTTAATATCAATAGACCTCTGTCGCTGATTCGAGACTATGGCATGGGCGGGTTCACCATCCAGATGCGCGGTGAGTGAACCAATCTCCGGATCATGGTTCACCAGGTGTGCCATAACTACGTCTGCCTCCTCCTCTGTTTCGGAGTGCTCTGTTTCTGTAGACGACTTCGGGTCCTCTCCTCCTGACGAATTCCACTCTTTTTCACTTTCTGATTCGAACGGAAATGGATCTACTGTTGTAAACTCCGATCTGGTGGTGACTGTGGATGTTGATTCCTTGACCTGCTACCTGACTTGAGCGTCCCTCGACCCAGACGGGTTACTCCAGTTTCCAAATCGTGAGCCCTTGTTCATAAACTGTCAAGAGAAACAATAAAGGAAATTAAAACTATATACACCAAATCTTTAAACACGTAAACAAACTACGCCATCCATCCCCGGCAACGGCGCCATTTGAAGAGTGAAGGTGTGAGTGCTGCGTGGTTATATAATAGAACTTCCCCGATCCAGAGAATCCACTAGACACTAGGTCTAGGAACTCAGAGAATCCTCGGGTTACTTGTCGTTGAGCACACAATCACTTCCTTCTCCTTTCAAAACCCTCAACCCGCTATGCTAAAAAGATTAGTACAGGGAAGCAGAGATCGAATCCACAGAGACAGATGTGTAAGTAAACATGCTGAAAGACTTGGAAACTATTTTTGGCTGCTGCCACGCAATCTTCTCGGGGTTGAGATTCAATTCCCAGACTCTGGAAATGAAATTTCCTATCCTAACAGCTAGATCTAAGCAGAGATAACAGAACATGCATAATGGTGACCAAATGAGCTTGAAATTGCTACTAGACGGGGTAAACGGTTTCCTAAACTAACCTAGGGAAGCGTAGCATGTGGGGACCATTTTCCTAAACGACATAGTACGACGGAAAAAGTTGCAGATCAACCAACTAAAGGACTAACTAACAGCGAAATAACAGATGAAAAACAGAGCAAAGCAAGGATCGAAACAGGGCAAACGAAATTAAACCGATTAAAACAAAAAAAACTGAAACTAAAGCAGATCTACGATTACTAAACGAGGTAAACAAGTAAACAGAATTTAAATATCACAACCATGCAAACACGAACAGATCTACACGCTGGATGCTTCATCCACTCCGGATCCAAGCCATCCACAACAATCCAACACAATTTCCATTTCCGATCTTCGCAAGTTCAACCAGATTCAACCGATCAACTACAAATCTCCATGCAATTCAAACTCCACCTCAGATCAAACCACAATATCCACCAAAAACAACCAGATAATGCAACAATAACATAACCGAAACCATAGTAGCAAATTCCATAACAAAATACGCAGTATCCAACGAGAAAGTAGCAAAACACGACCGAGCTTCGAATAGCGAAGACTCGGTAAATCCGAAACACAGACAAAAGCAAATAAAGGATTGTATCTTCGCCTCCCTTGGAGACGGTGTTACACCACAACGGAAATGAAAAGTGAACCCCTAAGATGATTCCCCTAAAAGTGTGTGTGTGAAGAGAAATGGAAAAGCTAAGCTAAGAGTTGATGATGCAGAAGGAGGACTCGCTTCATGTTGAATGCGTGCTCTTATTTATAGGGGGGAGATTCTAGACTCTTCCTGGTGTTTCCCATTTTGCCCTCCTTGCGGATGCTCCTTCGTCTAGTAGACTCTTCCCTTTTTCTGCTCACTTTTCCCGCCAGCTTCTTCCTCCAGGTAATCTTCTCTTTCTCCCTGGGGCTGGCATTTTCTCTACACACCTGGCTTATAAAGCTTTGTTAGACCCAGGAAATCACAAAATTTATCCCATAACCAATGCATGAAATTAGTCTTATCAGTACTCGTCGAACATATCCGTCGTGGTGTCGTAGGCGAACAGCCGGATCGCAACCGTGCACTTCTGCAACGGCGTAAGTCCGGGTCTGCCGACGCCGTATACCCGATACTGGAAGTATTCATCACATCCCTCTAATGTCTGGACAATGCGGAGAAAAAGATCTCGCTGCATTCTAAAACGGCGGTGAAAAACCGTGGGCCCCACCGTGTTTGCTCAGCAAAATAGTCTGCGAACAGACGTTGGTGAGCTACGTCGTGCTCGCGGGGGACAAACGTCCGACGTCGAATCGGCCGAGGGATCTGCGTCGCCGCCGCTTCACGCTCGTGCTCCATTTCTGCCAAGCATTCCGTCGCAGCATCATTAACGCAATCGAATAAGATCCGAGTCAAGACCCGAGTAATGCCTTCCGATGTACTCCATTCGTCGCCGTCGGGATTCATTTTTTTAGTGAGAAAGTTGGAAAGTGAGAGATGAGAGATATGGGAGAGAAAAATTGGGAGATGGGAAATTGGAAGATGGGAAATGGTATGGGAATCGGGTGTTTAAATAGAAAAAAAAAAATTGAAAAAAAAAACGAGTCGCATCGTCCGCGGTATCGTCCGCGTCGCTCACAGTGGGGCGAACGATACCGCGGACGATGCGACGGAAGATGCATCGAGCCTACAGTGGCGGACGAAGGGGCGGAGGATGCATCGTCCGGGCTATCCTCCGCCCCATTGTGGATGGCCTAAAGTGTAAATTGATTGAATCAAATTATTACTATTTGATGTTGAGTTAAGTATGCATTTATGTCTCTAAGCATGACAGGGAATTGATAATAATTAAAATAATAGGGATATTAGTTATTTATAAAATTAATAATTTAAGATTGTGGGAAATTTTCAATCCGATGAAACTCGTCCATATTTTGCTATGCATGAGACAATATTTTCAAAGAATGAAGATAGATTAACATCTAAAATATTAGAATATAAAATGGAGAATAAATAATATAAAAATAAAATTACACTTAAGTGTATATTACTCTCTTCATTCTACAATAGGAATCATATTTGATGTGGACACGAATTTCAAGAAATGTAAAGAATAGTGAATTGGAAAAGTTAGTGAAACATATAGTCCACTTTTTTTATAATGGTTTTATAATAAAACGTGAGTGAAGTGAGTTAGTAGATGTGGGACCTACTTGTTATTTGTGGCAAAAGTGAAATGTGACTCTTATTGTGAAACTGATTGAAATGACAAAATGTGATTCTTATTATGAAATGAAGGAAATAAATATTTATAACATTATAAAAAAAAAAAAAAAAGTTTATTTGTACATCTCTAAAGACACTCAAATAAAACAATTTATATTCATCAGCAGACGATTTTTGAACTTAATGCAGCACATTGAAGTCACTACTGGTTTATAACCACATTCTTGTTCCCTCTCCATTGTCGACATTAAGAGTTGAAGATGGACTATGTGGTGCAGTGTGTCGCCGAAGATTTAAATATTGGCTTGGTGTCCTTTTAATTACTGCTTATAGGTTAGTGGGTTCGATTCCTACATCATTATCACTACAGATCGCATGATTAATATTTGTAAAAAATGTAAATCTGAATCTTTTGAAATATATTCTTTGTTTACTCAAAGATTAATTTTAAAATGTACTACTCCCTCCGTTTTGCTATAATTGAGGCGGTTTGGGCACTGAGTTTTAGAAATGAATGGTGTGTGTTAAATAAATAGATAAAAAAGTAAGAGAGAGGAAAATGTGGAGAGAATAAAGTATAAAGTGAATAAAGTAGAGAGAATAAAGGAAGGGAGAGTAAAGTAAAAAAGATAAAAAAGTTACCAAATATAGAAATGACTCAACTATGAAGAAACTTTCCGAAATGGTAAAATGACTCAACTATGGCGAAACGGAGGGAGTATAAAGAAATACACTATAAATTAGTACTCATTTCATCCACAAAATAATACTTCCTTCGTTCCATAATAGAAATACTATTTGATTTAGGCACGTGTTTTAAGAAATGTAAAGAAAAATGAGTTGAATAGGTTAATCGAATATGAGTCTTACTTATATTTATTAATTTTATAATAAAATGTGAATGAAATGAGTTGGTGGAATGTGTGACCTAGTTACTATCTATAGTAAAAATGAAAAATGAAATAGAACTTTTATGGGATGCCATAATAATACTCTTTTTATGGGATGAAGAGAATAGTAGTAACTAATTTTGTTCTTTTGCAATATTCACGATTTAAAAAATTATTTACTTGGATATATAGACCTCAAAATACACTGAATCATCACAACAATACACTAAATCATTACACTCTTCACAATTTATTATAAATCGTGGACAGATTTATTACACAAAATATAGTCATAATTTATCCTTTTGGAATCCCATCTTAATTTATTTACATATGATTTCTCGCAACATATTATTTCTAAAATATCAATTTCTTTATATTTATCACACGTGACCCACAGTTTGTATTATCAAATATGTGTAATATTATTGCGAGTGTTTTTCTTATTTCACAATACATTCAATCACAACTATTTAAATTTATTAACTATTTTTTAGGATATGGCTAGGATTAAAATTACAATTACTACTTAGTATTTATTTTAAGAGCTACTTTGATCGTAGATCTATCAATTGTAAGTAATTTTTAATTACATAATCTCTAAAACTCATGAACTTAAATGTATTCTTAATTTCTCTTGAATTCAAATCATCAGTTGAAACTCAATAATTAATAATCAATTTATATGTCCAAACAACATTGTTTTGCTTATCGAACTCACAACACCATCTACTTTGATGCTATATTATCAATTTTTAATGTCTTAAGTCAATTTTAATTTTGCTTAATAAAAATCGTGAGCAATTTCAAAATGCATTAAACTTGATATATTTAGACACAATTATTTTTATTAAACAATCAATAGACATTACTAGACCTGCCCAAGGTTTACCGAATCGACGGTTAAAACCGAAACCGTGAGAATTTTCCCGAACCAAAACCGTCGATTTTTGAACCGTGGTTCGATTCCGGTTCAAATATTTTCGAACCGAAACTGTGCCGGAACCGCCGATTACGGACGGTTCCAAACCGTAACCGCAAAAAATCGCCGAAAAACCGTGAAACCAAGCCGGAACCGCAAAAAAATGGCGGTTCAGGACCGTGAAAAATCGTGAAAAACCGCTGAAAAACCGTCGGTTAGGAACCGAAACTGACGGTTTTGGAACCGGAACCGTAACCGCGAAATTTCTGGAGCGGTTATGGTTGGGGTAACCTCGCGGTTCGGTTCAGATTCGACAATATCCAAAATCGGAACTGGCAGTTCCGGAACCGTGGGCACCTCTAGTCAATAATAGCTACTCTATAGGAGTATTTTATAATTTTATTATTTATTACTAGTACTATTAGTCATTAGAGATTAAAAAACGATTTTCAGAATTTTGAAGTCTTGAATATAAATAAATAGAACTTCGTGGGCTTCTACGAGAAAATCATTAATTATCCTCGCCTAAATTGGAGCCCTAGGGTTTCGTATTCGTATCCCAGTCATCGCCCCAATCGATCGAGTCGCCGAGAAAAGGAAATGTCGAAGAAGAACGATTTAGGTCGAAGGAAAAGGCAGCATGATTTCGATCTGAGAAGTAATGCGTTTCTATTTTTTTTTTGTACTTGTCGATTTTGTGATTCCGTCATAAGCCTAAATTCAAGTTTTGTATCTCTGTTGATTATCAATTTTTGACTTTGCTTTGGATTATTGCGGGAAACAGGAGAGAAAGAAGCGAAGGAAAAGAAGGAAAAGAAGCTCAATGCCAAGAAAAATAAGATGAAAGTATGAATTTATTCTTCAATCAGCTCCCCTGTTTTCTTCTTCGATTATTAAGAATTTGTTTTTAAGCTGAATGTAATCTGCAGTTATTTAATTACTTTTTGGGTTACTGTTTATGCATATTTGTCTAGGTTAAACTGTTTTTGCATGGTTTATTATGCTAAATTGGCCATATCTTTTATGGGTTTGGAGATTATTTAGTTATGTATGTTGAATAAGTTGATTTGTACGGTGCTTAGGTTGATGGTAGCAGTAAGAAGAAAGGTGGGGGTGGATATCAAGTAGGAAAGAAAAAGTTGAAAACAAGGATGACGCCGTTGGCCAAAGCTAAAGCTGCCCAGGCGATGGAGGTCGACAAGTAAGGTTACTGTCAGAATGGATTCAATGCAGCAGAAAATAGGAAATCTGTTGAATCTAGTTGGTTGTAACCTAGTAACTTCCATTTGTTTGCACACTTTGCCTTCATCTATCATTAATTCAATTATGCATTTGTGTTCTTTAACTTCAGTTTTGGATATATTGGAATTTTGCATAGATATATTTTGGTATCCCATAGTTGAGGGAACTCCGCAGAAGGATATATTTTGGTATCCCATAGTGTGACATTTCCTTCAGGTGAGTGAATACAATCCAATCCCTCTTCACATACTTGAGTTTGTGGTCATATAGTAATGAAACCATCAGTCTTAAGACTCTTATCACATCAAGCTTTCTCTAATTAAGTTGAGGGCAATATATAGGAGGCTGTGTTGTGTGCCTGCAACAGTTCTCATCCTAACCTGAGCTGATGATTCCCATAATCCCATCCCAGTGTAGCTTATGGTTAAGGACTACATTTCTTGGGAATATAAATACTGATCTGGTCTACTGTAATAGCTCTCAAGTAGAATCTATGCTGCCTTGTTATCACCATTCCGTGTATTATTGAATGACACACTTGTTCAAACTTGAATTCAAGAAGCCTAAAAACATCTATGGGCTTGTAGTTCTGGAGCGGTTATGGTTGGGGTAGATGAAACTCATGCCATGGCAGGATAGCACTTTTGAAATTCTAAATTCCTCTACTTTTTGGTGCCTAACGAGTGATGCAAATATTGGAAATATGGCATTCAATCTCACAGATCCTGGTTTCGCTATCAAACATTTATTCATTGCAATTGCTATCTCATTTTCTGCACTTGCTTTGCCTTAAAAGGACTGTTGCATCGTGGTCACAGTGCAATCATATCTGGGTACGTGGGCCTGGGTTGAGCTCGAATCTGAGTACCAAATGAGTTCGCTTCAATTCAGTTTTCCCAATATGTAAGGGCACCCGGGGAAACTAACCACTTTAGTTTTATTATTGTTCACTTTTGAACAATTCATCACATCTATCTTGAATCTTCGTGAGAGCCACGAATTTTAAACCGCTGTTAAAATTAAATTTTGGGTTGCATTAGAAAGGTCTAAGATTCTGATACGCTTTTTGTAAAAAATAAACACTTTTCATTACAATTACTACTACCTTGTTTTAATCAAAAGAAATTGCTAGCGGATTAATTTGCTACTACTTACTTTTGAAAGATTAATACTACAAAACGAAATAAATTACTAAACGTCGATGATTAATCATATTGCAAAATTTGTTCTGAATAAATTTTTAAAAATGAGTGCATTTTATCTAGAAAGGAAATGGTAGTCGGTTAAAGTCGATGAGTAAATATTCAGTGCTGATAGAAAGAAAGAGAGAAATTGTTTGTATACTTATGTTTAAGCACTAAAGTTTTATTAAAAGTCGATGGCCCACGTAGGCGAGTGGGATAAAATGTTTAGTGATTGAACTGAAGTGTGACATTCACAATGGCACGAAGATATTAAGATGAGAATTATGGACCAAGCACTCTGTTTTGTCTTGATTTCCAAACCTCTCTCCAACCCCACTTCTCATCTATACCTAATCTCAACCATGTAACATTTTTTTACACGAATAGTATATAGTCTGATACATCTGTAATATACTAAAAATACGTGTGGGAATGATGACAGAGATTTGATATTTACCAAAAACAACATCTGACATGGAAAGGCCGGTATTGCGGCAAAATATCTATTGCGTTCTCAACGGCATTTAGTCAGAAAAACCCAAGAAATAAGCAACTGCATTTCTTTAGATAAGAAGGGCTTCAAAGTTATGGTGAGAGTTCATCCATGGCTTTCATCAAGTTTTCTGCCTTTCTCGAGTCCACTTTGCATGTTTATTATGCAGTATGTTCTCCAGATGGGCTCTGTTGTGGTTCTTGAATTTCGCTTTTGCTTTAAAGATTCTTGTCCTTTTCTTGATTGAAAACCTCGGTGCAATCAGTTGATTTATGAAGTACTACTACTGAGTTATCTTGAATTTAAGTCATTTATGTAAGTAGAATCCTTAGATGGTTAAGTTTGCACATTTGTTACTTACTTTTTTTTTCAGCTTCTTTGTTCATGATTATCATAGGTTTTATTTCATGTCTTGATTTAAAATTTAGCAAATTGGTTGAGAGGGAGAGTTCAGTGAGCTAGATTTGATATGGTTCCTGAAAATTGATTTTTGATGTGTGTTTTAGTTGTATCAAGAGTAGAAGCCCCAAAGTAAATGCATGGATCAAAGGGATGCTATGACATTAGCCGGCTCGTCTCCATATTACATGCAGGTCGAGTCTGTCACGGGGCTGCACAGCTCACCCACTATGAGCCCAATGTCGCACTTCCAATCCAACACCGGTGGCAACCTAAATGTGCCGTCTTTGCCTTTAGATACTTCATCGGCAATGTCTGCTCATGGAGTTAGTGTAGGTCCCCAGGCTATGCAGCAAGGCGAACCTGTGCGTAGGAAGAGGGGAAGACCGCGTAAATATGGGCACAATGGTGCAGTTTCACTGGGACTGTCTCCCTCTGTCCCTAGTCCTACTCTGATGGCAAGAGAAACTCTAAAGAAGAGAGGGAGACCACCGGGGCTTGGACGTAAGCAACAGCTCTTGCATCTAGGTAGTTTTACCCATCTTATACAGCAATTCAGATTAATTATTATTTCTTTCAACAGTGTAGTTAATTGATATAAAATCTTAGAGACTATTGCATTCTATGATTTTTCTCATCAATGCATCTGTCTCTTATTTTGCTGGCCTGTAGTTTCACCATATTGTAAGCGTTTAATGTTCCTCGTTCCTTGTGTTTGCAGCACTACTATATGCTCACTTATAATCATCTGGGTATCGTATCAACCTTTCGTGCGTTTCTACTATATTTTATCAATACTGGTTCATAAGTTCTAAAATGGGATATTTACTATTTAGCTGATTTTTTGAAGAACTAATTATCTTTGAAGGTGGATCTGCTTTCAGTGGAGCTGGAAAACTGACTCCACATATCATAAATGTTGCAGTTGGAGAAGTATGTATATTTGAACAGTTTTTTTTTAACCATAACTTCTTAGTATGATATCTTTGCCTTTTCAACTCAAGCAAAATGGTGATTGATAATTGCTCTGTTGCAGGATATCAAAAGAAAAGTATTATCGCTTTTGCAGGGGCGAAGAGGCATAGTTATCTTCTCGGGCATTGGTTCTGTCTCCGCGGCAAATATCAAGATTTCAAATTCTAGTGGAAGTGTCACGTACGAGGTGAGGTGTTAGCTGAGTTTAAAGAAATTATTTAGGGGAAGAGTATATGAAATCTTGATGGATGGGTTTCATATGGATTTCATTCATTTGCAGGGAAACTTTGACATGGTAAATCTATCAGGCTCGTACATCAACGACGTTGATGGTCCTCACGGCCCAACTGGTGGTCTTAATGTCACATTTTCTGGTCCTGATGGTACTCTCATAGGCGGCCCAGTCGAGGGACTCCTCATTGCTGGAAGCCCTGTTCAGGTGCCCTTAAGACTTTGAAACCAACTGAATTTTACTATATGGCTTACTACATAAAATTTACTATGTTTTTATGTTCAAACAACGTAGTTGATATGCCTTTTTTCTATCTTATTGGTGATGAATTGCTCCAGGTGATTGCTGGAACCATGGCACCTTTCACTTCTAAGGCGAAAACCAAGGCTCCCGAAGATCTGGAACCTTCTGGAGATCCTCAACATAGCACACTTGGAAACTCGGTAAATCCAGCTAACGTTAGTCAGAGTCTCAACCAGATGCGCGCTTGGACGAGTTCAAGATGACGGATGTACATGAAATTGTTGTGCTGACATTAACTGAAGCTGGAAGGAAAGAGCAGTTTGGCTCAATGGATTTGGTTTTCTTAGATGACATAGGCTTTTCATAGAAATGTACATCCCCTCATTAATGATTTTCCCTTGTATGAACAAAGATACTTGTAGTTCATCTTGAGAGGACAACTCAAGAAACATTTGTGTACTCAGTTTTTTTGTATTAATTTGCAAGTTTTTTCTGAATCTTGGTGAGTGTATTATGCATTCTGTCTGTCACAAACAACAGTGAATTGATCCGAATTGAGGAGCCATTTTTAAGAGAATTCATTTGTCTATATTCTTGAAATGGAACTAGAGACAGATATGTCTTTGTTCTAATTATGGTTCTTCTATTAGCTTAGTAAACATAACAAGTAGACATTAACAAGAATTGTTGTTTGGACATATCATTAATCCCACAATGAATCTTTTTCTGTTGTCCATTGCTGGAATCTCTTCTCTGGTAAATTGTGATGGAGACAAATATTGTGTCATTCATTATGCTATTTGTCTGAACTATCACTAAACGGCAGAAAACAACAAGATGCGTGATTCTGAATAGTTACAATTCAATGATTTTTTTTTTCTTATATGGATAATAGTACATATGTTTAGAGATAGTACATATAAGCAATTAAATAGGATACTGTTTAATAAATTTTGTCACAGGTGTGAGAAATGATACAGGAATCACATATTACATGCATTGACATGATTTAATAGAGGAAGAGATGGTAAATATTCTTACATACTAAGCATCAGACCAGGTGATATCCAAGTCGCCCCAGTCGCCTTCGGGAACCCCCAAGGCTTTCCAGACAGCCTTCGAGGCATCAACGATGTTGTTAGGACACGGTGGCTGATAGTCGTGATCGGCATCACATCCCATGGTGGAATCACACTCATCCACCACCATTGCTGTCACACTCCGGCCATTTCCACTTATGGTTACGTTGTTGAGGCATCTGCTCCCTCCGCTGTACCAACCAGTTGATAGCGCGACGACTGGTGTGTCATCAGAGTGGTACTGATTGTCACACTCGGATGGGCCGCCTCCGTCTCCTCCCTTCTGGAAGCTGTTGATGGTGAGAACTGCTTTCGTGCTTCCAGAAACGGGGGGAGAACATTTGTAAGTGGTGTAGAGCTTCCCTTGTTTACAGCAATCGGAATCGTTTTCCTGGTTGCATTGCCCCGGAGGTGGTTTCTTTCCTCTGATTTTTCCACTCGGGTTGCAAGATTGAAGGCGTCCCTCCAACGTCTGAGCAGCAAGGATGATTGACAAAGCAAAGATGGCTACTATTTTGAGACTCTTCATCTTTGGTCTATATTTGTTTAAGATTAGTATTGAAACTCTGAATCTTGGATGCAGAAATGGGATGAAGTTTAAGTGTTTATATAGATTTAGTTTCAGTAGAAACGCCAAGAAAGTGCTCAAATATTTTTACTTCTGCAACGTTTTAGATGACAGAAATACAGTCTTATGCTAAGCTGAAATTCTGTCTGAGTTGATACTTTTTGTCAAGACACATGCATTGGCCTATCTATATTATGCTAAATAGAACAGTAGACAAGAAATCCAATATACATATATTTATGATATATTACATGGTTGGATTTATTCAGAACAAGATAGCCAAATCTTTATTCCATATGCATCAGATTACATATTTTATTTACTAGAAAACAAGTAACTGAATTCTGTTGTTGATCAAGCATCAGACCACTTGATATCCATCTCACCCCAATCATCCTCAGGCACTCCCAGAGCTTTCCAGACGGCTTCAGAAGCATCGACAATGTTGTTGGGGCACGGAGGCTGATAGTCGTGCTCATCATCGCACCCCATGGTGGAATCACACTCATCCACCACCATGGCAGTCACACTCCTCCCATTTCCATGAATGGTGATATTATGGAAGCACCTCTTCATGTTGTTGAACCACCCTGTCGAGAGTGCCACGATGGGGGTGTCGTCTGAGTGGAACTTTCCATCACACTCTGACGGCCCTCCACCGTCATCCCCTTTCTCAAAGCCATTGATGGTGAGAACTGCTTTAGTCTGGCCAGTGACCGGGGGCGAGCATTTGTAGGTGGTGTAGTACTTGCCACTTTCACAGCAGTCGGAGTCGTGATCCCGGTTGCATTTGTCTTTAGGTGGTTTCTTGCCCTTGATCTTGCCACTCGGTTTGCAGGTTTTGCCTTTAGCATCAATGCTCAAGCTCAATGACAAGATCAGGACAGAGAGGACCAAGAATGTCAAGCCAAGATTTCTCATTTTTCTTCTTCTTTTTGTTGTAGGTCTTGCTTTTGTGGTGTGTGAACTTGGATTTGGTATAAGCATATTTATAGTGGCTGATACAGTTAGCACTGCTAATATAGAACTAATGATTGTTCTATCAGTTTTATATGTTCGAGGATTCTCCTTGCAGGCATGAACAAGGAAACCATGTAATTTTCCCATGTAGCCAGAAATATGTGCACAGTGAATCTTGGCTTATGATTTGGTATTTTACTAATATTGGTTTATTCATTGGCATGATGTGAAAAGGACTGCAAAAATGCTTAGGTTTCTACTGAAAAAGCTCATGGGGAAATCCATTTATTCATAGTCCAGACCAGATGTGTAGGATTAGGAAAAGCTTCATACATTTGAACAAGAACTACAGTAGCAACTGTGTTCCTTAAAAATAGGAGTATAATTTTCATTTTATTAATTATGAATATTTTGCCAGAAAGATTCAATATTGATGGAGATATATGTCAAGAAAGTTGTTTCTCAATTTTAAGATCAGACATGATGAGAAACAGTGATGAAATATATACAACGAGTTTAGAACAGTTCTGAAATTGATCAGTTTTAAACCATCGATTTCTCAGAGCAGAAATAAGCAGGATTATACTTTTTATTTCAACAAAAGGGCAAAATAATGTACACCAACACTCAAAAGTAGTAGTATATTCATAAGATGATTTACACAGTAATACAATACTAGTATATTTTTACATTATACAAAAACAAGCATCAAGCATCAGACCAAGTAATATCCAAGTCGCCCCAGTCGCCTTCGGGAACCCCCAAGGCTTTCCAGACAGCTTTTGAAGCATCGACAATGTTGTTGGGACACGGTGGCTGATAGTCGTGATCCTCATCACATCCCATGGTGGAATCACACTCATCCACCACCATTGCTGTCACACTCCGGCCATTTCCACTTATGGTTACGTTGTTGAGGCATCTGCTCCCTCCGCTGTACCATCCAGTGGACAGTGCGACGACTGGTGTGTCATCAGAGTGGTACTTGTTGTCACACTCTGATGGGCCACCTCCGTCTCCACCCTTCTGGAAGCTGTTGATGGTGAGAACTGCTTTCGTGCTTCCAGAAACGGGGGGAGAACATTTGTAAGTGGTGTAGAGCTTCCCTTGTTTACAGCAATCGGAGTCGTTTTCCTGGTTGCATTGCCCCGGAGGTGGTTTCTTTCCTCTAATTTTGCCACTCGGATTGCAAGACTGAAGACGGCCCTCCAATGCCTGAGCAGTAAGGATGATTAGCAAAGCAAAGATGGCTAATTTTCTGAGGCTCATCATCTTGTATTTTTTCTGTTGCCTCGGGATTGTATTAACTTGCTGTGTGTTTGATGCTCAAATAGGATGAATGGATCTATATATAAGTATTTTTGCAGTAAAAATGCCAAGAAACTGATCAAGGTATTCAACTTCAACCAAATTAATTGCTCAAAATAGCTTAAATTATCAGTCAAAATAAATCAATCTTTTCATCCTCACTCTCACGCCACAGACTGATAATTTGGCCTACATATATCATAAAAGATTGAGATTTATTTATTTCTTTGTGATTGTTATCATGGCAAAGTAACTAAATCTTTAACTACTAGAAAATCTTGATCATCACAGACAAAATAACAGTTTTCACTGCTGTTTTGAGCACTCTCTTGTTATTTCCACTGCCTAAATCTGTATATATAATCAGAGTACTGCATCCTAATTTGCATGAGTCATCCAGTTCTTGATCAATACTACTTCAAAAGCAATATATCGAAATATCAATCCAAAATGAGGAACTTCACCTTCACCCTAGGAGGGCTTCTCCTTGTGCTGATCCTTGTTGCATCATATCCCTCTGATGCCAGACTCCAGTCGTGCAAGCCGAGTGGCAAGATAAAGGGAACGACTCCACCACCGGGGGAATGCAACAAAGAGAACGACTCCGACTGCTGCAAAGCAGGGGAGACATACACTACCTACAAGTGTTCTCCCCCTGTCTCTGGAAGCACCAAGGCAGTTCTCACCATCAACAGCTTCCAGAAGGGCGGAGACGGAGGCGGCCCATCAGAGTGCGACAACAAGTACCACTCCGATGACACGCCTGTTGTGGCGCTCTCGACTGGATGGTACTCCGGAGGATCGAGGTGCCTCAAGAACATTGTCATAAGTGGTAATGGGCAGAGTGTGACTGCCATGGTGGTTGATGAGTGTGACTCGACAATGGGGTGCGATGATGACCACGACTATCAGCCTCCGTGTCCTAACAACATCGTCGATGCCTCTAAAGCTGTCTGGCAAGCATTGGGAGTGGATGAAGGTGACTGGGGCGAGTTGGATATAACTTGGTCTGATGCCTGATGCAGTTTGTGTGTTTTTATCCAGTTTTTAAGTACTGTTAAATTATCTTGTCAGAATTCTTGAACTATACTTATCAAGAATGTAATATCATTCAGTTTGTTGAAGGGCTTTTTTCATATTATACTTAAATATTTATGATACATATACTTACCGCATTTTTTTTAATTCTTTTTTGCTTTCTACTATAAGTACAGAAACAAGAGATGTGACCATACATAATTACATATCCATAATTGAAGAACGATAAACAGGAATATCTGTTATACATGAAATGAAGTTTGTGTCGCCAAAACAAAAAGTGGCTTGCTACAGCAAAGAAGCTGCACACACACTTTTGTACATTCCACTCCAGAAATCCATAAAAAAGACATAGCTAAACTAAATGAATTTGAGGAATTCATACTGGAATCTGATGGCTTAGCAAAACAGTAGTAAGCCCGACATGAGACTTACAGCATGCTATCAGTCCTGGCAGGGAGACGGCGGAAGAAGTTGAGTGGTGCCGGCGGCAACTTGTGCCTGAATCTTGGATGCCTCATGAAATATAGTCCTGTCAAGATCACCAGCAACTGGAAAGGCACAGTATACAGCACGGTTGCAGCCACGACACAGAAGACCATGAACAGGACAGTTGCGCGTGGGTCTCGCCAGCTCAGCAGTGCCTGGATCCTCTCCCCTTGGGATGCTATGTCTCCTACCACTGTCTGAATCCTCCCAGCAATGGTACGTAGCCGATCATACCTCATCCTGACGAGATCTGGGTTCCGTGAGGTAGGGAAGGTGTCGAATTCCTCATCAAGCTCATCAGTGTGCACAGTGTCGGCACAAGACAGACGTATGTTCATGTGAGGTGGGTACTTCGGCCTGAAGCGGTAGTTCCAAAGCCCGATGAGGAACATGTAGAGGAACAGTGTGGGCAAGATTAGTTCCGGGAAACAGATGAGCATGATGAAGAGGACATGGACTAGTCCGGTTGTGATCGGGTTCTTCCACAGGGAGACTTCCTTGAACCATTTTACAACAGCAAGCAATCCATTGAAAACCGACATTAGCCTGAAAAAATTAGCCTTGCTACGCCTCATGCTCCAGAGATGTGAGTCAGAATCATTCATGTACTCAACCACTTCTCGTCTCAGAGGGGGCTCTGCACGGCTCAAACGTGCTGCCACTATATTAACAGCTTGATGGCGCAGCATGTCGAGCTGCACCATTGTCAATGGCATCTTGTAGTGCATTTTGGGCAAGAGTGGTTTGGCATACAAGGCCATCATGTCAGACATTGACGAGCATGTGAACCGAATAGCCAAATGCAACTCTCCCATTTTCTTGACACCAGAGGGATGAAGCACCAGCAACGGGTACGAATGAGTATAAACCCGGCCTGTTTCAAGAGTTGACACTCGTATCCTAACTTTACCTATCTTCAGATCTCTGTGACCATTTGAGCCCTTCTCACCAATATGACCATTATCAAAAACACCAACTGTAAGAACCGTTGCTGGATCAGAAACTTCCCAAGTATACTGCTCATTATACTTCGGATTTAAGCTGTCTGTGACCGTCCTTGTTCTGACCCACTTCTGGCCATACTTTGCCACACAGAAAGTATCAGAAGTGCCCCGGCCATTTGTAGTCTTCATGGGGGTAATAGCATCAGCACTCAAAATGCCTAGCTCTAGCAAGCCAATGGGTTGCTTCCATAGCAGCTTAGCTGATGGTCGGAGATCACTGCTATAATGCGTGGATTCATCTAGCACGTGGTAGCCCCCGTCAAGGCAGACACGCAGGTGGATTCTACTAGAAAACCTGTCTTTCTTTGGCTCCTCACTATCAGCTGAACTTGATTTTTGTAGGTTAAACCATCGAGAGTGAACCATTCTGTCATCAGCACGTCGTTCAACTGCTGTCAATGGTATATAAACCTTACCAAGAACCTCATCCTTGTTTGGACCCACACGATCTTCGACCGAAAGTATCAGATGGTCATCAAAAGGTTCGGCAGCAACAAACATCAAATCTTCATTCCACAAAGCATTCATACTATGTGATTGGACAGGTTTCGTCTTCAGAATTTGGTTGCCAATCTGAGCCTTAACATGCACATTTGCAATATGATTTTTCTCACCCATGACCAAGTCCTGTGCCTCGATCACATTACACCGCACATACCATAACCTCGGTGAGTGGTAGACTTTTGAGCGAATATGAGTGGAGGAAACCGAGCTATCAACAAGATTAGCTGCATCTGCGTGCCAAGCTTCAGAGAAAGCCTCGTCAGCTTGTGTGCCCATCCAGACAGCTAGCATCAATTCACCTTTCTTTTTCCCACCTTTCTTGTCCTCAAGTCGATACCATTCTGGAGCCAACGGACTGTCAGGTGGAACTCGTGTGGGGATCTCACGGAGATCAAATCGAACAGTTCCAACAACCTCATCTTTCAGTGTATCCTTATCTTTAACAGTAACTTCCAGAACTGATGACTGTATTCTGTCCTTTGAAAATGTGAACACAGTGTTCCATTCTGGGCTTTGTGTTTTTTCAAAGTGCTTCGTCACTCCTTTATAGTTACCAAGCTTCACTTCTACATATGGGTCAAGACCCCCAGTAGCATCCTTGGAAGGAAGGTCATGAGCTCGAACAACTCTAACAAATAGGAACTGCATTGGCTCGACAAGATCATAGATACCAGATGGCTTCTCCGAACGTCTAACTCGTCCCCCAATGACCTGCCCCCCTCCAAGAAAAGGGCTTGTTTCTTTAAGAGCAAAATCAGCAGGATGCGAGGAGGAATTCGCAAACATGCCAAATGCTTGTGGTTCCTGAGGGTGAGACCTCATCTCATTAACTCCGTGTACATTTGGTTGCTGGGAACCCGTAGGAGGAGGCTGTTGCGGCTGGCTACTTGAGTTAGGAAGATGGAAGAACGTGCGTATTGACCCCCTTTTGCCTTTAGCCGATGTGCCAGAGACAACCTCTTCCCCTTTCTGAGAAGGCAGATGACTGGCATGGCTGCTTGGATGCACGCTCGAACGTGAAGACGAAGTTGTCTCAGGAAGAGGCACTGAAGCTCTGATAGAGGGATCACTCGTCACAAAAACTTTCAGGCCAAGCTCCCCTCTGGCACGGGTGAATAAATTCCCCTTTTCCAATGGATAGTTAAACACAACCGCATCAGCATGGGGAACAAACGACGTACTGGTTAATCTAACCTTCCCAAGGGAAGCTTTTGAGTTGGTGGTTTTGTTGATATTGTAGACATGAGCCTCGAGAATGAGATTGTGCAGGTTATCAGGATTCGCCACGTTGAAATAGAACGTCTCGTTCCAGAATGGGTCAAGGTCCTTTTCCTTTACCGTGGTGTGGAATTTCTGACCATCAAAATGCAGCTCCACAAATGGACTGGACGAGCCCTGCCCGTCTTTGGGCAAAAGGTTGTGGGCTCTTACAACCTCCACACCTAGCTTGAGATTGCTCATGGATTACAACTTACACCACAAAGAAGCAATGTCTTGTTCTAGGGTGAATTTATCAACCTGCTCATGAAAAGGAGAGCAACGTCAAGTGATGATGAAGAATAAAAAAATAACCCCAGTATTTTGGAGATGTATATCTTTTTTCAGTGCCAAAGAGAGCTAAGAACTATTGCTTTGCAGCATGAAAGTAGTGAGCAATAAAAAAGTAAGATCAATTCAAAGTTATGACACTAAAATCTGCATCTTGGTTAAAGCTTATGGAGTACTTACATTATATTCATATCAACAATGCATAACCTCGAATATCCCCAGCAATACTTAAGTGCTAATGAAGCTCGATAAGTCTTTAAAAGGGGTGAACAAATCATTCTTATTTTACTCACTCACTATCTCTAGACCAAAACAATAAGATATGTCAAAATCAAATTACAGATTCATTTACCAGAAACCAAGAAACATTGAATTTAATCACACATTTCATCTTTCCACAAAGAGAAGTTTAAGAACAATAGGCATCTAAAATCTGAACCATGTCAGCTACGAGGCTGGAATAAAGGGCAGAATATCCCTCCCAATTTTTATTCAGAAAGAGCTCCACTTTTAGTTATATTCCAATTATATACTCACTTTACATAAAACTTGCCACTTTTACGATACTTCTATCTATATCATGACTGATTATCAAAACAAAGAAACTCATCAACAAGAAGCCCAGATGCGCAAGATTCTTGAAAAAACAACCATATCAAAAAAATCACACCTTCAAACTAAAAACCCCACACCAACAGAAAAGCACACACACAAAAGGAGGAGTCTTTACAGTAAAAATAGAAAACCCACCAAATATATAAACAAAATTAAACATAAACCGAAAAAGGAAAAGGATTGGGGAAACAAAAATGATAGTACCTGTTAAATTTCAGAGTTTGAAAAGGAGGATAGTGATTAGTGAGCTTCAATTACACAGATCCAACCAGCAACAAATAGGGTGAAGAAGAAAGAAGAGGACGTGAGAGAGAGAAATTATGGTGGTGAAGAAAGAGTAACAGTAATAATAATGGAGAAGCAGGGCAGGGGTCCTATCCTTTTGCACAAAAAAGGTAGTGAGAGAGGAAAATTCAAGGAAGAAGATTAGCAAGAAATGAGAAAGTGGAAAAGTCTTGGACGTTTATTGTACTGTTTTGGACATACGTGTGTTATTTAGCATTCAACCCTCCACATAAACTATATTAGATTATTTAATTATTTTCTAACGAGTTCAAACAGTGATCATCGATTCAGCATACGCGTCGAGGAAATAATTTGATGTTTATACTTTATATTTTGAACTCATGTTTGTTCACATATAACCCATGGTTCTTCAAAGTACACTTTGCATTTTAATTTAATTGTCTAATAAAAAGCACACATGGCACATGTAACTCTAGCTTTGATTTTGGACACTTCTTTATAGCTGATACTTGAATTTGTAGCAAAATGTTTACACCTGAAATATACAATCACAAAACAAAATCGTCATATGCTTTTTTTGTCAAGATTTAACAAATTCCTATACTATCTAAAATGTGTTTATTTGCTGCAAAAAAAGAAAGAAAAGCGTATTAATTAGAGATATTGGCATCTAATATCACGAAACTTTCAAAAGATTGGGTTTTTTCCACGAACTTTAAAATTGGCAAATAATATCACGAACTTTATCACGTGGTTGGCTTTTTCCCACGAATGAAAAAATTCCCACAAATAATACTATGATACCAAATTTTTTTCGTAATTTCTCGACAACAATTCGAAAGTTTCAAGTTTTTCAATATTTGAAGATAATTTTTCTTGAAGCACACCTTCAAAAATTGTTCTTTAATCTATTAAAATAACATGAATTTTTTCATTCGTGGGAAAAAACAAATCCAAGGTAAAGTTAGTGATATTATTTACCAATTTTAAAGTTTGTGGGAAAAACCCAACTTTTTGAAAGTTTCGTGATATTAGATGCCAATATCCCTATTAATTATTGAAATAATTTTAAACTTTTTTGGTCAAATTTGGTGTATTATTCTTTTGCAAAGAAATCTAATTCATAACAACCGACCTACTGCGTGAGAAGGGTTGAACGCTTTGCCTTACATTAAATGTATCATTTGAGTTTGCAAAGTGGTCTGCAATTTTGGATAATATCACCTGATTATCAAAATACTACTACTATTATATTAACCTTCTGCAAATAGACTTGTTACCAGACGACGACAACTATGTTTAATTAAAAAAAAATATTGAGTTGTAATTGTACGTGGAGTATATAATATTACTAATTGGTATGTATGAATGGAGTAGATTAACTTTGGTGTCATCTTCACACCCAACCAAACAAAAAAGCAGTTCCAACTCACCTCAATAAAATAACATACGATTAGTATTATTTAAGGTGCTATTGATTTCTCGTATTGACGCGTTTCTATAGTTTAGGCAATTTATTAAAAAATGGCCAACCATTACCGAAATTTCATTTTCTAATGAATTTCACAATATCTGGACAACAGATTTCGATTTGATTAGTTTGGGACAAAATTAAATAAATTCAGGTTAATTAGTGGCACGTGCGATAGCAAGGGGTTGCTAAATTTAGGTGAAATTAGTTTAGAAATATGGATAATCTAAATTTCTATATAAGATTATAGACTAGCTAGTTTTCACCAGTACGACGTTGTATACAAATTCTACAAATCCAAATACGAGATAGAGAGAGAGGGAGAGAGAGATTTATAATTTATTGATTATTGTTTTAATTAAAGGTGAAGCAAGCAAATAATATTGGTTGGCATGTAATTGATTATCCGTAGAATGGCAAAGCATATTCGTTGATCAGTCGATATCATTTCTCCTTTACCTCACATTTTTCACAAATAAAGACACACATCACAACACAAATATCCGCATTCTTGCCCTAAAAAGGATGAATGTAGATCAAAGGGACACAAATAAACCTGAAAAATATTGTGACCGTCGGATTAATTAAACGGAGAAGTAGCTTTTTACACATATTTTGAGAGAGACATACTATATTTTGTAATATTGCGCTTTAGCAAAAAGAATTGACAGTGATAATACTACAACGCATCTTGATATTCAGAATCCACTAGTATTTCTCTACCAACCAATATAATTAAATCATGCAACAAATACTAAATTGGACTTGTGTTCATAGTCTTACAATAATCGATGGGAACACTGACTCCCAGAAATGTACTCCCTCCGTCCCATTGAAGATGACTCACTTTCCTTTTAAATTTGTCACAACTAAGATGACTCATTACTTAAAATGGAAACACCTTTATCTCTACTTTATTCTCTCTTTCTTACTTTACTCTCTCCTCTCAACACACAAAATAAATTTGCATAAAATTCCGTGCCACCCAAGAAAGAGGTCATCTTCTTTGGGACGGGGGGAGTATATTTCAAATGACAATCATCATACTCTTACTCTACTATAACACTAATTGTTAAAATTACTCATACCCGTGAAGAAAATATACTCATTTTATATATCAAGTGCCAAAAAAGCTTGATTGCTTCAAATAATGAGGAGACGTGATAAAGTTCTTAGTGAGAGTACTAGAGCTTTAACGAGTGCAGTGCAGGTGCGGTATGATATCACGCGATCTAACAGGTCCAAAGGATTCGACTAGACTTCTAAGGCTAGAAAACCATGGAACTATCAGAAAGGGGTCGTTGGATGCACTCTATTCCCTCAAAACCTCAACCCACTATACTACAACTAGCACAGGGAAGTAAAGGATCGATCCCACGAGGATGAAGGTGCTACGAAACTGCATTTGAGGATGTTTTGGAAAAGAAAGGGGTTGGCTGCTGCCACGCAAATTATGGGTTGAGTACTAAAACTACTGGGTCTGAGAGACTTAAACTACTTTACTCTACCTACTGGGTCTAAGAAACAAGAACGTACGGAACATGCATGACTTTAAGAAATGAAATATTTGAGTAATTAAAAAAAACAACTGGAGTTAAGTAACTAGACAGACTTTCCTAATTTAGACAAACAAAGGAGAAACGGGACCAATTTCCTTAAACAACCAGGGTCTGGAAAAGCAGCTGAAAAGCAGAAGTACATGCAGAAAAGTAAAAGGTCTTGCAGAAAAGTGCTAACATAAAGCAGATCTGATTCTAACTACCACCAAACATCATCTTCTTTAGGAATCAAATGAGAATAACAGAGAAAACAGAGCATTTAACATCATGAAAACAGAGTAAACTTCGGATCCAAACTAAAAACGAGAAATTAAAGTCGCAACTAACAGACCTACGCTACTGGACCTAAGAAATGGAGAAACAGAACGTAAATAGCCATGATCATGCAGAAACGTAAACAGAAACACCAGATCTGCCAAACTCCAACTCAAATCCAACATAACTCAACAAATCCAAACAACTCCATACAAAAATCCACAGCCTCCAGCAACCAATAAACAAATCTCAGCTCCGAATATTCCAACAATAATTCAACAACGCAAAATAAAAACAACCGAACAAGCTCGACCGAACAAAATCCAACAAAAGCAAAGGTAAACTTCCATAAATGCAGAGATAGGTTCAAATCCAGTAGATCCAAGTCAACAACTAAGAGTTACGAAACTAAAACGAACGAGTACTTAAAACCGAAAACAAACTAAACAAAGCAAACTAAATATTGTTTCTTCGCCTTCACAAGGCGGTGTTACACAGCAACAAAATAACGACGATGAACCACCACGGTAGCCGGAATCACCCCATCTCCAAGTGTGCAGCAAGTGAAATGAGAATTTTTGAAGTGTGGAACTAAGGAAATGGAACTAGAGCCTTCAAAAGTGAGCGAGGAACCTTTTTCTGTTCTTCAAGGTTTAGCTCTTTATATAGGTGAGGCTCTGATCCCTAGGGCATCCCTCTGGTAATTTGACGCTTTTGCCCTTGAATAAGACTCTTAAAAAGGAATCTGCTCATGCTCTATTCTGTTCCTGCCGCCAGCTTCTAATTCTCCCAGGTCCGGGCGACGACTTCTGATTTTCACTTCAATTCCATCTCTTTTGCATTTGCCTGGTCAGGTAACAGCAACTCCTGAGTCCGGCAGATTTACTACGCATCTGAACTTATATAACGCACATTAGCGCCCCAAATGCACAGATTTTTACCCTAAACCAATGCATGAAACGAGTCTTATCACTTAGCCTTGCCCATTTATTACTACTCCATAACCTAGTAGTACTAGCATATATTTCACTTTTACTCCCTCCGTCCACGAAAAAAAAGTCTTATTTTTTTATTTTGGTCCGTCCATGAATAAGAATCCCGGTTCATAATTACCATAAATGGTAAAGAGACCCACATTCCACTAACTCATTTCACTCACATATCACTTATTCCACTAATTTTTTTTCACCCACTTTTCTTAACATTTCTTAAAACCCGTGTCATTTAGAAATGAGACTCTTAATCGTGGACACGAAGGGAGTATTTGTGTTTTTAAAAGTATGCAATTGATGCGTCAAAATATTTTTGTCTGTTGTGAGGCACGAATATAGTACTACTAACTTTTTTTTATTACTTCTTATTTTAGTAGGCTACACGATTACACTTTTATCATTTTATAATGTAAAGTAAGTCGAAGTTACATGCTACACTACAAAGTCCTATAAATAATTACTCCACAGTACTAGTACAAGTTAGTAGTTATTTTCTTTACTGCGGGACTCTCTCCGTCCCAAAAAATTTATCACTTATTTCATTTTTGTTTGTCCCTAAAATTTTGTCACCTTTCATTTTTATCATTTTTGGTAATAGACCTCACATTCCATTAACTCATTCTCACTCACATTTTATTTTAAAATTAATATATAAAAATAGAACCCACATACCACTAACTTTTTCAATCCACTTTCTATTAGTACATTTCTAGTACATTTCTTAACACCCGCGCCAGATCAAATGGTGTCGAATTTTAGAGGACGAAGGGAGTACTATTTTTTCAATTAGAAAATAAACATAAATTTTAAAGGTTATGCCACGGTGACTCGAACCCCTAACCTTTGGTCTGGATTTCAACCACTTTACCCTTGACCAACACAAACGTACATTATTACCATTACTAATTTTGTAGTATTGTGTATGGGTTATAGAACAATATTTCCAAGTCTCATTATTTGGATACAGATGTAAACTACTCTATTTAAATTAGTCTTGGGCTTCATAGATTGGGCTTTAACTCTTCTCTAATCGGACCATGAATCTTCTCTAATCGGACCATGAATCTTTTAACACATGTTTATATAATTAAATTAATAATATAATTTTTAGCACCTTTATAGATCATGCCACAATTCACTGATAAAAAATTCACATAAAAATCAACTAAAATATTTAGGCCTTAATTACAAATAAAACCCAACACGTGCGATTGCTACATTTTTTTATTAATCTATACAATATATAAAAGGGGAGTTTTGGGGTATTTAGGGAAATAAGAGGAATTTTAGGAGTATTTAGGTAAATCAATTATAATTCAATTGTAATCATTTTAAAAGAATTGTTACCTGTATTATTTTGTACGAAGCTAAATTATTATATGGATGTAAATTTGAATTGAGTAAAGGCCAAATGTTGTCCTCAACATTTGTCCGTTTTATCAATTTGGTCCTGATCATTATCTTTTTTATTATTTGGTCCCTCACAAATGAACTTGGACCGAAATCGGTCCTAAATTGACAGATGCGTTAAAAGTAACGGTCAAACAGGGTGTTTAGCCGATTTTGACCAAATTGTTATTTCAAATATAAAAATTATTATTCTAAAATAATTTAAGAAATTAAAACCTCTTCCTCCAAACCCAACAGCCCGCCAATTCTAACTTTGAAGTTTCTGTCCGGCAGCTCAGTGGCGGCGACGGCTCTACTAGACTTTCGACGGTGCAGCAGCGGGCATCGTAGACCGCGATGGTGCCCCTGACCAGCGACGACATTCTGATCGAGAGCGAGAAGCAGTCGGGACGGCGACGGCGGTGGCTGACGGCATGGAGGTTGCAGCTGTGCTCTCCTAACAACGGCGACACGAAATCGCCTCGGAGCAGTGGCAGCGGCTGAGCGACGATGATGTCCGGTGAGGATGAGACAACGACCATTGGTGGTGACCGGCGACGAAGGCAGCTTTGAAGAGTTTGAAATTTGGGGATTTCCGATTTGGTCGATTTGGGGGAGGATCTCTTCGAATTGGAGATGCACCTCAGCCGACGGAGGCCTGAAACATTGGAGTACACCGGCGTGGCGTCGGAGCGGCGATGACGAGGGAGGACGACAGTTGTAGAGTTCACCTCCTTGAGGAGCTCCGATTTGGGGGCGGATGAAAACAAGTTTCTAAGTTAGAAACTTGTTTTACGAAGTTGAAAATGAAATATCTTACCTCCCGATGGCGACAGTGGCGGTAGTCGGCGAGCGGCGGCGGCAACCGATGACAGTAGCGGCGGGCTGTTGAGTTTGGAGGAGGAGGTTTTAATTTTTTAAATTATTTTAGAATAATAATTTTTATATTTGAAATAAATAAAAAATCTAATAAAAATATTTAATTTGGTCAAAATCGGCTAAACACCCTGTTTGACCGTTACTTTTAACGGTTCTGTCAATTTATGACCGATTTCGGTCCGAGTTCATTTGCGAGAGACCAAATAATCAAAAAGATAATGTTCAGGACCAAATTGATAAAACAACCATATGTTGAGGACCACATTTGGCCTTTACTCATTTGAATTCCATAATTGTAGGGATGGAATTTAACTAATTTATTTTGTTTCCCTATAATTAATCCATGACCATGATGTTAAATATAATTAATTATTATAAGTAATCACACGGTATTTTGTTTGTAAATTTAAAATTTAACACAAATTTGAATTTTATAATTGTAGGGATGGAATTTAACTAATTTATTTATCATTTTTAAAGAATTGTTACTGTATTATTTTGTACGAAGCTAAATTCTTTTATGGATGTAAATGTGAATTTGAATTCCATAATTGTAGGGATGGAATTTAATTAATTTATTTTGTTTCCGTATAATTAATCCATGACCATGGTGTGAATATAATTAATTATTATAATCTATTCCAAATAAAAGTAATCACACAGTATTTTGTTTGTAAATTTAAAATTTAACACAAATTTGAATTTCATAATTGCAGGAATGGAATTTAACTAATTTATTTTGTTTCCCTATATTAATTATCACATGATTAAGGCAAGTGGTAATCATTTTTTTGTTTCCCTACGATTAATGCAAGTGGAGCCTTAAGTGGAAGGAGTGGGAGGTGGAAGGAGGTTACGTGCATAATAATTTTGTATATAAATATGTCATATATATGGTAAAATACCTACTTACTACCTTATAGAACTAAGCATACCATTTTCTTGACGCCATGAAACCATTCCACACTATGCTCAATGAGCTCGAGGAGGCTTCTTCAATTTCTTTGGTTGTCAAAGTATGCTGCATTCGTGTTTTTGACACAACCGCTTTGGAGACAAAACCATTGTGATCAGCAAACAATGTGTTTTACAAGATCGTGCAATACGTTATTTTGTTGGTCGTCGAATGTTTATTTGCAAAGTAATAGTAAATCGTAACTTTTGGACTCAGTAAGTAGCAGAGCAGATTGTAAATCTTCTCTTCACAATGCCTAACAACACAATATAAACTCAATTTACAAGATTTTATTACATTTATCAGTGATGTAATTGTAAGTGGTTGATATTAATCGTAGGATACAAGTGATGTTTTTGCTTATGCCGCAGGGATAATGAGTGCCTTAATCTTTCTAAAATACATTGTTAGAATCTAAAACGTTGTCGTTGAGAAAAATAAGAAAAAATGTTAGTACTATGTTTTTGTTGATCTTGATTTTAATTTGAATGTGCAATGAAGATGAAGAAAAAGTATAGAGAATTCATTTAAGCAAATAAATAAGGTGATGCTCAAGAAGATGTGTGACTCAATTTTTATGTGTTGGAATTGTACCATTTATTTGCTGAAGAAACAGAAAAAGATATACCATTTCTTTTGCCATTGAGATTGTATATTTCGAAATAGTCTTTTTGAAATGTACAAAACCAAGTCGAAAGTTCTGCAATTTGAGTTTGTTTACTATATATCTCGATGAAGTCTGAAATGCCCTTTTTCAACTACAACCAATGCCATGTGTTGAATTATTTGCCAATTTTTACTAAATTTGTTACTAATATCTAATTGTTGTTTACATATATAATCATTTTTGTTTTACGTAGTGTAAATATTGGATTGTTATAAAGTAAATTAAGATTTGTGCATCGCACAAGTGATATACTAGTTACGAATAAAACCCAACACGTGCTATTGCTACATTTTTTTATTTTTTTATTTTTTCCACAAAATTATCCAATAGTATTTTTTAGTTAAAGACTATAGTACAGTATTATTTGAAAAATCCCATCCATGGGCCCGTTCACTTGTACAAAACCAAATTTGTTTTGACACATATTTTAAGAATTGCAGTTAATAGAAAGTGGATAAAAAAACTAAATTTGTTTTGACACATAGAATTGCACTTAATAAAAAGTGGATAAAAAAAATTAATTGAAGATGGATCCTATTATATGGAGAAGTAGTATTTGTTTTAAAGTGAAATATGAATGAAATTAAATTAGTGGAATACAAGGTCCATCACTAAAAATAGTAAAAAAAAGCAAATAAAATATTTATTTGTGGACTGGTGAAAATGACAAAATGAGACAATTATTAATGGATAGAGGGAGTAACTCATAAGTAGGGCTGACAAATCGTGCGAATTGGATCGTTTTCGGGTCAACCCTGTATCGATCCAACTCAATAAGGCCAAACCCTAACCAAACCAAAATCGCCGGGTTCTTTTCTGATTATTGTGTCATGTCAAAAATTGTCTGCCTCACTGTTAATATTTGTAAATTGTAAGTTACTATACAAATTTGCTTAACACGACACTGTAACAATCAGAACATGATATTATATTATAGAATACAATATTATACTATTATAACATAATTAAAACTTTAACACGATTTAAATCTAAATAATATAATAAACTTAGTAATTTTTTTTAATTGACAAAAATAATTTTCGTTCTCATCGGATAACCTAAAGCCAACCCGAAATCATTTAATTCTCATTGGGTCGACCCGCTAAAGACCTAAATCTAATTAACTTAACCTAAATTCATTAATTTCGTACGGAATCTTGTCATAATATTATTGTGTCGTATGAAAATTTGTCAGTCCTACTCATAAGCCAGAATTTTGTGGCTGTTGAAAATAATTAAAAATTACTGCTGTTGGATGTGAAAAATGATGATCCTCAAAAATAGGCAAGAAGAGAGTGAAAAATGATGATCCTAAAAAATAGGCAAGATGAGAGATATGCACCTTTGATTTTCCTAAAAACGCAGCTAAAAAATCTCCCCATCCTCTGAATATTTCGTCAACTTCTTTAACCAAAAAACAAGGATCATTTTGCATTATCTATTCATCTCTGCCTCCATTTCCCATTTGATCACTTCCATCTTCATTCCAATTCCCTCTCTCTCATTACACACAGACACAACATGGTATGTTTCTTTGTTGCAACTCATTTATGATTTTGTTCATCCATTAATCTTGATTCTTGAGATGAAATATCATGAAAACTGCTTGTTTTTTCCTTATCACATTTTGTAGTTCTGTTTTTATGACATTTAATGATATGTTTCCAAGACAAATAGATCATTTGATTAATCCACCAAAATGTGAGGCATGGAAAATATTGGTCAAGATTTTGAACATTATAAATAAGAGATGAAACTGTCACAACATTGTTTCGTTTCCTGCATTTCCTCAATCTTCATTGCAGGCCAACTCAGCCTCCGGAATTGCTGTGCACGACGAATGCAAACTGACATTCTTGGAGCTAAAAGCCAGAAGAAACCACAGATATGTGATCTTCAAGCTGGATGATGCCCTCGACAAAGTGGTGGTAGACAAGATCGGGGGCCAGGGCGAAAGCTATGAGGATTTCTGCAAGTGCTTGCCTGATGACGACTGTCGCTATGCTGTCTTCGACTATGACTTCACCACAGATGAAAACTGCCACAAGAGCAAGATCTTCTTCTTTGCATGGTAAAAATTATTTTATTTTTCCTTTTCACTGCTTTGTTTGTTTCACAAAAATGATTTTGTTTCTTTCTTTCAAATATTGTAGGTCACCTGATGTTGCAAAGGTGAGGACTAAGATGTTGTATGCAAGCTCCAAAGACAGGTTCAAGAGAGAGTTGGATGGGATTCAGGTTGAGTTGCAAGCAACTGATCCTAGCGAGATGAGCTGGGATATCCTCAAGGCCAGGGCTCTTTGAACACACGTTGCACCATCCACCATGTCTCAATCTCATATAAAACGTTCGACTTCTTATAGTTTCGTGGGTGGCTCTTTCGACTACATCTCAACAGGGCTTCATTTTATTTAGTATTTTGGAACTAGTACTTCTAGAAGGATAAAACAATCTGTTTAATTTTTTTTTTGTCATTTTTTGGTTTTGTTTGTTGTGTTTTTTTTACAAGAGTGTTATGATGCATTAGCTGCATCTTCTCTGTGGCAACCTTTTTTTTCATCTCATATAAACAATGCTTTTCAAGAATCATTTTATTGACATCAATGTCAAGAAACACAACATAGCTTCTGAATCATGACACCCTCATTTACAAAACCTCAAAAACTATGCTCTTATGCAACACTAACTTTAAAAGTGAAGAAAAAACCATAAAAAGACAGCAGCTTCCACATTAAACAAGCATGTAACAAATTTTTAAAAAAAAGTAAAGATAAAAGAGTGCTTATAACCGCTGTGGCTTCTTGTTTTGTTCGTCCCAGTACTGATTCTCCCACGCCTCCACTTGTTTAGCCATCTTGATCTTCCCATCAACCAAGGCTTGGATTTCTTGAGGCTTGTAGGGAGGTTGCATCGTGCACGGATCCGACCCTCTAGGCCCCTTCTCCAAGGATTCCTCCATGAACTCTCTCCAGATCCCTTGCGTAGAGCAGGCCACTGACTCCGTGCACAGCTCCACTGCGCCAGCAGGAACAGAGGGCTTGTACTTCATCAGCTTCCCATACTCGTTGAGAAGATGGAACATGTAGTCGTAGACGTACTCCATCTTCAGATCCTCGTGGATGAAGCTACTCCCGGCTTCACCAATGGACTTTGCCTAGAATTTGGACTCGTTTAGGACACTTTTGAGGTTTTTTAGCAAAAAGGAAACAATTTACCTTATCCTTGTGGTTGTTTCCCCAATCGACTGCGAACTTGAGAGATCTGCATTTGTCACTGTCCCTGACGGGCCAATAGTGGTGCTGAGGAACCATGCCTCTTGTGAAGAAATCATACCAACGTAGTGTCATCAGCAAGACGGGGGAGTCGCAGGCAAATATGTACTTCTCGCTCACGGACCACGCCCATCCTTCTATGTAAATCTTGTACCTAAATTTCAAATGCATGAATGAACAACTTTTTTCTTTTGAGGTTGGTTCACTCTTGAATAAGGTGATTGCAGAAAAAGAAAAGCAAGAAGCAAATGATCACCTGTGGGTGCATTGGTTTCCAAGATTGGATTGCTTGTATCCTTGTCGGGACTCTGCAATCCAGTCCTGAAATGCAAGCAAAGCAACAATAAGAATGTAGTTGAGGGATGATGATGACTGGGTGTCGAGAAGATTGCATACCTGAACATAAAGACGAGTGTTCCAGTCAGTTTGAGGAGTAGCATTACACTTCATAAGGTCAGCCCTCCATTTGCAAACACTGGGGTTTCCCTTCCAATAAGCATAGGGCTTTCTATCCTCCCATTTTGTCTTCTTGTTTCCTTCTTTTATGTCCTTCAACACACTTCTCCATGGCTTTATATTCGTCTCAGCCCTACACCACCAAACATTCTTAATTTTCCCCTTCATCATCAATGACCAAACGCCTCAATCCAATTTATCTAGTGTCTTCGGTTTCATTTTACCAATACAAATGAGCTAGACAAGAAATCATATTGGACTAGAACAGATTCAGAAGCCCTAATTTTGTTAAGATTCCTAATTTTCGCGCCTTTTTTTTACGAGAATACACCAACAAACAATAAGCAGGGAAAAAAGGCCTTTGAGTTAAAAAAACAAGATTACCAGCCCCAAAACGACCAGTCGGGAAACACGATATCCAAGCTGCGCCAATCCGAACAGTAGCGGAAAACCGGCGGCGGGGCGGAGTCGGGCAGCCGGAAGCGGCTGGCCTGGACGACTGGGCGGTCGTCGCAGTCGAACATCAGCTCCAGATCGGGAAATCTCCCCGGGTAGGTCCGGATCAGCTGCGCGATCCCCCAAACAGTGAACAGAGCCCGAGTCTGGATCGACGGCCGGAAATTCTCGACGTACACCTTCCCGTCCAGGATGGTGAGGCGGAAATGCGCCGTCGCTTGCGCTTTATCCACCATCTCCTTCGTCACTCCGGTCCGTCTCCAGTGGCGGAGGTCCTCGTGGATCCATCGGAAATATTCAGGGCAGGTCGGCGCCGGATTTGCAGACGGTTCGCGCCTACCCGGGCGGTTTATCGGGCAGGATTTGGTGTGATTCCACGCGCCGCAGTCGAGGGTATTTTCGCCTTTTGCTATAGTTGTCCTTTGGTAAGAGTATTTTACATACTTACCCTTCAAGATTAAATTTACTCAAATCAATAACAACATTTCTCAATAGTAATTTTTATTTTTTAATAAAGTGCGCACTTAAAGTGCAACTTATAATATCGAAACACATGAATTTTCAATTTCTATACCCTCCGTTGTATTAAAATAGAGGCTTTGAACACGGCACAGAGTGTTAATATAAAATCGGTAGGTAGGAGAGATATAGAAAGAAAAGTGATTGAAGTATTATTGACGGAGAATGTGGGCCCTTATAAGAGAGAAAAGACTTGCCGAAAATAGAAAGAAACTATTTTTGTTGGATGCACTAAAATAGAAAATGTCCATTTTTCTATTTGTGTCATAAACGATAATTTGGGCATACACAAAACTAGTACCAAAAGTGATAGTATTATAATATCTTATGTCATTCTCCTAACTCTGTACACTATTATTATTAATCAATATGAATATTATTATTTTAATGTTATAAATTAATAATTAATTTATTTTTTAATATCGTTGAAATATACTACTCATAATTATAATTATTGTTATAATTATATTTAATTTTATAATAATATTATTGTTACAATACTAAACACTAATAGTAATTAATAAATAATTATAGTATAATTATTTAAAATATAAATCATAAAAAATATATAATAATAATAATAATTAGTATTATTATTTTATATTAAATTAATAACTAATCAATATAGTCTTAATAAAAATTTAAAACTTCGAATTGTATTCATAATGATATAAAGAGTTGAATAATTTATTTTTTTTGGTTACAAGAGTTGAATATTTTTAGTTAGGTGTTTCAACTCTAAAATGAATATAAAATAATTTAATAAAAAATATTTAATTAATTTAGTTACTTTAAATAATTAATTTAATTAGATGTTTTGTTCTTCATTTATTATCAATGCAAATAAAACACTAAAAAAAAGAAGAAAAAGAAGAGAATAATAGATAAAAGAGTAAACATAAACTAAGGAGAAAAAAGAAAGAAGAAGAAACTAAAGATGGAAAAAAAAAAGAAAGGAAGAAAAAAAAATCACATGTTTTAATGTTTAATTGGTGGAGTATTATTTAATTATTTAATTGAAATTTCCAAAAATATCTTTCATAACAAAAAAATCACATATTTGGTACCTAGAGTTATTTTTGTCACATGGTACCAAAAACAATACTCCCTCCGTCCCACTTTAGGAGTCTCGGTTGAGTTCGGCACGAGTTTTAAGAAATATAAAGAAAAGTTGGTGAAAAAAAAATAGTGGAATGTGAGTCCTACTTTTATATATTAGTTTTATAATAAAATGTGAGTGGAAAAAAGGTGAGTGGAATGTAGGGCCTATTACCAATTATGGAATATTCCAACCGGGACTTCTAAAGTGGGAATAAACCGGGATTCCTAAAGTGGGAAGGAGGGAGTATAAAATAAAGATCTGGTACCATTTATGTGTGAAAGTGAAAAATCATGTACCAATTTATGTAGTTCACTCAATAGAAAAAAAAAGACTATTTTTTATGGGACGGGTGAAATAGTTATATTGAGTACAAATAATGTTATAGAATAACATTAAGAAATACTCCTGTATTTTTTTGCGCCCAAGTTTTAAATTATACTCCTATATACTGTGAATATTACGTAACTGAAACCGAGAAAATCTAGCACACGTTATTTATGAAATCTAACTACGCGTAATTAGTTCAATTCAAATCATGAGGCTGGTTGGTATGAGGAGTAGCTAGTAAGTATTGATTTAAGGTTGACTAATGTCATGTTATTCTCGGTGCACACTAACAAGATCCTTAAATTAATTTCTCAAGAAAATACTACTGCATTTCAACATCTTCATCTGAATTAATTGTTTAATAGAGGGCATATGTGAGTGTGATGTCCCAGTAGATTTTTGTCCTACATCAAAATGAATGAACAACTTACCAATAATTTAATATGAGAGCAAGCAATTTCATCTATATCCTAAGACTCTATGAAAGTGTAGTAATATTTATTCAACTAAACAATAAAAATATCGAATATAATACTACTCCCTATCAAACAAGATATATTCAAACAAAAAAAAAATCGTTTCACACATAAAAATGTTTCATTAAAGATTGATGTCGGACACTTACGGGGTCAACCTGGCCGGTGAAGATGAACACAGCAAGAACGAGGAGGAAGAAAACGAAGAAAAGTGAATATGATGAACAAAGTGGCTTGTTAAATGAGGGCGACCTCAGAGAATGTCTCTTGAAAGAAGGCCTCAGCCAACATATATTCATCAACTTCTCTTCATGTCCTTTCATGTTTTCCCTTGCTTCTGCCAACACACCTTCTGATTACTGCTTATACATGTGTAATCAAAACTCATCCATCAAGATTCTTGAGAGGGAGAGAGAGAGAGTTGAATTTATATAGAGTTGTGAAACATAGGTAAGAATATGAATAATTGTTTGTAGAATAATCTACCAGTTGAAAATTGAATGTTAATAGTAATGAGAAAGTAATGTATGTCATCTTTAGAGGGCTATTCACGTTGATCTCCTATTGGATGATAGTATACGTCAATTGACCCTCCTTATATCATGCCTTATACATAGGCCGAGGAAGGAAATATGGGGTTAATTAAGTAATCTACCATTAGAATGAAGATAATAATAATAATAATAACAATAATAATAATAATAGTTGCAAATGACCTTTGGTATTATAATTACTAGATATTTTCCTATTAAACACGTACTACTCCATCACCCTCAACAAATGTAGATATCACCTAATTACTACAAATAAACATGAAGGTTTTCTTATAAGTAATAATTATAAAATCTTTTCTACATAATCATCAAGAAAAACTATTTTTATAAATAGGTCAAACTCAAAAATGATCTTGGAAGTCAACTCACGTTTTATATTACAAGCAGAGTGTCAAAATTTAAGATGAATTACTTACCATTTAAAGCTTTACAAATTGAGAAAAGTAAAATATAGAAGTAGGGAATTTGTCGTGAAGCAAGTGAAAAGTGTGATACTAGGAATTATACATGTGAGTAAGCCCACAATTACTGGGAATGACTACATCTACTTCATCTCAAAACATATGCAAACTCATGCTGTAGGAAATAAGCAAGAAGAATGAATCACCTGAAAACGTGACACCAACACATGATGGCCATTTCCTCACCGATTTTCCTTCAATATGATGCATGTATCACAGAAATGAAAGTTTAGTTGAATCAGTCTTTCATGTATATACAGACAACAACTAGTAAGGTAAAGGACAAATACGTTAGTAGGAATATGGAGTATGCTCAAATCCAAAGCAGTCATAATTTCGAATACTGAAGCATTAAGTAAGGAAATCTGTTTCCTTGACCGTATAAGTAAGAAATACGCCGAATTTCACATTTTAAACTGAATAATCATAGGTCTCGACTGCTAGAAAATAATTTATACTCCCACCGTCCCATAAAAATATGGACAATTAATATGACATGAGAATTAAGGAAAAATTGGTAAAGTAAGAGAGAGAGAAGGAGAATGATAGTTAAAGTAGTGCTAGTGCGTGGTAGTGGATAGTGGGACAAGGACCCGCATTATTAGTAGTGTTTAATGGTGTTATAATATGTAAATAAGTTGATGTATTGGGGTAATAAATTGGGATAACTTTCCAAAAATGAAATGCACATATTTTTATGGGACGGTGGGAATACATAGTATTTCATTAGATCTGCTTGGAAATTAAACCCAAAGTTACACATAAACTGCGTGGGTGATTCAATATAACATGAGGCACTTGGTTGTCTAGTATATGAGCTTTATGCAGACAGCACATTTTTGTACCTTTAATTCTCGATAAGTTAAGGTTTGAAGTAGGGCTGGGGAATTATACCGAAATACCGGAATACCGGACTTACCGTACCGAAAAAATACCGAAAATACCGTTTTTTCGGTATACCGTAGTTTTCGGTACGGTATCATACCGTACCGATAGAGATCGGTACGGTAACGGTATTAGATTTCCCATACCGCGGTATACCGCGGTATACCGAAGATTCGGTATGTCGGTATATACCGGTATACCGAAGATTCGGTATATACCGATGCTTCGGTATACCGATTGATAATAAATCTATATTTATATATGTTATATTTAAACTAAATTTCAAAAAATAAGAATTTTTATTATATAAAAATAAAAGAATCAAAATTGGGAACCCTATTTTTTGAAGTAGTTGAAAACTAGATTTTTTTTTAATATTTTGGATATAATAGATTTTTTCACGGTATAATGGTATAACGGTATGTCGTACCGCAAAACACGGTATAACGGTATATCGGAATGCCATATCGCAGTTCGGTATACCGCGCAAAAGTACGGTATACCGAAATGCGATACGGTATACCGATAACACGGTATGGTAACGGTATGGAAAACTGCCATACAGAATTTCCGGTATACCGAACTCCGGAGTATACAAAACTTACGGTACGGTATCGGTATGGTTTTTGTCATACCGTAACTTTCGATACGGTATACGGTATGGCACTCACGGTATTGTATACCGTACCGAACCACCCCTAATTTGAAGAGCAGTCTGACAGTGTTGAAAATCCTTGTGTGACACTGGAGCTACATGAAAGCGTGGCTGTAAGATAAAAATAAAATAAATCCTTTGATTTGTATCCAACACTATATGGCCCACAGGAGAATTAATGCACTGTGTGACCTTATTCATTTGATAACGGAATGATCCTCTCATATAAAGATCTTATTAGATGGTCTCCAGCAATATTTTCATTGCCCCACAATTATAGAGGAAATATAAGCAAAGCTCCTGTGTAAATGACAAATTAATCGACGGGGCAAAGGAATTGCAGAAGATCAATCTACCCGTCCGAGAAAATCACGACGACCTACTCGTCGAGAAATTTTGGAAGAGGTTTCCCATGCTGAGGTTGTTCGCTTACAAGTAAGTTATAAAATATTTTGCATATTATTTTTTTTATACATAAAGTCATAACTTAATAAGTTTGAGTTCATGATTTTTCTATGTTCATCATCTTCTAAATTCTAATTCGTACATACTACGTATACTATTTGTAGATGGAAGAAGATCGTCGTGCAGCTGCAGCCATTGCACTATCCCAATTGGGTGGTCATGGCGCGGTTGGCGCCGAATCCGATGCTGATAATTACATCTCGGTCGATGATTACGATATTGATGATGTTAATGTTAATCTGAACGATGATAATGAGGACAGTGACGGTGGTGACCACGAAAATGAGGAAATGCCCCCCCCTTCACAAGACGGCCGCGGAGAAAAAACTAAATATAAATCTGATATATTTGTGAAACATTTCAAAAAGGTCCCAATAGTTTCTTCCGCTAATGAAGTGCCGGTATTTTTTATGGCATATTGTAACTACTGCACCAAAAAATACAAATTCAAGAAGTCCGGGGGATATGGCTCTCTCATCCGTCACATGCAGACGATTCATCCCGAACTATATGGGCATACCGCTAGCCAAACCCAACTCAACTTCCAAAGTGCGAGTGCCCATGGCTCCGCCTCCGGTTCGTCTCAAACAGGTACGCCGTCCTCCGCTCTTTTAAGATATGATCATAAGCATACTACTGACGTTATGGCTAAATTTGCTGCCATGCATCATCTTCCTTTTGGTATTTATGATAATCAAGATTATGAAGATTCGATGAAAGAGTGTTATAATTTGAACTCAAAAAGACTACCTAGAACTAGTATTCAACGATCTACCAAAAATCAATATAATGAAATGAAAAAAGATTTATCACGATATTTGAGTAACTTGGGACACAAAGTGAATATTTGCTCTGATGTATGGACTGACGCTTTCCAAAAGCATGCATACATGGGAATTACGGTTCACTTTATGGACAATAGTTGGTCTTTGAACAAACGTTTAATTGCTTTTAGAGATTTTCCTACACCACACACTGCAAATGCAATTGCTTTTTTAATTATTCAAGTTTTGAATGAATATCAATTATGCAATAAGGTGTTTTCTATTGCTTTTGATAATGCAACTGCTAATACTGCAAGTATTAGCGACTTGATTGATGCGTGCTCTCCGATTATCGATGGTAAGTATTTTCATCAAAGATGTGTATGTCATATTTTGAACTTATGTGTACAAGATGCGCTTTCTTTATGGCAAAAGCATGTTGATCCTATTAGAAATGCAGTTAGAGCGATCCATTTCAAGCTTGGCAAGGCTTGGAAAAAATATTGCCGTAACAGGAACATCAGGTATACAACTTTTATAATGGATGTGTCTACTAGATGGAACTCTACATATGATTGCCTCAATTCTACTTTGGAGCATAGAGATGCTTTGTGCGATTTTTTTAGAACTAATCCCTATGGTGATATAGTTCTTACGCCTAATTGTTGGGACCAAAGCATGAGTTTATGTCAATTGTTCAAAGCTTTCAAATGTGCGACCGTTGAATTATCGGGTGTTTACTATTGCACATCTGTTCGTGTGTTAGAGCATTGCATGTATATAGCACTTGGTTTTAAAACATGCATGAAAAATGCTAGATCTCGTGAGTTAATGTGTGTTTTATTTTATATGATTGAAAAATGGTTGAAGTATTTTAGTGAAATTCCAACTGTGTTTTTAATTGCTAAGTGCTTGGATCCGAAATGGAAATTAGCTGGCACAACTAAGATCTTAGATTTCTATTATCAAAATTTGCGTTCTATTGATCTTAGTCCACTTCAAAATTTGCCTTTTGATGATGATGAAACCTCGAGAGTTTTTGAACTAACCATTCCTGATAGATCACTTGTTCAAGCTCAATTTGAAAGTAGTTTGCATACTCTCTTTGCCGAATATGAAGAAAAGTATAACCGTACCCACCAAATTCGTCCACGTACACAACATGCTCCTCAACCGCAGCAATACGGCGGTTTTGGTTTTGCTTATGATGACCCCGATGCTCAATCACAATTAGCCGACTTATAGTTCAAGGTCCACCTCAATGGGATCGGTAAGCGAGTTAGATTTTTATTTGGAAGCACGCCACCATACTTTTAGTGATGCAGGTCCTACACCCGCCCAAATCGACGTCCTAGAGTGGTGGGGAACACACGAGAAAGATTATCCCATACTTGCGTCAATGGCTAAGGAGATCTTTGCAGTCCCGGCTTCCACCGTAGCCGTCGAGTCCGCTTTCAGTGTTGGAGCATGTGTCTTGGACGTGAGAAGAAGCAAACTCTCCGCGAGAAATATGGAAGCTGTGATGTTACTTGATGATTGGGGAAAAGCTGCAAAGAGAGCGCAAGAACCAGATTGGGATGCTCGTGAAGAGAGTGAGGAAACCTTCACCGACACCGAGGATGAAGGTGGAGAATGAAGGCCAACCGTCGTCAACCGCCAACCAAACAAGGTAAGCAAGGTAAGAGAACTACGTGGACTTTGATTCCTCAATGCAATTGAGCATTAAGGATACGTAGGCACCTCAACTTAAATTTTAAATTTAAGTTGAGCTCAAGTCCTTTTCCTTTTATTTCTTTTTTTTTTCTAATTGTTTCAACTTTACTTTTAATATGTTTTTTGTAAATTGTAATTTTGTATTTAAATTTTAAATTCAAGTGTATAGTTGTAGTATTGTTGTATTTTGTAACTTGTAATTGTAATATTGTATTGTAGAAATTTACATTCAAAGTTTCAAATCAATAAAATTGCAATTCTTTATCCGTTTATCGTTATCAATTCTCTTTGGATTTTACTATAGAATTGCAATAAAAGTTACTCCCTCCGTCCCAAGGTATTAGACCAACTTTCCTTTTTGGGATGTCCCAACATATTAGACTCATTTCCTTTTTTAGCAAAAAGCATCTATCTTATTTTATTCTCCACCTACTTTTTTCTCTCTTCTCTCCCCTACTTTTTCCCTCTCTCATACTTTACTCTCTCCACTTTAACTATTTAAATATCACTTCCTTAAATCATGTGCCCAAAAGAAGTGAGTCTAATACTCCGGGACGGAGGGAGTATAACTCTAAGATTTAAATAAATCTAAGATTTTTTTAAAAAAAAATAAAAAAAAGTTCCGGCCCGGAACCGCCGGAACCGGTGAAAAACCGGCGGTTAGTAACCGGAACCGGCTGTAACCGGCGGTTAAACCGGAACCGGATAACCGGTATCCGGGCCGATTACGGTTCACGATTTTGACGAACCGGAACCGGCGGTTTTCGAACCGTGGCCACCTCTAGAACAGAGGCTTAGTACGGAATCCACGGATCATTTGCCTACTTGTTGAGTTAGCAACAAGAATTTTGGAGGTAATTTAGGAATCACCATACTTGCCAACTTGTTGATTAACTTGCCAATGCCTTTTTCATCTCATATAAACAATGCTTTTCAAGAATCATTTTATTGAGATCAATGTCAAGAATCACACCACATCTTATGAATCATGACACCCTCATTTACAAAACCTCAAAAACTATGCTCTTATGCAACACTAACTTTAAAAGTGAAGAAAAAACCATAAAAAGACAGCAGCTTCCACATTAAACAAGCATGTAACAAATTTTTTAAAAAAAGTAAATATTAAATATTGCTTATAACCGCTGCTGCTTCTTGTTTTGTTCTTCCCAGTACTGATTCTCCCACGCCTCCACTTGTTTAGTCATCTTGATCTTCCCATCAACCAAGGCTTGGATTTCGTGAGGCTTGTAGGGAGGTTGCATCGTGCACGGATCCGACTCACTAGGCCCCTTCTCCAAGGATTCCTCCATGAACTTTCTCCAGATCCCTCGAGCAGAGCAGGCCAATGACTCCGGGCACAGCTCCACAGCGCCAGCAGGAATAGAGGGCTTGTACATCATCAGCTTCCCATACTCGTTGAGAAGATGGAACATGTAGTCGTAGACGTACTCCATCTTCAGATCCTCGTAGATGAAGCGACTCCCGGCTTCACCAATGGACTTTGCCTAGAATTTGGACTCACTCGTTTAGGACACTTTTGAGGTTTTTTAGCAAGCAAGGAAACAGCTTACCTTTTCCTTGTGGTTGTTTCCCCAATCGACTGCGAACTTGAGAGACCTGCATTTGTCACTGTCCCTGACGGGCCAATAGTGGTGCTGAGGAACCATGCCTCTTGTGAAGAAATCATACCAACGTGGTGTAATCAGCAAGACGGGGGAGTCGCAGGCAAATATGTACTTCTCGCTCACGGACCACGCATTTCCTTCTATGTAAATCTTGTACCTAAATTTCAAATGCATGAATGAACAACTTTTAACTTTTGAGGTTGGTTAATTCTTGAAATGATCACCTGTGGGTGCATTGGTTTCCAAGATTGGAATGCTTGTATCCTTGTTGGGCCTCTGCATACCAGTCCTGAAATGCAAGCAAAGCAACAATAAGAATAGTAGTAATTGAGGTTGAGGGATGGATGGTGATGATGATTGGGTGTAGAGAAGATTGCATGCCTGAACATAAAGACGAGTGTTCCAGTCAGTTTGAGGAGTAGCATTACACTTCATAAGGTCAACCCTCCATCTGTAAGCACTGGGGTTTCCCTTCCAATAAGCATAGGGCTCTCTGTCCTCCCATTTTGTCTTCTTGTTTCCTTCTTTTATGTCCTTCAGCACACTTCTCCATGGCTTTATATTTATCTCTGCCCTATACCACCAACCATATTCTTAATTTCCCCTTCATCATCAATGATCAAACGCCTCAGATCCAATATATCTATTGCCTTCGGTTTATTTTATCAATATATACTACTCTTAATAGGATTAGTACAGATTCAAGAACCCTAATTTTGTTACAATTCCTAATTTTCGCGCCTTTTTTTTTTCCAGAAATAAATCAACAAACAAAAAGCTGAGAAAAATGGTGTTCGAGTAAAAAACAAGATTACCAGCCCCAAAACGACCAGTCGGGGAAGACGATGTCCAAGCTGCGCCAATCTGAGCAGTAGGTGAAAACCGGCGGCGGGGCGGAATCGGGCAGCCGGAAACGGCTGGCCTGGACGGCGGTGAGGTCGTCGCAGTCGAACATCAGCTCGAGATCGGGCAATCTACCCGGGTAGGTCCGGATCAGCTGCACGATCCCCCACGCCGTGAACAGAGCCCGAGTCTCGATTGACCGCTTGAAATTCTCGACGTACACCTTCCCGTCCAGGATGGTGAGGCGGAAATGCGCCGTCGCTCGCGCCTTATCCACCATCTCCTTCGTCACTCCGGTCCGTCTCCAGTGGCGGAGGTCCTCGTGGATCCATCGGAAATATTCCGGGCAGGTCGGCGCCGGATTCGCAGACGGTTTGCGCCTGACCGGGCGGTTTATCGGGCAGGATTTGGTGTGATTCCACGCGCCGCAGTCGAGGGTATTTTCGCCTTTTGCTATAGGGATCCTTTGATAGGAGTATTTTACATACTTACCCTTCAAGATTAAATTTAGCTTGGTTACTCATATGCATAACAACATTTCTCAATAAATAATTTTTTCTGCGCCAAGGTTTAAATTATACTCCTATTTCTATTTATGAAATCTAATTAAGCGTAATTAGTTAAATTCAAATCATGAGGCTGGTTGTTATGAGGAGTACTGTCATGTTAGTGGCTCGGTGCACACGTACAAGATCATCGAATTAATACATAGAAAATAGATATTTTAACATCTGCATCTCCAAATTACTCATGGGATTTTAGATAGCTTTATTTTATGTGTTAAGTAGAAAGAATAAAGTAAGAGAGAGAATAAAATAGATAAATGTATTTTTATTTTCATTAATGAGTCATCTTGATTGTGATAAATAAAAAAAAAGTGAGTCATCTTTAATAGAACAGAGGAAAGGAAGTAATTATTTAATTATGAATGTGATGTCCCAATAGATTTGTGTCGTATGTCTACGTGAATGAACAACTTACCAATAATTCAATATGGGAGCGATCAATTTCATCCATATTACATAAACTTTTTTTATAGTCAAATTATCATTAATTCAATAATGAAGCGAGCAATTTCATCTATCCAACTAACTTCTTTTATCTAGTAAAAATTGATGATTGGCAAATCCCTTTTGCAAAAGCGATATTGTTCACTGAATTTAGTCTACTAGGAGTATTTCTCTCCGCCAAATAAAATTTAATGTACGAATAATTTGATAGTGCACAACGAGGTCAGTTTAACCCCATGGTAATAAATTCCTTTTTTCCAGATCTTGTATGAATACAGAAGACTATAAAAGAAAATTTTATTCCACTTAACAATTATAATATCGAATACTACTACTATCAAACAAGATGTATTCAAAAGAAAAAAAGAAAAAAATGTTTCGCACACAAAAGATTGATGTCGGACACTTACGGGGTCAAGCTGGTCGGTGAAGATGAGCACAGCAAGAACGAGGAGGAAGAAAACGAAGAAAAGTGAATATGATGAATAAAGTGGCTTGTTAAATGAGGGCGACCTCAGAGAATGTCCCGTGAAAGAAGGCCTCAGCCAGCATATGTTCATCAACTTCTCCTTATGTCCTATCATGTTTTCCCTCACTTCTTCCAACACACCTTCTGATTACTGCTTATACTGTGTAATCAAAACTCATCAATCAAGATTCTTGAGAGTTGAGAGAGTTGAATGTATATATAGAGTTGTGAAACATATGTAAAGAAATGATTCGTAGAATCATCTACCGCTTTGAAAATCGAATATCTATACATGTATAAAAGGCAATATATTAAATTAGCTATTAGTTATGGACTTTTCGAATGAATTAAAAAGAATCATAGTAGTAGGGTTTAGAATTCATATATATAGACGTTACTAATTGAGTTGAAAGAATTATAAAGAATAGTAGTATTACTGCTCTATTTAATTTCAAGTAACGCCGTTACTAATGGGAAGTTATATGATTTTAGGCACTAACTTAAATTAAGTGAATTTATTATAATTATAGTACAAATTATAGTACTCTCTCCGTCCTTCTTTAGCTGAGCCGTATTCCTTTTTGGGTTGTCTTACTGTAGCTAAGTCGTTTCCTTTTTTTTTTAGCAAAAAGCAACAATTTTTCTTCTCTCTTACTTTATTCTCTATTTATCTCTCTACCTTTTTTCTTTCCTACTTTATTATTCATTTATTTAACTCGCTTAACACGACTATTCTTAAATCCCGTGCCGAAAAGAAACGCATCTACTACAGAGGGACGGAGGAAGTATGAATCAATGTATAAGCTGTTACACAATAATTGCACTCATGAAAAATTTATTTAATTTAATTTAATTCCTATTAAGACTTTGTAACAAAAGTAATTATTAGTGAAATGCCCAAATAAGTTTATTAGCCTAATTTGGTTGAGAGGTTGTAACATAATATATACCATAAACCCTCTATAAATATGTCTAATTTGCTACTCCCTTCTTACTCACTTTTTTCATTGACTTTTCCCTTTCTATTATTGGATTTTCTCCAACAAGACATTGTTTTCCATATGAATATCACATTCCTTAATGAATTATATGGCTAGCAATACTCCATCGGTTATCAAAGTGAGATATGTACGCCTTTTTGAGATGGCCAAGCCCGACGACAAATCAATTGTCATTGGTGTGTGTTCCATGACAAAATTGTAGAATTATAAAAGATGAGTTTTGTTATTTTTTGTTTGAAGTTCTTATATAGCTAGATGCAATCCGACATGATGGAGAAGATGACATCAGCATAGGGCGATGAAAGTGCTGGAGATGATGAACGGAAAATGAGGCTATTGGAGATAGAGACAAGCAGATAAAAAAGGTTGGGAGAGATTAGAAGTAAGATGAAGGCATATTGGAATACAAGAATTGTAGATTAATTCTTAATTAGTAGTAGTAATAAACTTTTTTATTGATTCCAATCAGTTCTGTCATTTTATTTTATTGAGAAATTTTTGCCGAATTTACTAAGCAATATATTTTTACAAATTTGTTGATTTCACATGTTATTTGATTTTATATATTTATATAATGAATTTTTTATGCTTCTAGATTTCATATGATGATATGTTTATCATTTCAAGAATTATTTCACGGTGTAAAATAAGTACGGGGAAAATTGAATGGATCGTGAAATGCAGTGTGATACCAGTTAATAGTAGTAATGAGAAAGTAACGATTTAGATGACAATATACGTCACTTGACCCTCCTTATATCATGCTGTGTACACAGGCCGAGGAAGGAAAATGGGGATAAACATGAAGGTTTCTTATAATATTATAAAATTTTTACTACATAATCATAAAAAAATTCTTAGAAGTTAACTCCTGCCTTATATGGCAAGCAGACTATTTAGGATCAATCACTTTGTGTAAGAAGAGGAATTGACAGCACCACAAAACTGGTAAAAGTAAAATTTAGATAATTTTGACTAAGCCCACAATTACTGGGATTGCCAACAACAGGTTCATCTCAAAACACAAGCAAACTCAAGCTGTAGAAAATACTCCAAGTAAGATCAATGAATCACCTGGAAACGTGACACCAACACATGATGGCCATTTCCTCACTGATTTTCCATCAACGAACTATTGACCGGATAGAAATTATACTCCCTCTGTCCCATTAAAAATGCAACGTTTTCCTTTTTTTATTGTCCCATTAAAAATGAAACGTTTCCTTAAATGGAAACAACTCTATCTCTAATTTTTCATCTCTCTTACTTTACTCTCTCTTCATTAACTCACAAAACAACACTACATAAAATCCCGTGCCGATTCTCAAATGTTGCATTTTAAGTGGGACGGAGGGAGTATAAAAGATGAGTAGTACGACGTAAGTTTGAATCTACATATATATGATGCATGCATGTTTGTAAATTAGTTGAAGAAATCTTGTCATGTAGTATATAACAAATAACTAGTCATGACGTAAAGGACATATACATTAGTAGGAATATGGAGCATTCTCAAATCAAAAGCAGTGACAGAGCCATAATTTTTCAGCATAACATATCATCATCTTATTTGATTTGAATAACAGCATGTCAGCAAAACTAATTACACATATCATCCTGTTATAACGCCTCTAGCAAGAGAAGGACTCAAAGTTTTGGGGTTTCACCAGCCAGTTTCTAAAATGTGGGCTAGCTTTTAGGGCCTTTGACGCTGCACTGTATTCTTCGGCACAGTCCTGTGATAGAGAAACCATGTGATTCGGTCATCTCCTCAATATCTTTAGACTCAAGAACAGATATACAATATCAACTGAATAAATCATAGGACTCAACTGCTAGAAAATAATTCATTAGATCTGCTTGGAAATTACACCCAAAGGTACTCATAAAGTAGGTGGTTGGATGAATATAACATGAGGCACTTGGTTGTCTAGTATAGGAACTCTATAAAGACATGCCGAGAAGTGACATCACAATTTTGTACCTTGAGTTCTCGATAAGTGAGATCCCTGGTGCGGCACTGTGAAGGGTGATCTTGCTTGAGTGAAATAAAAAGCTCCAACAATCGCTTCCTAAGAACAAAGGATTAAATAGAGTTAATAGCAGCTTGATACTATTAGTTAAAAGATTAATCATGAAGGTGACAATTAGTTCTTGTAGTAATTTTCTGTTTTAGAAGAAAAAAAGGTCTGCAGTTCTAAAAGCAGTTAAGTATGGCCAATCAATGCAGAATTCACTTGGAAATATCCGTTAGCATTCAAGTATGGTGTTAGGTTGTTTAAAAGTTTATGCCGTATAGAGAGTAGTATCCTTGGCGGAAGGAGTTGAAATGACCTACCCATATATGAGATTCACGTGGCCCAAGTTCATTAAGATTCAAGAATATTGACTACGTGGTTTGTTGTCCTATTTAATCCGGAAAACAAAAACTGCAGAGGAATTATCAAACAAATGAGAAATTCTACAATTCCAATATTGCACGTGACAAAGGAAGCCAAAGCAATGATTTCTTATATAACCTATTTAACAACTCATCCTAGATTCAGTACTTAAAAGTCAAGTGTACTAAAGTTTTTGTTGGTGACCTAACAATACTTACTTGCATAAAGATGCCTGTGAAGATGGAAACAATGCACCTTTTGCAGAGGTTCCCTGCTTTCTGCCAGTTGTTCCAAGAATGACTTCATGCAAGCCAGATTTATTCCAGCATATTGAATACCTTCGAATCAAGGAGACTCCAATTTCAGAGATCAGGCATAGCAAGAGTAAAGATAAATTCCAACATCAGATGTATTTTTAAAATTCCCACCCGCAAGTTAAGGTTTCAAGAGCAGTCTCACAATGTTGAAAGTCCTTAGGTGGCACTGGAGCAACATGAAAGCATGGCTGTAAGATAAAAATAAAATAAAGCTTTGAGTTGTATTCAACACTCATATGGCTAACAGGAGAAACAGTGCACTGCATGACCTTATTCACTTTAAAAGGTTTTGTCAGATTGTTTGACAGTGGAATGATCCTCTCATATAAAGATCTTCTTAGATGGTCTCCAACAATCTTTTCAGAGTCAAATTGCGATTGCCCCACAATTATAGAGGAAATATAAATTGGCTCCATGAAGCAGGTAAGCAGAGCTCCTGTGTAAAAGACAGATTAATTAGACGATCGCAAGAAATTACTTTCACACAGTTAGCAAAATAGCTTCCAGTTTTGAAAAGGTGTCTTCAGAAGTGCATATCGCTTATAAAACTACCAACTGAGACAAATCCATTTTCTAACTAACTAGCAGAACTAAATAAAAAAATACAACCCGGAACAGAGGCTTAGTACGGATTATTTGCCTAGTTGTTGATTTAGCGACGGGAGTTTTGGAGGTTATTCAGAAATCACCATACTTGCCAACTTTCAGGCTTTACTCTTATGAGGAAAACTCATTTAGGGGATTTGCTAATTAACTTCTACTACTTCTTAATAACCAACTAGTTAAAGATTAAACCATTAGAAAAATTCTTCATTCTTTTTACAGGTTCAGCTAGTTTCCAGGAAGGATTCATGATGCATCACACCAACAGCAAGCCAACATATAGATGGCCTCTGCACAAATTCATCATATGACAAGCAAATACCTTGAACTCCCACAACATTCCAGCGAGCAATCTTGTCAGAGCAGCTTACAGACAAAGTCGTATCTCCTCGACCAGGCTTCCTGTGAACTGTACCGGGAACTTGAACAAAAGCACCTGGAGACAAATCTTTGAGATTACACTCCAATAATCCAAATTAAGTGCTTTAAAGTTTAAAAGAAGAAAACAAAGACCAGAACGTAAATATAAGAGGTTAATCATTCTAGAAAACACATAAACATAGCAGCTGCAGGCATCCCACCCAAACCACCAGAGCCAAAATAAACCAAAACTACCATTCTGTAGAGACTCTTGCGAATGGAGACATTCATTGTTAGGCTTCTCTAGAGAATTATTACTAATAGAAGTGAACATCTGGGAATTGAGAGATGCATCGCCACCTGTTACAGAAGGATGGATCGCATATTGAGTCCAGTAATCACTAAAAAAAGAAAAGGAAAAGCGAAAAAACTAATACCAACATGGTAATTGCGATATATACAGATGCAATTCCCAGCCATGTTTCAGTTCAAATTTTTCTCCCTCGGATTTATCCGCCCTCAACTGGAAAATTGCGTCAATCATGTCATCATTCGGCAAAGCCGCGCTTCCATCATTGCTAAGCTTCCTATAATTTTTTGCCAAGCAATCAATCTCTGTATAGAAATATCTAGAAAAATGAAGGGAATTTATTAGGTTTATGTCAATATTGAAGATATGAAACTAAAATCCAGTAAGGAACTAAAATCCGAACCTAAGAAGAGATCGCCTGGCGATTACTTCAGCATGCGAATCGTTCACGACATCGCCGCTCGAACTCCACCGCGATCTCCCCAGACACTTCGTCCCCGTGCCCAATGACACCACGCGTAATCCTTCACACCAGACACTTACAAAAATAACTAACGGGCAATATCCAGAGTTATTATCACAAAAGTAAATCCAAAAATCACCAATTTACTCCGGAAAATCTGAATTTACTAACCTTGCGAAGGGCTGGAGAGCAGAAAAGCGGCTAAGACGGTGACTTCGCGGCCTTGAGGCTTCCCTTTCTTGGGGAGAGAATTGTAGACCGACATCACTGCTTCTGAAACCTTCTCTGCCCATGGCTTCTCCGGCGATGACATCATCGCCGGTGGCGCTCGAGTTTCAGCGGGAATATAAACTTCATACGACGTCGTTTGAATGTGCTTTAACCGGCGGGCTTTAATTGGGCTCAAAATCGATCCAATTATATGACCAAACTAAGCCCAATATTTTCATTTTTAGGCCTATAACCCAATTTTACTCAATTCTCATATTTTACATCTTTTAAGATGATTCACATTGACAAAGTTTGTATTTTCAAAGACAAATTGCCCTTTATAAATATATATTAAATGTTGTGATTCGTAAAAATTAAATTGATTATAAAATAGAAATATTTAGATCATGAATAGAACTTGTTAATATAGAAATATAGAATCTTGAATGATAAGGCTGGTGTCTAATTATTGGCGTGATTGGGCAAGTTGTAAGAGATATCTACTAAATTAATAAAAGTGTGTGGTATTGGTGCATTATACGATTGCATATGATTATTTCAGCAACTATACTTTGGTGTGACACCCTAAAGAGGAGCACTTTGACCTAACTTCGAAAAAAGCAATTTAAAGACATGGATAGCCCACATGCATATACATTTTTCAAATGAAGTCTTTATATAAATATTTTTATTATCATAATTAAATTCTTCCCTGGCTGCGATTTTTCTTCGCGAATAAAAATAATTATACTAATTTTGTTAGAATTATATATATATGCATGTAGGGATGTAATCAAGTGCTAACTAATTATCAATCCCAAATTGAGACCAATTTTCAACCATTAGATTAGAAGATCTTGTGGTTAATATGATGTCAAGTGTAATATATTTTAAATTTAAATAATTATTAATTAAATTAAAAGGGTATTAATGTCAAATCCTATATGTAGTAATTATAACTAACTACTTTCTCTCTCCTCAAAATCATCTCAAATCTTTAAATTTACGTAACTATCTCAATTTAAATTATTTTTTCGCTAAAAATATATCAAAGTAAAGATAATTTAATAAGGATTCCAACGTGATCTCAATTGCATATGTTCCGACGATGTTCGGGTGATGAAATTTGATAAATTATATTTCAATTTTCGTACATATTGATAAGCAAACTTATTTTCAACAAATGCAACAAAAAATCTCAATATATTGTAGGCAAAATCTCAATATTATGCATGTCCAATCTCAATAACAATGTGTTGATATTCCAATGTCATATTGTTGATATTTGTAATACACAATGTTGATATAAAAAAACACTCACGAAAATTATCATATGATAACATAATGACGATATTACCCTTTTGTTGATATTTTGTCTACTATTTATTGAGATTTTGTGAGCTTTAATCTCATCCACTCATTTTAAAATCCAAGGATGGAGATTTAGTCTTGATTTTGGATTAGGGTGCTAAAAGCATTAGAATAGGATCAGTAATAATAGTATTATAATTATATTACTACTAGTATGTAGTAAAGAATTACCAGTAGTATATAAACACACTGTAATTCCTAATCAACTATGGATGAAAGTTTATAACTGATGATCTCATCACGCATGCATGTTGTACTATTAATGTGCAATTCACTACATGTGAAATGATGTGTTTGTTGTCGGTTCAAAAAATAAAATTGTGGTGTAGACAAAATAATTTTTGCTTGTACTTTTGGTTTAGCTTCCATGTTTAGGAATGTTGAAGGCCTGATATATTTGTGAAGGTGTCAATATGATTAAGAAGATATATAGTGAGATATGTGTGTGTCATAATATTCCTAACAATAGTAGGGTTCATAATATGATAATGGTGGGATATGAATTTATTCGAAGACTAGTGGTCATTGATTAGAAATTAAGGCCCCCATCTCAAAAGTTAGATAACAGCCTGGCTAATTACTAAAGCATAAATTGTGCTCATTTCCCACCCAACCCCATCAATTAGATACATAAATAAATAAAATATTAACATTAATTTAGAGGTCATTTGATCTTTTTATAAAAGAAAAACAATTGTGTTTGTAAAAAAATATAGGTCGTTTCATCCTTTTTATAAAGTAAAAACATCACTAAAATTTTTGCTGATGATGTGCCACTAAGTTGTGAATCGTAACAAACCGTATTTGAAATGTAGGAAACTAGGTATACCTTGATTTACAGAGATTCAATTAGTGGAAACTGATCTTGATGTATCCTTAAAGAAGAACTCAAAAAAATGACAATAAAAGAAGACAGCATATAATAGTAAAACCGCTAGGATACCAATTGAAAATAGTAGCCAACTTGTACATACAACATAGTTATATCCTTTATAACTCATAGACATTTAACCATGACATTAACAAGGTTCATGCCTTACTAATTTATTTTCAATCAATTAACCTTATTCATCTACAAAAGAGATCTTTCGTATTCTGACACATTTACAAAATAATTTTTGATGTTTTAAGGATTCTCATACAAGATTGCAGGTTGCAGATACTTATGACAATATATCAACAACAACCAACGAATTTATATGGGACGAATTTCAACGCCATGGGTCGAAGTTTAGTTTAGTGCCTCGAGTGACACTAATTTAGAACCATGGCTATAAATACAGAAATATCGTCAGCCTTTGATTACCACATTCAAGTTTAAGGTCTCAAGAACTCACAAACTCTCAAGTACTCTAATAAACATGTAGCCAAAGGGAATCAACATCAAAATGTTCATCAAGCTCTTTCTTGTAATCACATATGTATTCCCTTAGATCTAAGCCATGTTATTGAGACTAATATTTAACTCAACCATAAAACTACTTATTGAGACTTATTTTAACTCAAAAAAAACTACTAATATATACTGAAATTTGTTTAACTGGTGTGTATCGGAATCAATATTGATTTTTTTTACTGAGTAACAGTAAATACTGAAATTCCTCCCCGGCTTTTAATTTTGGTAAGATGAGTTAGTATGACCGGTGAAAAAGATCAAATTGTGGGTTAGAATCATTAGATAGGTCCCACCCAATCATCTAGGATTAAAAAAAATCAAACAAGAAGAAATAAAATAATGGTGAAAAGAATAGTGTATGGATAGAAATAAAATTAAGAGGGGCCCTAGCCACAATTACTAATTCAATACAACCAAGAATTGCATGCTGGCAGGAGCATATCATTAATTTCTTTTCCGAAAGAATTTTGAGTATTTTCGAAAGCATCGGATCCTCTACTTTCACTTATATAAGAAATAAATAAGTGTGTAAGTATAACTGCTAAAAATTGTTCTAAATAAAATTTTCGAAGATGTTATTTTATGATTATAGAAGCAATATACTATATGTCTTCTCAACTTCCACCTATTTTATTTTTACAGTTAACTATAAGCACTTTATATTGATCAAGGCCAACTAACATGTTTTTCTTTTTTGTTATATACTGTATAAATTCCATAAAATATACAAGTAATTCCTCTCATTATATAATGACTAAATAAAAATTAAGGGCTAAGGTAATTCATCTGACTCTCATAAACATTAATGATTGCCGTCGACGTCCTCAAATCTAAAATACGTGGTCTAGTGATGGGAAATTGGACTTTAGTGAAATGGAATTAATTCATCAAAATCTAAAATATCATGTCAAGCACTTGAGTCGAAAGCTACAGTCATGGGATTCCATTATTCATCACATTTCACGTTCAATAATAAATAATACTCCATCATCTCTTTCTATTCATTTTTTAAAAGCATCAGTATCATAAATAATATTGCCCCATTTTTAATTTATTGTAAAATTAAACAATGAATTATATGGCACATTAAAATACAATAGTCGGGGGTCTTTATAAGTGAAATTAATAAACTCATGTATAGATTGTGATATGTTTGACAATTCCTCTTATTTTCACCTCTTTCCTTTGCGTTTAATAAATGTAAGACTGTAGCAACTTTTTTAAACATTGCAATAACAATTACTAGCATTTAATAATTTTCAGCTGCAACAAGTTATAAGGTACTAATTAGTTGACATAATTTTGTGGTGCGTGTATGTTTGACAAACTTTACTAGAAAAATATGTAAGTTGTAATTACGAAATGAGAACATTAAATATAAGCATTTCAAAATCATGTAATACAGTACTGCGTATGTTGTTTATTGACATTATATATACCCTTATTGTTCACTATATATAATGTTTTTATGGTTGAGTTAGCTTTAATAGTAACTCCAAAATTATAAAACAAAGCAACATTATGTCGAAAATCAATTTGACCCAGGACGGATATATTCTGTGGGGTCATCTATGTGGACGAATTGAAAATAACTTTTGTTATCAACGGTATTATAGTAGGTGCTGCAATCTGGAGGAATTGAAAATAACATTTAGTTAATTAATTAGATGACAGTATGCAGAATCGGATACCAATTGAAAATTTTATTAGTAGTTTATTACAGACCATGCTATTTTGTAATTGTTGTCGTTAATATTATTATTATTTTGTAATTGTTGTCGCGCGTTAATTATTCTTTTTTTTTAATAGTATTCAATAAAGGAATAAGAATAACGGAAGCAGATGGTGAATTATATATATACAAAACTATGTTTTCATTTTTCTTTGAGGATATAACAGGTGGTAATAATAGAATATATTTAGTAAACTTTAGAATAAAATATAACGACATTAATTATAGAGATTACACGGTACTACACTGTCGGCACGTGGGAAGTCCACTCTACGTCGCACCCACACGGATCTTCCTGTGCACCCTTAATCCTGTACTTCCTTAGAGCCTATCAGCCTATGGTAAGAATTTAACGGTAACAAGAAAGCGTCCCTTTGCTACTACAGTGAGCCTCGACTTGCAAATACAAAACCGAGGCCAGCAAAGACGGTGGTGAAAACGCAGATTGCGTTGTCGTTTAAAGCACCACAAAATACAGTAATCGAACTCTCTCCATTGCCAACCCTTTCTATACTTCTTTCTCTGTTAGTGGAGAATTTTCTTTGCTTCCTTTTGATTTATTCGCCAGTACAGACACACAAAGAGAGAGAGAGAGAGAGAGAGTGTGTGCGTGTGTGTGTATATAAATATCCATTATCTGTAGAAATGGCAGCAGCGGTGGAAGAAGTTGTTCCGAAGAAAGCTGAAGCAGAGGAGGCACCAGCAGCTGTGGCGGTGATGGGGAAGTCCAACGACGTCGTTAAGCATGAGCCTGCTGCAAGTAAATTCATTTCTCTCCTCTCTCTCTATTCAAGATTCTGTTATGAAAATCTATGATTAACAACTGACTAGCCCTGCATTTTTTTTATAATTTATGAACAAAAACTACTAAAGATTGAATTTTGGTTGCTGGGAAATGCTAGAAATATATTTAAGAGATGTTGTGGTGGTTCATGGTTGTTTCTCCAATACTGATTCAAAATTAGCATAAATCTCTTCTGTGAAATCTCTATGCCATTAGTTGTGATTGAGGTTGAATTGTGAGACGTTTTTTGTGTGATGCAGAGATCCCTGATCCCATAGCCAAGACAGGCTCCAAAGGATCCCTTGATAGAGGTCAGTTTCTCGTTCGAATTGGATCTAGTTAAACATGTATTTAGTCTTAGATTTTGGATTTTGCTCTCTGTACTAGCTTGTGGATAAGTTGAAATTATTTGAGAAAATCACCAAGTGAAGAAGTTGGACTATATAAATTTTGTAGATGTTGCTCTTGCAAAGCTCGAAGATGAGAAGAGGTTGTCATATATCAAGGCATGGGAAGAAAGTGAAAAGACCAAAGCCGAAAACAAGTAGGGCTCATCCCCCATATCTTCTACTAATTTGTATGAACATTGTCATGCTTCAATCTTGGAACATCATATTTAGAAGCATTGCTCTTCTTGCAAATGTGTTCTTGTACAAATCCGGTCGCTAAGATTGTTTCCTTGATGATGACTTTCAAATGTTTCAGACCTCTCCATATAATTGAGAGGTGATGATAACTAAATCCTATGATGATGATGCAGGGCACAGAAGAAGCTCTCAGACGTTAATTCGTGGGAGAACACGAAGAAGGCTGCTCTTGAGAGCGAGCTAAAGAGCATTGAGGTAACAACACATTTCTCAAACTGATGAAGCTTCAATGTAGTTACCAGTTTACAAAACGAGCAATGAAACGAACCACACATGCTTCTTGAAGGAAAAAATGCAGAAGAAGAAGGGAGAGTACGCGGAGAAGATCAGGAACAAGGTCGGACTAGTGCACAAGCAGGCCGAGGAGAAGAGGGCCCTGGTTGAATCCAAACGCGGAGAAGAGCTACTCAAAGTTGAGGAGACCGCTGCAAAACTCCGTGCAACGAATCAAGCCCCGCCAAAGTCCTGCGGTTGCCTCGGTGGCTAGAAAACAAGTGAATCTATCATCTATCATCTATCACCACCAACATCATGTTTGAATATTGAATCATATAACTTTGTTTTTGGCTTCTGTATAGATAGTGTCTTATGCTGTGTGATTCTACTACTATGCTCTGTTATGTCATCTCATGTCATGTTGTCTTTTTTGGATTGTAACAAGAAAACAATTGTCTTGAATAAGTCCACTGTTTGTTTGTCTTTTCCTACATTCTCATGTTAGATCTGGCATTTCACTATCACATACTGAAACACAAGTTCACAACCATGAACCATCCATAGATAAACACTAAACAATAAAGTTTGAAGGTGTTGTTAGTAGAGACTACCAGTCTCAAAGGCCCTCTTCAACACAGAACTTACTTTCTCCTTCTCCGGCAGATTTTTCTTAACAAAGTTGTCGTTGCACAATTCATCACCCCATTTCCATACATTTGGAAACTTATGTTCTGTCAAAATATGGAATCCAACCACATCTTGGAGAATTGGAATCCACAATGCAATAAAATTGCCAACATAATCTACTAATCCAATATTGTCACCTCCGAAGAATTTCTTGCCCTTGATTTCATTGTCTAGAATCATGAGTGCTTCTTCGGCTTCCTTCTTCGCCTTCTCCCTCTCCTCTCCTGCAGCCCAACACGCCTTCCACAATGGTTCCGAGCACTGAAAAGTGAAATAAAAAATAATAAAAACGAGGGTTTAATTATGGTATGTACCTTATCCTCGACGAACTTGGCCCAGCAACGCGACATGGCGCGTTCGTAGGGATCTTTGGGAAGAATTGAGGGACCTTCCCACGTCTCATCGATGTATTCAAGAATCACAGTGGACTCAAAAATGGGTTTGCCATTGTGAACCAAAACAGGCACTAGCTTGGTTATCGGATTGTATTGTAGAAAAAGAGGTGATTTGTTTTTGAGATCTTCTTCAATATACTCATATTCCACACCTTTCAGATTGAGGGCCATTTCCACTCTCTTCACAAAAGGGCTAAACCAAGCTCCAAACAACTTCACTTCAGACATTTTTTTATATGTATTTTAACTTAATTTTGGTGGATTGCATGTGTTATACTACTACTACTACTACTACTCTTAGTTTTGGAGGTCTACTTATACTAGAGAAAGGCAAACTTGGTCACTAAGCTAGTTGAATTAAAAAATACTAGCAAACTAAGATATGAAATATATATGTATGTGTGACGAAGACTATAGGAGTATAATATTTAGGATTTGAGATACAATGAGTTGGTAATATTGAGATACAGAGAAGTAGGTGATCGCATTTTCAGCATATTGAGGAGAGACTAGAGAGTGACGCAGGGGATGATCTCAACAACCTACCCACCGTTGATTTTAATCATTTGGCTTTTCAGGTCAATTTTCTTAATTAGTTAAACAATTAAACTTATACTGCTCCTTTTTTTCCTCGTTTATAATCCTAGTTTAAGTTGATACAAGTTTTAAAAAATGTGAATGAAAATGATGAAAAGAAAATATGAATTGTAGTTCTCATTTTTATATATGCATAGTTTTATAATAGAATGTTACTGTAAAAATTTAACAGAATGTAATTTAGTACTACTATATAATATAGAATGTTACTGAAAACCCAAAAATGACAGATTGAGTAATAACGTAGTACAATTAATACAGAATTTTGTGTTGTCCTTTATACAGGAGTTCTTTGACTTTTATAGTAATACTTTTTTCAACATTGATGTACTTCATATGTTACGGAGATTGGGCATTGGATCTACTCATATCCATCCTGATATCTAATTTTACTGTATCGAGTATGAGATTCAGTACTCCTATGTCCACTATGGAGTATGTTTCAATTTTTTATTTTAATCCGTCTCATATAATTATCTCATTTTATTTTTTCTGGTACCTCATTCTTTGCTATTTTTTGATAGTGGACATGTAATTTAGAAAAATATTGGGTATTTGGTAATTCATTCAAATATTGGATATAACGGATACCTAATTAATACACAATTTATTATTTAGAGTATTTTTTATCTCATCGAAAGTAAACACAAAGCGATGAAGTATAACATAAATAACTTTGATACTTGATGATTAATGATTAAATGGCAAGAACAAGAATGATGTTTTTAAGACAATCTCCATCCAAAAAAAATAGACCACTTTTGCCATTTTGGGACGTCCACAAAAAATAGACCACTTTTTAAAAATAGAAAGTTTATCTCTCATACTTTTTCCACTTTTTCTTCCCCCTCTCATACTTTACTCACTTTTTCTCCCTATCTCTCTTACTTTACCTACTTTTTCTCCTCATCTCTCTTACTTTACCATTTCTACATTAAAACTCGTGCCGAACAACAATAGATCTATTGTTTGTGGACGGGGGGAGTATTTTTTTTCCATTACTAGTCCATCTTTCTATTTCGATAGCTTCCTTATTAAATTTTATATTACTACTCCATCCCTCCCACGTTACTTGAGGCGTTTTTTTTCGGCACAAAATTTAAGAAAGCTGTGTTTAGTGAGTTAAATAAAGTAGAAGAAAGAATAAAGTAAGAGAAAAAAAAGAGAGTAAAATAAAATAAAAAATAAAGTTGGTGGGATTAGAGATGTTTTATTTTTAGCCAAAAAGAGAAATGACTAAAATAACTTGGGACAATCCAAAAAGAAATACGATTCAAGTAACTTGGGACGGAGGGAGTATTATTTTTTGCAAATAGATCTCATAATCTATTGACACATTTCACTTACCGCTTCGTTCCATAAAAATATGTGTATTTTTCATTTTTGTATGTCCCATAAAAATAAAAATAAAGACATTTTTATTTATAAAAATTTATCCCAATTTATTATCCATATATATCAAGTTATTTACAACTTTACCACCATTAAAATACTAATAATAATGTGGGTCTCAATATCCACTAAAACTACTTTAAGGCCATGTTTGGTTGCCAGGATTCTGTCTGAGAATGTCACGACCGCACTTTCTAAGGATAGAAGGCCCGGTTGATCGTGACTAGGGGAGGATGAAAGAAGCGGGGAAGAAAGGGGAAAACTGTGGCACAACTGATCTTGAACTGAAATAACTTGGAATATATATAAAAATCAGAGTGCATGGTACAAGAGAATGAAATCTCGACTTTTACATTGCAGCGGAAGAGTCAAGAGCAGATGACATCGTGTATGGAGACACGACGCATCCAAGTACTATTCTATCGAAGGATCTTCATCGTCTATGCTCAACACCGCCCGCCGTCATCACTGCTCAACCTGCACATTTTTAAAACATATGCAGGGCTGAGTACTTGGTGTACTCAGTGGACACGTGCCGAAATATATTTTACTGAAAACTAGTTCTGTCAAGCCACACTTAAGTGAACTCGGGGTTCTAGGAAAAGTTCCGAGAACACTAAAACATTTTCCTTCTCATTTTTCAAAAGTGATCTGTCGATCTATTTTCCTGGAACTTATGCCATATCTGACTAACTCCTGGGGAACATAAGCCCACTAAAACTCCTAGTGAACAGAATTCACGAAACTCCTGGTGAACTGGAATGTATGGGCTCATCCCACTTACAAACCCGAATTCACAAAACTGAAACTCCTGGTCTAGTAGCGACATTGTCCTTGCTAGTCAATTAGATAGGCAAAGTTCAAAACAAAACATGGCTTGGCATAACCTTTGCAACTTTAATTTTCTCATAAAACCTTTTTGGAACATAAACTCATTTTTCTTTTATCAAATGCCGAGCACATACTTTCAAGACTTCCTTTCCTCATAAACATTTTCGACTAAAACTCATTTTTCTATCGGTCAAAGCCGAACTCATAACTTTCAAAACTTCTTTTTCCTCGTAAATATATTTGGAACAAAACTCATTTCTATCGGTCAAAGCCGAACTCATAACTTCGACAAAGGCTAAACAGTTCACGAGTACTCGTAAGGCAACACATAACATCATACTATAAATCACATCACTTTCACTTTATGCAAATAGCACTTTTCATAAAACTGCACATTAAATAGCAAGCTCGCACTTAACATCATATCTTAAATAGAAAGCGCACCAAATACTTTTCATAAATACTGCAATCATACATTAAACTGAAAGCTCACTAAACACTTTAGTTCGAAAGCCCACGTAAAAATACTTTAGTTCGAAAGCCCACGTAACATCATATCATAAATAAAAAGCTCACTAAAACACTTTAGTTCGAAAGCCTACGTAAAAATACTTTAGTTCGAAAGCCCACGTAAAAATACTTTAGTTCGAAAGCCTACGTAAAAATACTTTAGTTCGAAAGCCCACGTAAAAATACTTCTCGTAAAAACTGTAACTTTAACAGAAAGCCCACCTCATTCGCTTAAAACTCCTTAAATTGGTTTTTCCTCACTCCGCCTTTACTCGCAGAGATAGCCTTTTGAAAGCAAACAACGTACTAATAAGACTCAAGAAGTTCTCATACTTATAGGAATGCATGCCCCTAATTAATTCTCTTATCCTTCGTTCACTTCTAGGAAATTTTTAGAAACTCGCATATTAATTAAATCGGGAAATTTAATTAATAGCACTTCTTTATTAAACTTAATTATTTCCGTGGCTCGAGAACGTCATCTCTCTTTCCTCCTATTTCCTTAGTGGCCGCCCAAGGCGTCGCGGGGCGACGCCGGTCGGCTTTCGCGTCTCACACTTTACTACTTTTCTTCTTTGGAAATCTAAATAAATTATTCGGGAATTAATTAATTGAGCTCCAACTCAATCCTTAAATTAATCCCATCCAACAAATAGCTTCTCAAGTCCAATAAATAGGAATTCTCGGCCCACTTCCTAAAAATTAAACTTCCTTATTTCTCCAATTATTCTTTGTTCTATCTCCTAGATAAAGAATGGCACTTGGCCCAATAGTCCATCACAAAATATACACTCAAATAAATTCCTATGGGGCCTACCCCAAATGATTTAAATTTCACCCAGCCACTTAATTTGCCTTAGGCCCAAAGCAGGGACCCATTTACTCATCTCCTCCATCGTGACTTCTCCCTTCTCAAATTCCTATCTCCCAAATTTCCAGACTAGGGATTCTCGAACGAGACGAGAACAGCGGCGGTTCTCCCTCCTCCCTCGCGACCTCTCCGGCGGAATCGTCGTCTCTCCGGCGAATCATCGCCTCTCTGCGTTGCCGGAACTACACCGGCTCCGCCTCCTCTCTCGAATTCGCACCTCGTCTCCTTTCCTCTCGGCGGGATCGCGCCTCACCTGCGTCGCCGGCAAACTCGCCTCGGCCCCCCTCGGCCGAGCGTTCTTCGGCCAGCGCCGGCGGCTCCCTCTGGCTCCGTCTAGCTCTCTATTCCTCTCTCGGCTGAATTCGCCGATGGCAGCCCGTCGGCTCCAAGCTCACTCCCTCCGTCGGGCTCTCTCTCTCCGCCGAGTTCTCTCCGGAAGGCAGCGACGCCATCGCCCCTCTCTCCATCTTCACTTGGCGGCGCCGACACCAGCCGCCGCCTTACTCTGCTGCCCCGGCAGCGTCTCCGCTCAGCCGGGCCTCTCGGAGCTCGTCGCTGCCCGTGGTACATGGAGGCATTCTTGGAGCTTGTGGAGGGAAGCAAAATCGAGATTAAGAAGGAGAGGAAAAGAAAGAAGATGCTCCTCTTGAGCTCATTTGGTTCTATTCCCAATTTAGTTTGCTTCCAACTTGAGAATTAAAGAAGTAGGATAGATAGCGTAGAATAGGTGCTTGTTGATTTTATCACACTTGTGGGCATGTATTATTTCCATCGTCCATGTATTTCCATTTCTTCACGCTGTATCCACATTTATCCAATAGAAGTATACCCTTTACTTTTATTCTTAAAATATAAAATTCCTTGCACTTTATTTCCAATCGTCTCTTAGTCCAATTTTTTTTTTTCTCCAAAAACTTTACACGAAAACTCGGGGTGTTACAGAGAAAGTAATCTGATTTCTTAAATTTTAAATTCTTGTAGTTGTTTCAGTTTTTAATCAAATTGAGAAAGTATTCAGAATCCCGAGAACGAGGAAAATTAGTAGTACAACTTTCCAGGGTTCTGAATCATAACTTTTCTTTGGTATTCTTTTTCTCAGTTTTAAGATTCTTACATATTTAATGCACTATCGTATAGTTTATTATTATTATTATTATTATTATTATTAGTGTTATTATTATTATTATTATTATTGATTACAACGTTTAAAAATAATTTAAAATTATAAATCCTAATTAATTTCATTATAATAAATAACTATATTTAAAATTATCATAATTATAACTATATTTTATAAAATTTTATAATATCAATAATTTATTAAATTATTAAAATATAATTAAATAATATAAATAGTATAATACATAATTATTATATTTTATAAATTAACAATTAATCAATAAAGTCGTGAAATTTTATATTATAAAATTTATTCAATTATAATATCAGTAAATATAATAATTATAATTATTATTATAATAATAATTATAATTATAATAATAATAATAATTATTATTATTATTTAAACTATCTAATGTATTAATAAATAGTAATAAATAATAGTTATTATTTGTAATTAATAATTTATTAAAAAAATTTCATTATTATTCTTTTTTTATAATTAAGATAATAATAAGTATACTTTTAGTTTTGGTATTTAAATTAAATAGAAATTAAAAATCTTGATATTTTCCAAGAACATGAAAGTAAAGTTTCTAGGAATCAAATTCCCGGGATTAATTTTTCCCAGGAATCATTTTCCTTGCCATCTTTACTTTCCCGTCAACCAAACATGGCCTAACTATCTTTCCTTTCATATCTCTTAATTTACCAATTTTATTTTAATTCTCGTGCCATATCATATGCCCATATTTTTATTGGACGGAGAGATTATATTTTAGGTGGAACATTTTTTTAGTCCATGAACTTTGCCAAACTATTCTTTTTTGGTCCGTAAACTTTGAAAATATCTTTTGAGTTACGTCAACTTCGACTTAATACTATCATTTAAGCTACTTTTTCACTATTTCGAATTTTTCTTAGGACAAAAATACCCTCAGGGACAAGAGAGACAATTTAGTTTATTTACTCTCTCTTCTTCACTTAAATAGTTAATATCTCTTTCTTTCTTCTTATCTCTTCACTAACCTAACTAATCTCAAAACTCTCTAGTCTCTAGATATCTCTGGTCTTAAATCGTTGAACTACTTGGATATTTCGATCAATCCTACACTGGTTATTTCCCAGTTGATATTCTGTTGTTAGTTAGTCTAAGATTCTTGAACATCTCGGGTGTTCTGGACTCAAACTACGCACACCGATTCTGAATTCTTGTGTTTGATGCTTTGAATTCTTCAAATTGGGGTGAGAATCGACTTTGACATGGACAATTAATATGAGGAAGGAAGAAGGGGAAGGAAAAAAAGAAAGAGGAGGAAATTAAATATTTTAATGAAGAAGAGAGAATAAATCGATCAAATTGCCCTTTATGGTCTTAAATATATTTCTTACCGAAAAATATATAAAAAAGTAGTTTAAATGATATTAAGTTGAAGTTGACGGACCTCAAAAGATATTTTCAAAATTTACGGACCAAAAATGATAGTTTGACAAAGTTCGTGGACTAAAAATTATATTCCCTCTATATTTTAGTATACGTTTGCTATCTTTTTCCACTAATATTTAATTAATTTTTTAAACTCTTTTTTGAGTCTAAGTAAAGAATATAATGTGGGACTTTTAGAGTTAAGTATAAAGTTTACAAGAAAAATATTTTAAAAATAATTTTAGTATCTCCATCTCGTAAAATTATAAACTATTTTTTTTTTGTCCATTTTATAAAAATAAAAACTCTGTAAACCTTTTATTTTAATAAATAGATCCCACAATCTATCAACCTTATTTCCTCTATTATTTTACTATCTTCTTTTCTCTTACTTTATCTATTTTTCTCAACCTCCCAGTTACTACTTTACCAATACCTTTTTTTAGATACCAATTCATTTCCTCTAAGACAGATATTAATAGCATGCACACGAAAGCAAACACAAATAATGACGAAAACATATGCTCTCTAACAAATACACCAATCTTTGACATATATATCACACAATGTCTTATTCGAACACAAGCATACATAGATAAGAAACTATTTATCGTACCCATAATTAAAACACGACACTATAAATAAACGATACACATGCTGGAATATTGAAGTCGCTCTTAATTAGTAGAGACTGCCAGTCTCAAAAGCCCTCTTCAACCACAATCTCACTCTCTCCTTCTCAGGCATATTTTTCTTCACAAAGCTATCATTGCAAAACTCATCAGCCCATTTGCATATATTAGGAAATTTATCTTGCGTCAAAATGTGGAATCCAACCACATCTTGAAGAATTGGAATCCCAAATGCAATAAAATTGGCAACCAAATCTACCAGTCCAATGTTGTTGCCTCCGAAGAATTTCTTGTCCTTGATTTCATTCTCTAGAATCTTGAGCCCTTCTTCCGCTTCCTTGGATGCCTTCTCCCTCTCCTCTCCCGCACTCCAACATGCTTTCCACAACGGACCCGAGCACTGAAATCATCAACTTAATTACTTCACTTTCTTAACTTCAATTATGAAACATGATAAAAAAAGGCAAGGGTTCAATTTTGGTACCTTATCCTCGATGAACTTGGCCCAGAAACGCGACATGGCACGGTCGTAGGGATCTTTGGGAAAGATAGAAGGACCTTCCCACGTCTCATCGATGTATTCAAGAATCACACTGGACTCAAAAATGGGTTTGCCATTGTGAACTAAAACAGGCACTAGCTTGGTAATTGGATTATATTCAAGAAAAAGAGGTGATTTGTTTTTGAGATCTACTTCAATATATTCATATTCCACACCCTTCAAATTAAGGGACATTTCCACTCTCTTCACAAAAGGGCTAAACCAAGCTCCAAACAACTTCACTTCAGACATTTTGTATCTGTATCTATGTCTATGTATTTAACTTTATTTTGGTGGATGTGTTATACTACTAATCCTAGTTTTGGAGGTCTACTTATAGAGAAGGAAAACTTGTTCACTAAGACAGAGTGAATTAAAAACTTGCACCTAAGATGTTAAAAATAGTTTTGCTAACAACCAGTTTGACCGAACAATTGGAAATCGTCAATTTCTTAAGGAGGAGTAGTATATTATTCTATGTCCGTATACGTTTTACGTAAATTAGCTTGATAATTCCTCCTTTTGAATGAATACAAAATTCTTACCAATTGGAGTAGTATACATTATAAGAAAATTTATATTATTCATAGCTTTTATTTATTTATTTCTGAGTTGTATTTGTTCTTCAATTAGAAAAAATACCTAAAAAAATTGAACTAATAAGTGATTTACGCATGCAAGTACGTCAGAAATAGAGAAAGGATATATGCATGTAGGAGTATTTATTTTAGCGGTGGGAACGTGGGGTACAATGTGGATAGGGATTTCATTCCTCCCAGCCCATCTTCCAGGTCAATTTATTGGAATAGTTGGGTGTGGGCTAATCAGATTAAATTTACGATCACAGCCCTAAACGTTCAGATTTCTAGTTAGCTCAGTGGGCTAATCGGATGACAATCAATTAAAATTATTTTATTTAACTATTATCGTAAACATTTTATATTTTTTTATAAATTAGTACTCCCTCCGTTCCATAGTAACATAGTCATTTTGCCATTTTGGTACGTTTCATAGTAATAGTGTCATTTTCATTTTTAGTAAAAGTTAACAAATTTTCCCACACCTATTTTACTCTCTCTTACTATTTTTCTCTCTTCATCTCTCTACCATTTTCATTTTCCACTTTATTATCCCTTTACTTAATTCACTTAACATAATTTTTCTTAATCTCCGTGCCGAAAAAAAAAGTCTCCATTACTTTGGAACGGAGGGAGAATATAGTACACATTTATGTCATTAATTCTTTTTATTTATCATTCTCAATATTAATTAATTTTAAAATAGAGGTGCATATATTATAGTACTACATGGTTTTTCTGTTTTGATTTATTTGTGAGTTGTATTTGTTCTTCATTTCGAAAAAAATATCTAAAAATTTCATCTATAATTGATTTATATACGTATGCACCTACGTCAGAAGTAGAGAAAGGATAGCTTGGAGTAGGTGATGGTTGCATCAAATGCTCTCGAATTTCAATGTGGATATATAATGTTTTTTTAGGGAGAGAGATGCCCCCAAACTAAAATGCATTACGCAAGTTATGGTCTCATCAAGATCCCCAGCGTTTATTTAAAATTTTAATCACTTGGCTCTTGAGGCTTTGCCCAATTTTAGTTAATTTTCTCCATTGAATTGAATACCTTTATTAATATACAAGTGATAGTATTAAGTTTTGAGTTATAAACAGCTTCAGTTCGTGTTTGCAAGAGCGTGTCTATTTGTTGTTCATTGCCCTTTTGTTCTTTTGCGTGCATGTGATGTTGGTTTAGGTTAAGGTCTTCTTTTTATATGGAAGGCACACTTGTTCATTGTTCATAGAATGAATAAGTTACAAAAAGATGAATATGGTGCAACAGCCTTTATTTTAAAATGAAAATCGCCGTTGCCGGGGATCGACCCGGGTCACCCTGGTGACAAGTGGGAATACTTACCAGTATACTACAACGACTTAATGTTCTTGTAACAGCCCGCCCTCCTAGGGTACAATAAATGCGGCGGCTGCTACCAAATGGACTCTAAAGAAGTAAACATAGGCTAGGGTTTTATTTAAAGAGTGTTGACCATAGCATTTAGAGGAAACATCAGAGCAGTAAAGCAACAACTTAACCTAGAAGCTTGAATAAGAAAGAGAAAGGGGTATCTTAAATAACGATCAAAATCTCAAGAGTACGACATAATATCCAAGATAAAAATCACAAGAAAAGGGCTAAGGCCTCAAATCGGAGGCAAGATGCAAATATCCCAAAAACAAATCCTAAAGTGTATCAAAATTCAGCGGAAGACGACCAAGAGAAAGAGTAGCTATGTATGAGGACACAACTACGCTTGAAGTTCAAAATATCCATCTTAATTAGTTATCATGCTCAACACCCGCCACCGCTCGTCATCGTTCAACCTGCACATAAGGAAAACACATGCAGGGCTGAGTATTTTGAAATACTCAGTGAGCTCATTGCCAAAACATTTTATAAGTTATGCCACCCTTACCAAGTGAACTCGAGTTTTAAGCAGTTATAAGAGAATATCACGAGTATCACAAAATATATTTTCATAGACTGGCCAGTCAAAATAACTCCCCATTTTCTCATCAATTTTCACAATCACAATCTTTCCATGGTGCGACGAAAGTGTGGCCACACTTTTCGCCCACGAGACCGGCCGACTAGCAAGGACGGCTCCCGATCCCCTCGTGTACACAGCCTGGTAGGGTTTGCGGCCCATACTCAGACCCGAATTCGTATAATCACATTCATAGCCCTATAGCCCAATGGCGCGAACTCACAAACTAGGCATCAGGCACACAATATCACAATAAAGCAAACATGGGCATGGCATAACAGTTAAACCACCCTTATAACACCAATCAATACTTTTGACAAAATAAAAGAGAGTTTTAAGAGTAAAGCCCACCTCGACTGCTTAGATTTCAAGTAGTTTCGCTATTCCGTTATCCGGCTTCGCAACCAAAGTTTCACCTTTTAATCACATAGGCACATATCACAAATTAGGTTCAACACTACTCTTACTCATGCATGTCTCAATACTTTTCCCTTTTTCCCATCGATTTATCTTATCATTACTAATCAATCAAGATCATGTTTATCACACAAGTTCTATTCGCATCTCCAATCTAGATCTAACATCGACATATGTCACACAAGAATATTTAGCCATCAAACACACACTACACCAACACAACACACACACACGACACGCACACACACACACACACACACGCCACACACATGTAACATATTCCCATATCCCCTTTATCCCACTTTCACTCAACCAAGATGCATGAGGGCTCAAGAAGACCGATTAATCGGTTAGAAAGAAGAGGTTTCGAGTAGCAAGAAGAAGATTAATATAAGAATACCTTTTTGAGAAAAACGAACGGTAGAAACAAAGTATTAGACTCGGTTCTTCAAGATTCTTGGATCAAACTTCAATTCTTCTTCAAAAGATGACAAAAATATTGGAGAATGGAAGAAAAAATTGGAGAGAGTGGGAGAGAGGAGAGGGGCGAAATTTATGGGGGCTAGGGTTAGGGATTCTCTTATTTATAGTGCTCAACAAGATCTTATCTTTAGGTAACTAAAATAGAATATTTGGTAAGATTTCATTCTCCACAATTAAATAAATAAATATTGTGAAGTAGGAAAGAAGAATTAACAAAAATAGACTAGGGTATCAAGGCATGTAATTTTCGAAATATATGGCTCCCAATTAGCCAACATTTTGTTTTTGGTATATTTTACGGAGTAGAATAAAATATCACGGAGAAAAATAAAATATTAAAAATCTCCCCTTGGAAGAATGAATTAGGCGTGTATTTAGTCTTGTAAATATAAGGAAGGGATTTTTAAATATCAACTAAAATAGATATGGCAAGGTCTCTTGAGGTATGGAAAGATTTGGTAGAATATTTTAATTCTAGGTATGGAAGGAGATCAAATAAGGGATCAATTAAACAATAAAATAATTTCTTCCTTCCCAACATAGTGATTTTCGAAAATCACCAAATAACAAGGGGGTTTCGATTTTTCCCTCTTTAGAATAAGGAATAATTGGGTCTTGGATTTAATTTGGATAAATATCCCAAGAATTAAATTAAATCCAGAAAAATAGAATTTCTTCTTCAAAAATCAAGGGGGTCGAAAATGGCTAGTATTTATGGAAATTTTCTCTAATATTCTCACCCACCCTCAAACAATTAATTCACCTCATAATTTAATAAATCACGTGCCACATCACATAGTCAACAAATTTGACTTTTCAAACTTCTCGGTCAAAGAAGCTCATGCAATAAATCCACTTATCAAATAATTCACATCTTCTACGTCATCAATAATAAATTTTAGGGCTCTAAAATTAGGGTTCGGAAATTCGGGATGTTACAGTTCTTCTTCTTTCGTGTATACGTAACGGAATACTAACATTCAACAACAGTAATTGGATCATTGTTCGACTGCCATTAAGGATCCAATAGGCAATGAAATTTGGCCTTATCCAAGTTGGTCATAAATTGTATTCAAAATTATGTTGAAAATTCCTATAACGCTGAAAATTATATTCGATATTTGTTTGTTTGTTTATTTATTTGCAAACCAATCAACATACTGATCGATTTAACACAATTCAACCAAATATATATATTTTCAGTAGTATGTTGAGGCGAAATTTGAGCTTAATCATTCCAAAAATCTATTCAAATCTAATCAATGAAAATAAGTGCTCAGTGTATAAATGATTTACCTTTTGTTGTGTATATATATCATTGAATAAACTCTATAGAGATGAATTAGTGAAGAATGTAAGTTGAAGAGTAAATTTTAAGTGATAAAAGTCCAAGTCAATCCAAAAAATAATATTACTCAATAGTCTACAGTGACACATTATGAGAATGTATTTGTTTGAGAGTCAAAATTAGAGTGGTACACTTAAACCTAGGATAATAAGATATTTGTCACCAAATAGAGAAGCCCAAAATGCTTGAAAACAAAATTAAGGGCAATAAGTTTATCAGAAGTAATAACAAGAAACATCTTGGAAACATACGTAATTTGAAATAACAAACTCTTAACTCCACACAATTTCTTAGTCAAACAGACAACCACTACCCATCCATGATCCATAGTAACGCAAACCAAACAATTACACATTGAAGCTGTTGTGCTAGTAGAGATTCCCTGTCTCAAAAGCCAACTTCAACGCAGAACTCACTCTCTCCTTCTCAGGCAGATTTTTCTTAACAAAGCTGTCGATATTTATCTTGTGTCAAAATGTGGAATCCAACCACATCTTGAAGAATTGGAATCCAAAATGCAATAAAGTTGGCAACATAATCTACCAATCCAATGTTGTCACCTCCGAAGAATTTCTTGCCCTTGATTTCATTCTCTAGAATCTTCAGTGCTTCTTCTGCTTCCTTCTTCCTCTCCTCTCCTGTGGCCCAACACGCTTTCCACAACGGATCCGAGCACTGAAATCATCAACTTATAGTTCACTTTCTTAACTTAAACTATGAAACATAATAAAAAAGAACAAAGGTTTAATTGTTGTACCTTATCCTCGACGAACTTGGCCCAGAAACGCAACATGGCACGTTCATAGGGATGCTTGGGCAGAATTGAAGGACCTTCCCACGTCTCATCGGTGTATTCGAGAATAACAGTGGACTCAAAAATGGGTTTGCCATTGTGAACCAAAACAGGTACTAGCTTGGTAATTGGATTGTATTGTAGAAAAAGAGGTGATTTGTTTTTGAGATCTTCTTCAACATATTCATATTTCACATCCTTCAAATTGAGGGCCATTTCCACTCAGCTCCAAACAACTTCACTTCAGACATTTCTGTGTGTGTATCTATTTTAAATTTATATTGGTGGATTGGATGTGTTATACTACTACTGCTCTTAGTTTTGGAGGTCTACTTATTCTAGAGAAAGTCTAACTTGTTCGATAAGCCAGTTGTAAAAATAGTGTAGCAAACTACTCCATTAAGATAAGAAATAGTAGTACTATATGTGGTTATTAAAAATATGATGTTTGACGAAGACTGTAGGTTCTCTAAAAAGTGATTTATGTATATTTATTTGGCGGCGCAAGGAAACAATTGAGATACAGAGAAGTAGGTGATCGCATCAATGGTCTCCGATTCGCAGTTTCGCACGCATTTAGAGGAGAGAGATGAGCGCATTCAGCGGGAGAGTGACGCAGGGGCTGATCTCACAACCTACCCAGCTTTGACTTAATCTAATCATTTGGCTCTCCAACTCAATTTTCTTCATTAAGTTGACATTTAACAGACCCTATAGAATATAGGTTTAATTTTTAGTTTTATACTAGTAGAATACGAACAAGAATTTAGTAGAGTTTGCAGTCTATTATTTAAAACGGGAAAATATAAGTGGGACTTTAAACTCTGGACACTCTAAAATGACAGATTATGAGATTATTTCGTAGGGGGAACAATAATGTACTACTACAATTGATACTGAGTTGTGTTGCACTAGTATTTACCGTATTTCTCTAGTAGCAGTACTTTGACTTTTATACTCCATTTGTCCCATAAAAATATACTCTCTTCGTCCCATAAAGATTGTCTCATTTTTTCATTTTCCGTCCGTCCCACAAAATTTATCCAATTTCACTTTTTACAATTTTTGGTGATGGACCTCATATTCCACTAACTCATTCCTATTTATATTTTATTATAAAACTAATATATAAAAATCATTTCTTAAAACCTGCACCCAACTTAACCGAGACTCCTAATGCCGGACTGAGGGAGTATTCTATTAATGATTTTACTTTCTCTCTGCTTTAACTATTTATTACTCCCTCCGTTCCAACTAAGTTGAGTCAAAAATTTTGGGCACGAAGGTTAAGAAATTGTGTTGAAAAGTATGAGAGATGAATAAAGTATGAAAGATAAGGAGATAGTAAAATATGTGATGGAATAAAGTAAGAGGGATTAGATGTTTTGTTTTTGTCAAAATAGGAAATGACTTAACTTAGTTGGGACATCCCAAAAAGGAATACGACTCAACTTAGTTGGGACGGAGGGAGTATCATTTTCCTCGAACACGTGCCGAAAAGCAGTCAATCACTTGAGATGGGATAGATGGAGTAAAATTTTAAAACATACCGGGTATCAAGTAATTTGTTCAAATAGCGGATACAATCGAATACTCCCCATGTTCTATAGTAGTGAAGTCATTTTGCCGTTTTGGTACATTCCATAGTAGTGGAGTAATTTCTCTTTTTAGTAAAAGTCAACACAACTCTTCTCGCCTATTCTTCTCTCTTATTTTATTCTCTCTATTTTTTCCTCTCTCTTACTTTATTAATTATCTTTTTATTTAATACATTACACATTATTTTCTTAATCTCCATATCGAAAAGAAATGTTTCTACTACAATAAAAAAGAAGAACATAATTAAGACACAATTTATTATTTAGAGTGTTTTTTTATCTCATACTAGAAAATAAACGCAAAGCGATTCAGAATGATATAAACTTTGACGTCTTAAAGTAATGGTATGAGAATCCTCTTTACCACGTTCTTAGTGTGATGACAATGGATATTTTGGTAAATCTCAATTCTAGTGTTACTATTAAAACTCTATTGTATCAAAAAATTTCATTTTTCAAATATGGAGGTAGTATTATATCAATAGTATGCCCACGAAAGCAAACAAAAAAAATGACGAAAACATATGCTCTCCAACAAATACCAAACTTTGTCATTACACAATGTCTTATTCGAACACAACCATACATGGAAAATACTATCTTCTATAAATAAACGGTAGACACACTGCAATATTCAGATCACTCTTAGTATAGACTGCCAGTCTCAACAGCCCTCTTCAACCACAACCTCACTTTCTCCTTCTCAGGCATATATTTCTCAACAAAGCTATCGTTACAAAATTCATCAGCCCATTTGCTTATATTAGGAAACTTATCTTGTGTCAAAACGTGGAATCCAACCACATCTTGAAGAATTGGATTCCAAAGTGCAATATAATTGGCAACCAAATCTACCAGTCCAATGTTTTCGCCTCCGAAGAATTTCTTGTCCTTAATTTCATTCTCTAGAATCGTGAGCCCTTCTTCGGCTTCCTTGGCTGCCTTCTCCCTCTCCTCTCCCGCGCTCCAACACGCTTTCCACAACAGATCCGAGCACTGAAATCATCAACTTATAATTAATTTACTTTCTTAACTTAAATTATGAAACACGATTAAAAAAAACACACACAAGGATTTAATTTTGGTACCTTATCCTCAACAAACTTGGCCCAGAAACGCGACATGGCACGGTCGAAGGGATCTTTGGGAAAGATAGAGGGACCTTCCCAAGTCTCATCGATGTATTCAAGAATCACACTGGACTCAAAAATGGGTTTGCCATTGTGGACTAAAGCAGGTACTAGTTTGGTAATTGGATTGTATTGTAAAAAAAGAGGTGATTTGTTTTTGAGATCTTCTTCAATATATTCATATTCCACACCCTTCAAATTGAGGGACATTTCCACTCTCTTCACATAAGGGCTAAACCAAGCTCCAAACAACTTCACTTCAGACATTTTGTATCTGTATCTATGTATATGGTATTTGAGCTTTATTTTGGTGGATGTGTTACTATTCTTAGCTTTGGAGGTCCACTTATAGAGAAGGCAAACTTGTTCACTAAGATTAAGACACAGTGAATTAAAAACTTGCAACTAAAGGTAGTACTACATTAAAAATGTATTTTGTTCCAAGAAAAAGTTGTGTACTAACAACCCTGTTTGACCGAACGATTTGAAATCGTCAATTTCTTAATATTTTTTGCATTGTATATATATCTAATCCTTGCATTTCTTTACTGGTAGCTCTTTTGATTATATTTTTATATTTACGTATATGTTTTATAGTGGTGCTTTTTTTAATTTATTTGTGAGTTGTATATGTTCTTCAGTTTGAAAAAAATATCTAAAAGATTCATCCATGTGCGCACGCACCTACGTCAGATGGTCTTTCAATGTGAGCCCCAGCGTTGCTTTTAATCACTTGGCTCTCGAGGCTTTGGCTAATTATAGTTATTTTACTCCATTAAATCGAACACCTACAGCATCTCCTCCAATGCAAATTGGTCAGCCATAGGCCAATCATAGGCCAGCCACTCTCTCTCTCTCTGCCAAGTCAGCAGCATTAAATATCTACCTGTCACATCAGATTTAGGCCAGCCATAGGTCAGCCGCAATAAAAATAATTCAAGAAATACTACATTTACGGAATTAAAATTACGATTAAATTACGGAATTAAATTTACGAGACATATACGGGAAAATTCATTAATTGCATTAAAAAAAGAAGGTACATAGATAAAAAAAAATTACATAATAAAGAAAAAAAACTATCGTGCGTGCAGTCCTCCGTGCCCACAACTCTTCAATTATATCCTTTTGGAGTTAAATATGAGCATCCACTTGGCGCATGTCGGCATATTCCTTGAGGCGGCCGACTTCATCGAGAGGTACCCCACGTCGTACGCTAGGGGTGGCCGTTCCGGTGGCTTGGACCGGCTTCATCGTCATTGGCCCAACTAGTCGGTTGTACGCCTTCGTCTTCGACGATCATGTTGTGCATGATAATGCGGGTGTACAATATTTGGGAAACGCATTCGACATCCCACAAACGCGTTGGACCCTTAATTGCCGCCCATCGAGACCGGAGCACACCAAGTGATCGGCACGCTACAATGGCAGCCAGCGCCAGGCGATCGGCTAGCCCACGCCGCTTTTTTGCACCGATTTCGGGCTGGCCTGCTGCAATGGTTCGGCTAGCCGACCGGCTAGCAACATGAATCGGCTAGCTGGCATTGGAGATGCTCTTAATATACATAATTTTGAGTTATTGCAAGCTTAAGTTTAAACAGCTTCGGTTCGTGTTTGCAAGGGGCGTTTCTATTAATTTGTTTGTTATTATTTCCTTTGTTTCTTCAGTTCTTTTTGCCTTTTGTGTTTGTCATGTGTATGTGATGTTGGTTTTGGTTAAGGTCTTCACCTTAAATGGAAGGCAAACTTGTTCAATGTTCAATATTATAGATTGAATAAGTTAAAAAAAGATGCTATGACTCTAGTACCGTAAAATATTGTCAAAATTAAAATCAATATATAAACATAGATACAAGTGTTCTTTAACATTATTTATAAACACGTACCAAATCGTAGCATTTTAATCTATCATGCTACAACTATTAAATCTAAGCTAAATTGACTCATTAATGATGATGGACATAGAAGCAAATGAATATCAACATCAATTGATTCAATTTGATTATAAAATAAAATATAGAAAATAAAAGACTGGAAGAATCATATACATTGTATATTATGCTTTGATAATCTTTAGCCGATTGTTGCACAACATTTTATAGGCTCCAATTCTAGGTATACATGAAATATATTTTCTAATTCTAGTAAATATTCTTTTGATTTGATTTTCAATAATCCTTCATTGTATATTGTGTTCGATTCTTGCTTTCATGAAATCTTCTTTCCAACCCACATTCACAAGTTGGGTATCTAGTATCCTAATACTTGCAACAATATTCAATGTGATTAGCTTATAATCTATTCAAGAATTCTTAATTCACTTTTTTTAGACCGTTTAATTCAACAATATTCAGTTTGATTAGTTTATAATTTTCAATTTTCGTCCAATTAACCCAAATTGACAATATAAGTACATTGTACTACTACCTCTCACCACGAAAAATAAATCTGGTTTGAATTCTTGATGGAAGAGCAGTTTATATATAACGAAAGTTGTGTGAACTTCTGAATGTGGAAAGAGATCCAAATGAATTTTTTTTTAAGTTGTTCAGCGATTGTCACATTATAGTCGGCAGCTAGCCTTGAACAATTGTTACTCCTGTTAAATGAATAAAATGATTTCTTATTTTTAATCTGACAATTCATATGCCTGTTTTTGGTATTTTTTTATCAGAGGTGAAAAAAATTAAACACAACTTAGAAATTTTTAGAACAGTCTTGTACTCCCTGTTTTAATATCGAAACATATTACCTTTGCACAATTGGGTATTTTCTTACCATATTTCATCTTTGAGACTACCACAAATCAATCATCAGGATTAATAAAAACGCCGTTGCCGAGGATCGAACCCGGGTCACCTGCGTGACAGGCGGGAATACTTACCACTATACTACAACGACATCTTGTTTTTCTTATTTTCCTGTTTTCATTATTACTCTCTCCGTCTCTTAAAGATTGTCCCATTTTTCCATTTCCGTCCGTCCCACAAAGTTTGTCTCATTTCACTTTTACCATTTTTGGTAGCGGACCCCATATTCCACCCACTCATTCCTACTCACATTTTATTATAAAACCAATACTTTAAAAGTATGACCCACATCCCACCAACTTTTTCAACTCACTTTTCATTACATTTCTTTAAACCCGTGCCGGGTCAAAGTGGGACTATCTTTGTGGGACGGAGGGAGTATAAATGGTCCATTCAATAATACAATAATATGTTGTTCGAACATTATTGGATCTAATAGGCAATGAAATTTGGCCATATCTACGAATCCAAAGTTATTTAAGTACTTCTGATAAACTTATTGCCCTTAATTTCGTTTTCAAGCATTTTGGGCTTCTCTATTTGGGTCGAAATATATTACAGTATAAATATCCTAGGTAAGTATACCACGTCTAATTTTACCTCTCAAACAAATACATTCTCATAATGTGTAACTATATATAGAATACTTTATATATTGGATTGACTTGGAGTTTTATTGCTTAAAATTTACTCTTCCATTACATTCTTCACTAATTCATCTCTATAGAGTTTATTCTTTGCTGTACTATTTTCATAGATAAGATTTGAATATATTTTAGGAATGATTGAGCTCAAATCTCACCTCAACATATTTGGTTGGATTGTGTTAAATCGATCAGTACATATGTTGATTGGTTTGCAAATAAATATAATAAACAAATATCGAATATAATTTTCAACATAAGTTTGAATACAATACCTGACCAAAGAAACATCTCAGAAACATACGTAATTTAAAATAACAAACTCTGAACTCCACATAATATCTTAGTCAAACAGACAAACACAAATAATACACATTGAAGCTGTTGTGTTAGTACTTAGTAGAGATTCCCTGTCTGAAAAGCCATCTTCAATGCAGAACTCACTTTCTCCTTCTCAGGCAGATTTTTCTTAACAAAGCTGTTGTTGCACAATTCATCACTCCATTTCCATATATTTGGATATTTATCTTGTGTCAAAATGTGGAATCCAACCACATCTTGGAGAATTGGAATCCAAAATGCAATAAAATTGGCAACATAATCTACTAATCCAATGTTGTCACCTCCGAAGAATTTCTTGCCCTTGATTTCATTCTCTAGAATCTTCAGTGCTTCTTCGGCTTCCTTCTTCGCCTTCTCCCTCTCCTCTCCTGCGCTCCAACACGCCTTCCACAACGGCTCCGAGCACTGAAATCATCAACTTAATTGGACTAATTACCATTCTAAATGCAAATTATTAAACATTATAAAAAAAATAGTGAGGCTTTAATTTTGGTACCTTATCTTGGACGAACTTAGCCCAGAAACGCGACATGGCACGCTGGTAGGGATCTTTGGGCAGAATCGAAGGACCTTCCCACATCTCATCGATGTATTCAAGAATCACATTGGACTCAAAAATAGGTTTGCCATTGTGAACTAAAACAGGCACTAGCTTGGTAACTGGATTGTATTGTAGAAAAAGAGGAGATTTGTTTTTGAGATCTTCTTCGATATATTCATATATCACACCTTTCAAATTGAGGGCCATTTCCACTCTCCTCACATAAGGACTAAACCAAGCTCCAAACAACTTCACTTCGGACATTATGTGTCTATGTATATGTAGTTTAATCTTATTTATTGGTGGATGTATAATGTATTATTGACTATTGTGTGACATTGCTCTTAGTTTTGGAGGTCTACTTATACAACTAAGAAGGCAAACTTGTTCGCTAAGATTCATAGAGGAAGATCTTGCAAACTAAGATGTTAAAAATATGTCGTACATTTCTAATATAATTAATGTGATCGCATAGATGCTCTTCAATTTTAAATGTGGATATTCGCGTGCATATCGAGTCGAGACAGGAGAATGACGCAGGGGATGATCTCAACAACCTACCTGCGAAAACCTACTTACTCTAGTTGTTGTGTATTTATTAAATTCTTCTTAATTTGGTATTGTTTGAATTTAAGTTTGATTATTTATATTTGCTATTCTTGTTCTTAGCTTTTATTAATAACTAATTTCAAGCTTCCCTTAGGCCCCTTGTTAGAAATCTTAAAGAACAAAAGAAACAAAAAATATTTGGTATAGTGTTTTTGCTTGTTCTTTGTGTTTCTTGTAGTAGGCTCAAATACCTTTCCCTTCTAAGTTAGTTGGAACGTTTTTTAAGGGGCACAAAATTTTCAAAAATTGTGTTTAGTAGATTAAATGAATATGCTAGAAGAGATAATAGATTAAATGCTTAATTTTTTTGCAAAATAAAAGGTTACAAATATATTTAGCGGCGAATCCAGGAAAATGGATTTGTGAAATTAATAATTTTATAATTAAATATAATATAATATATTTTCAATAGTAAAATATATATAAACAGGAGTTAAATTGCACAGGGTCATGTTAAAAATGCATATATCTAATCACAATAATTAAGACTAATCATACTTCATTAGATCTTAAAATGAATGAATGAGATTAAGGCCAACAGATTTTAATAAATAGTACTCCATCCATTTCAATTGAGTTGAGTCGTATTCCTCTTTGGGATGCCTAACTAAGTTGAGTCATTTTCTTTGATAAAAAAACAATATATTCAATCATCACTTACTTTACTCTCTCTTTATCTTTCTTGTATTATTCATTTTCTCATACTTTTCAACATAATATCTTAATTTCTGTGTCTAAAAATTTTGACTCAACTTAATTGGGACGGAAGGAGTAGAAAAAATAACAACCAAGATAAAATAGTTAATATGTTATAACATAGTAAAAAAATAACATATAAATAATAAAATATTAATAAAATTGATTCCATTTAAAAATATATATAAAAATAATATAGATAAATTACTAAACATTTGATCACATCAATATTTTTTTAAATGTTTATTTACGGTGTGGACAGGGCGGTGGCGGTGGGGGTGGTGGCAGAGCCGCGGCTCCTATTGCACGACGGAAGAGAGCCGCGGCGGTGCCGCCTCCTGATTTTTTATTTTTTGTTTTTATTTTAAAAATTTTTATCTATAAATTATTTATTCCCAAATTATTTTTTCCATCCCATTCCATTCTATTTATTTTTGTCCAATTAACTTTGTTCTAGTTCAATTAAAATATACCGACTATTGATAAAATAATGTGACTTGTGGTTGTGGTATGGTTGTGACATGGTCATTATTGGGTTGGATAAATTTTGTGGCTGTGGAAGAGTTTTTGTGGCTGTGCCTTGGGCGGAATTGTTGCTGGGCACTCTATTTTGGACACTAGCTTTCTAATTCTTGTTGAGATGCGCCCCTCCAGTCTTAATTAATCCGTCACTGAATATATTTATGAGAGGGGACAGACATGGTTGCATCAATTGCTCTCTGATTTTCAATGTGGATGAGTGCAGATGGCTCGCGTTCATAGGAGACAAAGTGATGCAGTAGATGATCTCAACACCCTACCAACCTTTGTCATTTGGCTCTCCGAGTGAATTTACTTAATTAAGTTGAAAAAGTCCAAATCCTCCAAGTTCACTTTAAAGGGTTTGAGAAATAGCGTTGGCAATTGAAACTAAATATAAAATTATAACTATCATTTTACCCCTATTTTGTTCTAATTTTCGCAAGGTTTGTGATGTAGTATTAATTCGTTGTTTAAATCTGCCATATTGTTCTTCTCTCTCTATTATTATGCTATTAAGCTTTAGTTAATCTTCTAAAAGGTTTTTAAACTTCAGCTTTTGTTTATGATATTTTCAAAGCATATTAGGAAGATTAGATTAAAGGATTGAATTTAGCTTTAGTCATACAGTTCAGCTGTAGTTTAGGAATTTTCAAAGCACATTTAGGAGATTTAATTAAAGGATTTTGTTCTCTAACTTACCTTTTAGATTTAGTTAATCTTCGTAAAGGTGTTTAAATATCAGCTTTTGTTTAGGAATTTTCAAAGCATCATTAGGAGATTAGATTAAAAATAAAAAGATAGTTTTAACTTCCTACCTTTTAACGTTTCCATCTAATTAGTGTTTTAAAATCAGATTTATTCATGCATTCAATCCTTTTATATATCATCCTTATATTAGTGATTTGGAAATCGATGGATCCTCTGCAGTTTAATAAAACCCCACGCCAATGTACGCCGTGTTGGAATAATTGAATGAACAATTACATAAATCTCTCTATGATTATTAACCGAGAACGACGGAGAAGGAGTACAAATCATAAAGCGGAAGCGTACCTTGATCCATCTAGAACAGAACAGCGGAATTGTTGGAATTGCTTTGCAGCTGCTATGGATCTTCCAAACGATCAGAGATGTTCTTCACAATAGTCTGCCGAGAGAATACAGAGATATTGAACGTTCTTCTGACGTCTGGGGACCATAACCCTAGCTTATATTTATATTAAATATAAACTCTTTTATTTTCTATTCGGTCCTCATCAAATAGAAAATCTCATATGGTTTATACACTTATTTCCATAACAAATAAATACACTTTAGCCCAAACTTTATTCTTTAATAGATTACTTTAATTAGGCAACTGAAAGATAGTCATACACATTAAATTAGTCATATAGAAACCCAAATTTCTAACACGCTGAAGCAACTATAATCATGACATTAAGTAAAACAATTGGTTTAATAAGAGTCAAAATAGTAGATGAGATGCAAGTGATGCATCTATGCACGCTTGAATTTGGGGATCATGACATCCATAGGCGGCAGATTTTCCTTAACAAAAGGATGGTTGCAGTAATCAGAGGACCATCTCCATATATTGGGAAATTGATCCTCTGTGATGAGCTCCATTCTTCCCGATGAAATCAGAGGAAACCAATACGCAATGAAATTACCAGCATGATCTACAACGCTAATCTCGTCGCCTCCGAAATACTTTTTTCCCTTGATTTCATTTTCAAGAACTTGGAAGTTTAGAATGGCTTCCTCCTTGAACTTTTCTTGCTCCTCTCCTGTCCGCCAACATGCTTTCAACATTGTATTCAGACACTGCACGCCAGATCACAAGGGTTTAATTATGGGAAAATGTAATGTAACCATCTATTTTAATAGTTGTATGTACCAACACTTGTTTTTCCACAGTAGCGTGCCAAAAACAAGTCAATCACTTAATCACATGAGCTTAAACGGATGAAGTATCATCTAATACAAAAATAAATGTCATTTCAAAGTTCAATGTGAAATAACTAATTACTAATACATTATGTCTCATCTGGAACGCACATATAAGTCCGTTTTCTGAATAAATTTTTTTATTTTGTAATTTGAGAAAATCAAAACTCATTTTCCAATCAAGCATACCCAATAAATCTCGGATTACATTTGATTCAGGTTAGTCGGGCCTAGAACTATTGGGCTTTTAGATTTATTGTCATCCTATACACGAAGGCTTATTAGATACTACTAGGAGTATGTAATATGGTCTCAGCTTTCCCATAACGTGTTGACTACACTAAACTTATGCAATTTGCTATTTCAAATTTTCAATAGTACTACTATTATATTCAACTTTACAAGAAAAATCAATAGTTTAAAGATGGTATATACTACATAGATAATAGATTCATATCAAAATTAAGAAATGATATGAAGTTGTGCGAAGAAATTAAGAAAGTATAACAAGTTTAGTAGACGAACCTTTTCATCGATGAAGTTGACCCAGAAACGAGCCATGGCTCTTTGATAAGGATCTCGGGGCAGAATGGGTGGGCCCTCCCATGTTTGATCGATGTATTCCAGAATTATCATCGTTTCCGCAATCGCCTTCCCATCGTGTATCAAAACTGGCACTTTTTTGTGGATTGGATTTGATTCTAAAAGAAGCTCAGACTTTGCTCTTATATTTTCTTCTACATATTCAAATTCCACACCTTTCATTTTCAGGGCCATTTTCACTCTCGCCACGAACGGGCTATACCAAAATCCCAACACCTTTACTCTCCACATCTCTCTCTCTCTCTTTCTCTAATATTGGTTGTTTGAATTTTTTTTATAGGATATATATACACATACAAGAATATTGAAAGCTGTGTGAACGAGGAAAGGATCCAAATGACTTTTCCTTCATTTGGTCAGCGATTCTCACATTATTATACCTTCAACAAATGTTTCTATTAATCACACTATTCATATGCCTCTTTTGGTAATTTTTGTCAGAGGTCAAAAATTTAAACAATAAAACCTGAAATTTTTAGAGCAGTCTAGTACTATCTGTTTTAAAATCGAAACATTGCCTTTGCATAATTAGGTACTCCACTATTTTCTTACCAAATATCATCTGTAAGACTACCACAAAATAATCATAATTAAAACTAAGAAATTTTAATATAATTAATTGACCCGGCAACTTGTCCTCTTTCTTTTGCTTTAGTATGAAAAAGTCAGCTTAATTAGGAGAAGACTATTCCAGAAGCTTCGAAAACAAAATTCAGTCTAACCCTAAAACATATAAAAAAACACGCCGTTGCCGGGGATCGAACCCGGGTCACCCGCGTGACAGGCGGGAATACTTACCACTATACTACAACGACATCTTGTTTTTCTTTTTCGTTTCTCGTTTTAATAATTACAAATAAAACGTAACATTCTATAATAGTAATTGGATTATTTAGATATTCGACTACAATCAATGAAATTTGGCCATATCTACGAATCCAAAGTTATTACTTCTGATAAACTTATTGCCCTTAATTTCGTTTTCAAGCATTTAGGGCTCCTTTATTTAGGGCCAAATATCTAACTTTATAATCCTAGGTTTAAGTCTACCACGTCTTATTTTGACATAATAATAACGTGTCTTTTTATTGAATATTATTTGTTCCATAACTGGATTCATTGACTTGATTTTTTATTTCTTAATTTACTCCTCCATTACATTCTTCATTAAGTCATCTCTATAGAGTTTATATATGTTGATTGGTTAGCATCAAATCCAATTATTTTCTCCATCATCCCATCAAGCATAGATTTGTAGTGACAAGACATTACTAAGCATTAGGATTAAACAGTTGGACATATTAACAGTTGGATGTACAAGATTTTTTGTTTGTGATGCGAGAGGTGATTACATGACACGAAAAAAATAAAATAACACCAAAAATAATCTTACAGAGTATTATTTAATTTTAAAGTCATATATTTCAAAATACAATAAAATTATACAACATCTAATTTATTTTTTTGACAAATCTTCATTTCTTCAAAGTTATTGACAACAATCACAAAAGAAAATGATGTAATATATGTCTAATTTATAATCTTGTTCTTCCAAGTTATTGAATGTTTCACTTAGTCATTTTATTTTCGCAACACACTAAAGAGTATAAAAATAGGATATGAAACCAAAACCTTGCACAATTTGTAATACTATCACAGAATACATCTCGTCAATCAGCATTTAAAATAAAGATATGCACACTACAAACATGACAATTCAAAGACCACAAACATCTCGCCACAAACAACATGAACCGGAGTTCAACACAAGGCAAAAAAAAAATGGTGAATTTTGAATAAAACATCATCAGATTCTCCAAATAAAAACGGTAAAAAAAATTCCATCATAGCATCCTCAGTTCTGATTTAATAATATAATCGAAGAAATTGAAACCATTAATTGAATTTTACTTCAGTCTTCGTATAACTGATCAAAATCACAAATGTTGCACACTCAATTCATTAAAGTAGAAGACATAAATGATTGCATCAAATAGAATTGAAGTGCGACCAAGTATTGGGATGAACCTATATGGACTTGAATCTTTCAAATAGAGCATCCTTGCTAGGTAGGATTTCCTTGAGAAAGTTGTCATTGCAATAGTCATTCATCCATCTCCATAAATTGGGAAAATTTTCCTCTGTAATGAGATGGACTCCCTTAACCTCCGATATGATTGGAACCCAATATCCAATGAAATTGGCAGCAATATCTACAAATCCAATATTGTCACCTCCAAAAAATTTCTTGCCTTTGATTTCATCTTCAAGAAACTTGAGGGCTTCCATTGCTTCCTCCTTGGACTTCTCTTGCTCCTCTCCTGTACTCCAACAAGCTTTCCACGTTGCAGAGATGCACTATAAACACAATTACACAAACATGAATATTAAAAAGAAAGTGAAAGAGAGAGTAGTTAGTGAAGTGGAGATGAGGTACCTTTTCATCAATGAACTTGGCCCAAAAACGAGCCATGGCTCTTTGATAAGGATCCTTGGGAAGAATTGGTGGACCTTCCCAAACTTGATCAATGTATTCAACAATGATCACTGATTCAGCAATGCCCTTCCCATCATGTATCAAAACAGGAATTTTTTTGTGAATTGGATTGTGTTGTAAGAGAAGGGGTGACTTGTTTTTCACATCCTCTGCTATGGATTCATATTCAACCCCTTTTAATTTTAGAGCTATTTCCACTCTATTCACAAATGGGCTATACCCCAACCCTCCCAACAACTTCACTTCTCCCATCTCTCTCTCTAAGCTCTTGATCTTTGGATTGAATTAATGGGTTTCTGTGGTTTCTTTATTAGGGGCAATAGAATGTTCTAGGTACTTACAGAGATTGGTTTGATTTTTTCTACTCATTAATTATGGTTTGGTTTGAAGTTTATTACTCCCCGAGATGTCACACTTTTCATTTTTTAGTTTGTCCCATTAGAAATGTCATATTTTCATTTTTAGAGAAAAATCCCCCTTATAATAATTTAAACATTAATATTTTTTCTTTTCATTTAATACACAAAATAAAACCTCCTAAAATCCTTCCTACAAATGTGACATTTTTTGTATGACAAATGGAATACTTACTACATTGATTAAATAGTATTGGCACGTGTTAAGTAGATACGGAAATTGTCGCCGTAGACTACTTTTACTTACTCACTCTCTTCCCAAAGAATATGTACTTTGGATTGGATACGGATTTTAATGTAAAATTGATAAAGTAAGAAAAAAGAAAAAAAAAATAATTAAAGTATTGTTAGTAAAAAATAATTTTTACCGAAATTTTTTTTTTTTCAAATTAAAAAATTTATTTTCGTGGGATAAACCTAAAAATAAAAGTCATATATTCTATGAATGAAAAACCATAAAAAACCGCTGAAAAACCACCGGTTCGGATCCGAAACCGAAACCAACGGTTTTGAAACCGGAACCATAACCGTGAAACACCCTCGCGATTAGGTTTTGGTTCGGCAATTTTCAAAACCGGAACCGGCGGTTCCAAACCGTAACCACCGGTTCCAGAACCGTGGACACCTCTAGACGGATGGATTATATCATTTTTGGTCTGAAACGTTTTTCAATTTAATATCACAAGAGTTATTTTTTTCATTGTTTCAAAAAAAAATTAGACAAAAATACTCTCAATATCATGAAGAACAATTCAGTCTATTTACTATCTTATTCTTTCTTCTTCCCCATTTCTTTCTTCTCTTTTTCTTTCTTCTAAGCCGAGGGTGCTATACTGTCTACTGATGTGGGTCCAAAATATCGAGATATAAATACATATTAGTCGAATTCAAACCATGTTAAATTCGTTACTCTTATATTAGGCTGGGGCTGTCTTCAGGTTATGAGATAGTTTAAGTTTTGTGTTCAACATTCAGCTACTTTGTCTTAAAAAAAATTCTTTGATTAATTTGGTTTAGATGTTTTTATGGAGTTGAACAACGGAGATGCGTACAAAACTATGAATTGATGAAAGTAACAATAATATGTACTCCATATTGCTTTGTGACCGAAAATAAACTATGAAATAAATCGGTTGCAAAACAAAGAATGCTATGAAATCAAGTAGTAACTGACAATCTAATGACTTCAACTAATTAATTCTTGATCTTCATATTTTGCAAGTGCAGAAGACATTTTTTTCTCTGGTAGCCTAATTCATTAATTGAAGCCCACAACCGAACCACAATTTCAGAGAAAATATTCAGTGGTCCTTCCACACTAAAGTATCGTTATGAGGTGGTGTACTCACCATTTAATTTTTGACAAATGCAAAAATAAATAGCTCACATCCGACTAGACATGTCAACTAATAGAGTTATTTTTAGAAGATATTCATTAAATCATTTTTATAGAATTAAGATATTCATTAAATCACTTTTATAGAATAATGCATAATTTTTAATATTGAAATTATCAATATTTTTTTGCCTCTGTATACACTACATACTTATACGTATAATAATAATATTTTATGTGTAGTCATCATCTTTTGATAAAAAAAAAAGGTATAATTAAAGAGTACAACACTTTATTAGTATTATTTAAATTTTATGATTATGATTTTCTTTATCTTATATGTTTATACATAAAAATATATATATATAAGTGAAAATGCACACAAATAAAAAGTATGATCATGATTTAATTTTTCTATTTTTTAATTGCATTTAAAGAGTTATATATACTTAGTAACTTGATATGAATGTAAAAGCTAACTTATAACTATTTAAGTACATAAATATATTTATATATAGGAGGAAAAAATATTACTAGCAATTTTTATATTTTAAAATTATACAATATTACGTAAAAAGTGGTTTATTAAAATTTGTAAGATTTTAATGCATTAAATAGGTTATATATTTACTTAGTAACTTAATATAAAATTAAAAATTAAATCATAAGTATAAGTGTGTCAATATATTTATATAAAAGAAGAAAAAATATTGACAATTTTCATATTTTAAGAATTAAGAATTTAAGATTATGCAATATTCTATAAAAGTGGTTTAATAAATGAAACGTTTTCCTTTTTTCTTTGTCCCATTAAAAATGAAACGTTTCCTAAAATGGAAATAACTCTATCTCTACTTTTTCATCTCTCTTACTTTACTTTCTCTTCTTTAACTCACAAAACAACACTGCATAAAATCTCGTGCCGATTTCCAAATGTTTCATTTTAAGTGGGACGGAGGGAGTATCTTCTAAAATTACCTTCATTAGTTGGCATGTCTAGTCATTTATTTTTCCATTTGTCAAAATTTAAATGGTTGAGTACACCACGTCATAATGGCACTATGGTGTGTGGAAGAACCACTGAATATTTTCTCACAATTTCAATATTCAAGACAATTTTAACGAATAATGTAACCATTTTTTTCAGCTTTCAAAGTTTAACGTTCTTACAGTTTATGTCCCCATTTTTTAAAATTCAACTGAAAACGAAAAGGTTAAAAGCTACAGTTCTTTTAGAAGGATTCAAATTTTAAATGTGTAACTAAAAATTTGAACACAAAGTACTATAAGCGTGCGTCGCTATTTAAAATGGCCATGTTGTGGAATGTAGCATCAGCGGTAATAAACCTTAATTATAATAACCACACAATACTACACAACTTTTTTCAGATTTTCATTCACCTGTAAATTTAATTTTTTGTTAAATAAACTTCTCTCATAGTTGCCAAAAACTATTTCTCACTTCACTTCAGGTTCGATACAATAATTGTAGTTAAAAATGTTTTGAGTGGAGAAGAAACCCACCACATGCGAGAAAAGCAGGAAAAAGGAAAGTGGTAAGAATAGCCGAAAAAAGAAATTTTGATATGCTGTTCATCAACCGAAAAAAAAAAAAAAAGTAGTACTCTCTCTGTCTCCTAAAATTCGTCACCATTTGACCCTGTTAGAAAGGAAAATATGTAAGCAAGGAAAAAATCAATTAGGAGTGAGGAGATTGTGTAGAATCACGTTAATTAGGGAATAAGTATTAGAGCAAATCTTGTCATATTTATGTAATCCTTGGCCTATTTAACAGAGGCACGTATATTGTACTCCCTCCGTCCCAAGGTATTAGACCAACTTTCCTTTTTGGGATATCCCAACATATTAGACTCATTTCCTTTTTTAGCAAAAAGCATCTATCTTATTTTATTCTCCACCTATTTTTTTCTCTCTTCTCTTCCTACTTTTTCCCTCTCTCATACTTTACTCTCTCCACTTTAACTATTTAAATATCAATTCCTTAAATCATGTGCCCAAAAGAAGTGAGTCTAATACTCCGGGACGGAGGGAGTAATTCTTTGACAAGTTAAATGAATAGAATACCAATCTTCAACATGGTATCAGAGCAAAGGCTCATAAAAGAATCATCACCAGGCCAAATCGGACTCGGATTCACGGCAAAGAATCAGCCACAACAACAACGACCAAACCCGCAGCCACCGCGAACCGCCGCACAACAACCAAACTACTGAGGGGGGTTCAAACCCCCCAAATCTAAATTGTGGTGCTCACACTGTGGGAAACACAAACATACACGGGATACATGTTTCCTCCTCGTCGGATTCCCAGGGTGGTGGGACGAGAACCAGAAAGCAAAGACTCGGCTGACAATAGCGGAGGATGGCGGCGGGATTTTTCCGCAGGGGACGGGCAACCGAGAGCTCGCCGTCGCCGTCCATGGGAGAGCAGGAGAAACCGGTCAGCAGCAGGGTGGCGACGGAAGACCCGGTGAGGCTGCTGGAATTGGTGAGGCAGCCGAGAGGAAGGGAGGCGGCGCATTTGGTGGTATCCGATTAGAGTTGTCAAACTCTAACCCCCAATTTAATTTGCACTTTAGCCCCTCTAAAACTCTAGATGCCCAAAATAAAACCCATTGCATATTTGCATGAATATATTAAAATCCAACCCCTGTGTTTCTAAGCATGTTCAAATAGGACCCCAAAATAAGAAAAATCGAAATAGGGCTCCTAAAGTTTCTGAAAAATCCTTTGTGAGCCCAAATCGTTTTGCACCTCTAGAACGGATCCCGATTGCTTGTGTTACCCAAAGTAAAACTGACCCTAAGGAGAGTGGGTGGATTTTTGACTGTGGGGCAACTGATACTCTGTCATATGATATGAAAGATTTTTCTGAATTTAATGGGGCAACTAAAAGCCAAATTCAAACTGTCGATGGAAAGTTGACCGTTGTGGGTGGGAGTGGAACCATTAAAATATCCCCAACCCTAAAACTTACAAACTATGTGCCCAAATTATTTCATAACTAATGTCTATCTGTCACGTGACGAAAGAGTTAAACTGTACGTTACTGATGCATCCAAATTTCTGTGTATTACAAGATATCAGGACGAGGAGGATAATTGGGCGTGGCACTGAGCGTCAAGGTATTTATTATGTGGATGAGACTACTCAACAAGGTGGCACCGCGATGCTTGCTCACAGATCCGCAAATCGGGAAGCTTGGCTGTGGCACCGCAGAGTGGGGCATCCATCATCGGGTTATTTAAAAATGCTTTTTCCAAAGTTTTCTCATTTTAAGGATATTACTTGCGAATATTGTGTTTTGGCAAAAAAACCACAGACAATCCTTTAGATCAAGTGATACTCGTGTTAAGACTATTTTTTCTCTAGTGCATGCCGATGTTTGGGGTCCAGCTCTTATTGTTAGTGATCATGGTTTTAAATATTTTGTTATTTTTGTGGATGATTGCACTAGATTGACTTGGGTATATTTTTTGAAGCATAAATCTGAAGTTTTTGAAAAATTTACCCGTTCCAAACACAATTCCAAACCACAGTCAAAATTCTTAGATCTGATAATGGTAGGGAATTTGTCAACAGAGACGTGACCGATTTTTTTTAAAAAAAGGGGTTAATTCATCAAACTACTTGTCCTTACACCCCCGAACAAAATGTGGTAGCTGAACGAAAGAATAGGATAATCCTAGAGGTCACGAGAGCCCTGTTTTTTTACTCCAATGTTCCTAAATTTTTATGGCCCGAAGCTGTTGCCACTGCTGTCTACCTGATTAATCGTTTGCCTACAAAAATTTTGGGTATGAAAACTCCTTTGCGGACTCTCGCATCCCTTACTGATATTCCCCCACGTCTCACACTTCCGCTCAAAATCTTTGGTTGTTCCGTTTATGTGCATGTGCCGAAACTCGAAGGAGGAAAGATTTGCAAACTAAAACGAACATTATATGGGCTAAAGCAGTCACCTAGAGCTTGGTTTGGTAGATTCTCTGAGGTAATGAAGAAGTACGGGTATGAACAAAGCAATTCTGATCACACATTATTCTTGAAGAAAAGAGAAGGAAAGATCGCATGCCTCATCATCTATGTAGATGATATGATTCTCACGGTGGATGATGAAGAGGAAATAAGCAAGCTGAGGAAGAATTTGTTTGCAGAGTTTGAAATGAAAGACTTGGGATTACTGAAGTACTTTCTGTGTATAGAAGTGCTAAGGTCAAAGAAGGGGATCTTCATCAGTCAGAGAAAATATGTACTTGACTTGTTAACCGAGACAGGACTACTGGACTGTAAGCCAGCAGATACTCCTATGGTTCAGAATCATGGTCTGCAGATAGTTGAAGGGGCTGAAGCCACTCACCGCACGAGATATCAGCGTTTAGTTGGGAAATTGATATACTTATCCCACACTAGACCCAACATAGCTTATGCAGTTGGAGTAGTTAGTCAGTTCATGCATGCACCTCAAGTAGCTCACTGGGAAGCAACACTGATGATTGTTCGATATCTGAAAGGGACGGCGGGCCATGGGATTCTATTCGAGAATCATGGACATGTAGAGATTCATGGTTTCACAGATGCTGATTGGGCAGGGAACCTAAATGACATAAAATCGACTGTTGGATATTTTACCTTCGTGGGAGGAAATCTTGTCACCTGGAGAAGCAAAAAACAGAAAGTGGTAGCCTTGTCAAGTGCAGAAGCTTAATTTCGAGGGATTAAAAGTGGGTTGATAGAGATCCTGTGGCTGAGGAAATTGATGACTGAGTTGAACTTAAACTCAAAGAAGTCATGTAAGTTGTTTTGTGATAATAAGGCGGCAATCGGTATATCTGAAAATCCAATTCAGCATGATCGGACAAAACATGTCGAGGTGGATCAACATTTCATCAAGGACAATATAGAGGCCAAGACAGTAGAACTTCCCTTTGTGAGATTTGAAGATCAGTTGGCGGATATACTCACGAAAGCTGTCGATGCAAGAAGCTTCCATGAGGTATTGAGCAAGTTAAGTATGGGTAATCCCATTACTTAACTTGAGGGGAAGTGTTAGAAAGAAAAATATGTAAGCAAGGAAAAAATCAATTAGGGGTAAGGAGATTGTGTAGAATCACGTTAATTAGGGAGTGAGTATTAGGGCAAATCTTGCCATATTTATGTAATCCTTGGCCTATTTAACAGCGGCATGTATATTGTAATTCTCAGACAAGTTGAATGAATAGAATACCAATTTTTAACAGACCCGACACGGGTTTTAAAAAATGTAATAGAAAGTGGGTTGAAAAAGTTAGTAGCATATGGGTCCTACTTTTATATATTAGTTTTAAAATAAAATGTGAGTGAGAATGAGTTAGTGGAATATGGAGTCCATTACCAAAAATGGTAAAAGTGAAAGGTGACAAATTTTTAGGAACAAACGAAAAAGGAAATAGGTGACAAATTTTCAGGGACGGCTACTAACTAGTAAGTGACATTTCTGAAAAATAAAATAAATCTTTCATTGGGAAAATATACGACTTTTTAGAAGTTACTTCCTACGTCAGCGAATAGTAGTCATGTTTTTCCATTGTAGTCTATTCGTGAATAGGAGTCTTGGTTCATTTATACTATAAATGGAAATAAGCCTCATATTCGAATAACTTATTTTAGTCACATTTCATTTAAAACTAATAAATATAAGTGAGATCCATATACCACAACTTTTTTCATCTTAACATTTCTCAAGATTCCTACCAGAAATAAATGAGACTCTTATTTGCGGATAAAGAGATATAATTTATTACTATCATAAACAACAATAAATTTAATTAAAATAAAGAGATCCAAACCGTTTGATTTCACTCTAGCATGCATCCACATGCCGAAATAATATGCCCAGATTAAAAGCCTTCATCTCCATATCTATTTATGTCAGTCTCTAAAACCCAATTCAAAAATTGAGAAGAAACTAGTACTACCACTTAACTTTATCATACACCTCAACGGTTATGATTTATGAAAGGAAACTACTATTAGGCAATAGTATTATTCTTTTTTCTTGTAATTTTATCTTTCAATATATTTGTTAAAACACAAAATGTGTATATTTCCAAATTTATTATTTATGACTAATTTAAAAAAAAAAATTAACTTATAGTAGTATTTATGAATTCTCAATTTCAACTACACATACATTGACCCAATTTGTGGCATGTCCAATCAGCATACCATCTAATAAGAGTAATATCTAGGATATTCTCAATTTGACAATTTTTTATACGATGAAGACAGAATGAATAGAGCGGGCACACTGAACATAATTTTTGTCACCTTGTATGATATACACTACTATGTCTTGGCTTTGACATCCTTTTCTTGTCTCTATTGTATACGTTTAACTCAATCAAGTATTAATGAATAAATATCATATACTCAACGACTTACTGTTCTTTTTCTTTCCTTTTATAATATTTTTGAATGTATGTATATTATACTAAGAAAAATAATTCCAACTTTCAATTTAATGAAACTGTAAAACAAGATAGAATTCCAATCTCGAAAATTTCAGCCTTTGCATTGATATTTATAGTTCAAATATTTAATATCGAGAAGATTAACTAGTATGTGATAGAGTTGTAAAATATGTTATGTTTAGGTTATAAGATTATATTTGCCCTGATAATGATAATAATTGTGGAGTTGGACAACCCGATAATAGCTCTAGAAAAATACTAGTATTGACAAAAAAAACCATCAAATGTTACGAAGAGTATAAGATAAAAAAAAAATAAAAAAAATCGTCAGGACGTGATACAACTCAATTATAATAAAATTAGAATTAAGGAAATGGAGTATTGCAGTGAAATAAATAATTAAATACAAAAACCGAATTCAAAATCTTAAAATTCAAATAACTGATCAAAATCAAACCTATCATGTTACATGTTCGAACCAAGAAGTTATTGTAGATATAATGTTAGAGCATAAATGATTGCATCAAATATAGTATACTAATCGACTAGGATGAAGTAATAGTTTTAAGCCTAAATGATAGCCTTTCAACTAATGCATCCTTCTTAGGTAGATTTTCCTTAACAAAGCTGTCACTACAATACTCACTCGCCCATCTCCACAAATTGGGAAATTTTTCCTTTGTCATGATTTGGACTCCCGTCAACTCCGATATGGTTGGAAGCCAATATCCAATAAAATTGGCAGCAATATCTACAAATCCAATATTGTCACCTCCAAAAAATTTCTTGCCTTTGATTTCATCTTCAAGATACTTGAGGGCTTCTAGTGATTCCTCCTTTGCCTTCTCTTGCTCCTCTCCCGTGCTCCAACTAGTGCACTATACACACGAATACAAACATAAACGAGAGAGAAAGAGAAAAAATAGTTGGTGAGGAACCTTTTCATCAATGAACTTGGCCCAAAAACGAGCCATGGCTCTTTGATAAGGATCCTTGGGAAGAATTGGTGGACCTTCCCAAACTTGATCAATGTATTCAACAATGATCACTGATTCAGCAATGCCCTTTCCATTATGTATCAAAACAGGCACCTTTTTGTGAATTGGATTGTATTGTAAAAGAAGAGGTGACTTATTTTTCAAATCTTCTGCTATGGATTCGTATTCAACTCCTTTCAATTTAAGGGCCATTTCTACTCTATTCACATAAGGGCTAAATCCCAATCCTCCCAACAACTTTACTTCTCCCATCTCTCTCTCTAGGCTCTTGATCTTTGGTTAATAATTGAAGTATGGATTTCTATGGCTTCTTTTATTAGGGGCAATCAATGGAATGTTCTAGGTATTTTACTTCACTGATTGAGTTGTATCAATTCGGTTGAAGCTGATATTAATTGACGTGTGCAATCATCTCAGCTGCCTATATTCTTCATTAAGTTATTATTATGTGAAATTAATATTAATTGACGTGTGCGATGATCTCAGCAGCATATATATTAGCAGATACAACAACTTTGATAAAATAATAAATTACGCTGAAAAAAAGGAATACATTATTTTAATTCATACTCGTATATAGGAAATGCATGTGTACTACGTACGAGAAATGTTACGTCGCATCATAGTTTATTAGTCATAAATGGTGCCATATAATGATCGATCTATCTGGACTTCAATATGGCAATGTAACCATCTTTGTCAGGTAAATTTTCCTTGACAAAAGTGTCACTACAATAGTCATCTGCCCATCTGTATAGATTGGGAAATTCCTCGTCTGTCATGAGTTGGAGTCCCACAAAATCTGCAGTTATAGGAAACCAATATGCAATGAAATTTGCAGCATGATCTATTATCCCAATCTTGTCACCACCAAATAACTTTTTCCCCTTTATTTCATTTTCAAGAAATTTGAGGGCTTGTTTTGCTTCCTTCTTCAACTTCTCTTGCTCCTCTCCTACACTCCAACATGCTTTCCACATCGGCGGTATGCACTGCAAAGATAACAAAAAAACAGACAATATCATACTAATCTGAGTTCAAGTGTGTATCATCGAATCCATAATTTGGACATTATCAATATATTAATACAAGTGAGCTACACTACTAAAAAAAAGAAATAGTGAGTGAGGTAGAAGAACCTTGTCATCGATGAACTTGACCCAGAAACGAGCCATGGCTCTGTCATAAGGATCTTTGGGAAGAATGGCTGGACCCTCCCACACCTCATCTATGTATTCAAGAATCACCATTGATTCAACAATAGGTTTGCCATTGTGTAGCAAAACTGGCACTTTTTTGTGAATTGGATTGTGTTGCAGAAGAAGAGGTGATTTGTTTTTAAGATCCTCTTCAATATAATCATATTCCACACCTTTCATTTTGAGAGCCATTTCTACCTTCCTCGTATAAGGGCTAGACCAAGATCCAATCACCTTCACTTCTGCCATATTTTGATGTGTCTTTATTTGGACTACTTGATTTTGGATTTGGTTGATGAGCTATTCTTATAGAATTGGCTGAACTTGTTCTACAAGATAGATTGGGTATTAAAAAAAATTGAATCGGATCCTTGCAATTAAGATAGCCAGATCTTATGTTAAATTTTATTAATTGATTGATTGATCATATAGTTTTAGCATGTGTCATGTGATCTCTTGAAGAAGACAACTAGGTAAATAGTCCTATAATATTTTTTTTCAAATGCAAATTTCACTCAAAATATATAAGGTGTTGACTTTCTTGATCTAGTATCAAAAAGGGTCGAGTCTATTTATGAACTAGTATTTTTTTGTCAATTATTTTTTATTTTTATTTATTTCATTTACTACTATTTTTCATTTTTTCCTTCTCTTTCTTTATTGTCCAACCATTTCATTTTCTAGTTTTTTCTTCATTATTTTTTTAATTGTATAACCCTAAATATCAATATGCATATGTTATTTGATCTAGTTGAGGAAGAAAACTAGGTAAATAGTACCATAACCTTTTTTTTAAAATTGAAATGAAAACTTCGTGAATCTGTGCATATATAATCTCAGCCAGCTTCTCATAGAATAAGGTTTTAATTTACCTTTTTTGGTCTACTGTACTAAAAAAACATATTTTTTTTAAGGCCACAAAAATTGAGACACAATTATTTGCGTTGGAAAAATTTTAAAAATAACAACAATTTAGTATGCAAAAGAACGCATTCTTAAATGAAGGGCAAATTAATTTAATCTTTTTCTTTTAAGAAGACTTTCATTTGTATTCTCTAATTTTAGTTAGGACATCAACAATAAAGACAGTGTTTAAACTTTAAAGTGTGTTGGTATATTTAAAAATATATATTAGCATCCATTCCATTCAAAATGTTTTTAACGATTTCTTTTGTTGTATTGTCATAAAGTGTGGAGTCTATTATGTCCTGAAGTAGTTTTCGTCATTTGTTATTCAACATCAATAAATCATCGACAACCATTGCATTATTTATTAGGAGTACATAGTTTTCACTTAATTTTATATACGGAGTATATTTTTTAGTTGGGAAAAAGAGGCCGTTAGAACTGAGAACTGAACACCAAATATCTGATTGACATAAAAGAACTTCATCATTAATTGAATATCTCGAAAGCTAGTTTTCAGTTTTGAAAGCTTAACGTTCAAAAAAGTTATGTCCCCATTTTCAAAATTCAACTGAAAACGAAAGGTTTAAAAGTTACAGTTCTCTTACAATGATTCAAATTTTAAATGTGTAACAAAATTTAAGGACGAAGTATAATCGTCACTATTTAAATTGGCCATGTTGTAGCACGATCGATACAAATTTGGTGCACAAAATTATACTAATGACAAAGTACAAGCGACAATTTTGAAAAGCCCATAACTTTATTTAAACCCAATAATATTTATAGGATGAGTTGTATAATATTTTATATTCTTTTTTTGGTTTGACCAAAAGGTATAACAATAGTTTATCTATTTATATATAATCTGGATTTTAAGAACTTACTGTGTATAGTAATGGATAACACCAACAATATTATTAAGTTTGCGGCTATTTTTTGTTCGTTTCATAACAAAAAGTTGTTGGGATACCAAGCACAAGATTTTAGTGTGTTAATCGACGGTCATTTTTGTAAAAAAAAGGAAGAACATAAATTTCACAACTCAAGCAAAATCATCCTGATCATTAGTCATTACCCAACTAAAATTGCAGTACACTACCTAAACATTCATCTTGACATAATCGCCAGAGATCAAACATTAATTGATCGAATCTTCGTGTTAAACAACCCAAAATTAATAGTGAATTTGACAATGTTGTTGACTATTAATTCCTCAAAGTTAAGCTATACAAATATATTATATATATTCAAGTTGAAATTGTGAATTAATTGACCCTATGTTGCAAATTTCAGTTTAATGAGCTTACATATTCTTACGTATATAGAGCTTCAGTCGGAAACTACCAAGTAAAGAAAATTAACTTAATTTGTACTGATTCTGTCGCACAAGCTTAACGTAAGTAAGTTGTACATACCATTATTTTATTTTTTTGCACAACCTATTTTAATTAATATCCCAAATTGTTTGATTTTTCTTTAGTTTGGAATATATAATATGCATCCATGATCCATATGTCAAAATATGATTCCTAGATAAAAACCTATCTATGTCACCATATCTCTTTATGAAATACTTTAATTCCAGTTCAAAATTTAAAAAGAAATTGCCTAACTTTATACACGCCTCAACGGTTATGAATAAAAAGTTTGGCGATTGTTATTTTTGTTCTGTAAATTTTAATTGTAAATATATTTATAAAATACAAAATGCATATGTAATACCTATATTTAATTTAGTTTTCTGAATTTCCAAATGCATGTGTCTTATCACAAATTAATACTACTAACTACCAGCACTGTAATTTTAAGGCGACGCTAATTTTGTTTGTTTTTTTTTAATACAAAGAATAAAATAATACTAAAAGAAACCTTGCTAATTTTTTTGTATTTCTCAATTGCAGTTATACCGAGTTATTTGCCTTGACTTGCATATAACATAATCTTTTACATCTTCACATAAAATCTTTCAAATATTATTATTATTACTACAATAATTTATCAAATATGTGATCACAAATTTATTTTGTAATAAATACTAAAAAGACCACAATCTACCTCATTGCAATTTGTTATACTCTTCAGTAATAATTTCTATTACCATTGAAATATATTTAAGTGCTTGAAATCTTATTATTGGCATTTTGTCCGATATAAGAAAGAAAACCCCCCTCAGAAGCAGACACGGTTGGAGTAGGAGAAGATGTTGAAGACTCCTGTGGGAGAGAGAGAGGTTTTGTACACAACTAAACAAAACCTGAGCCTTTCTTCCTACTAATTTAAGCCCACATTTCCAAGAAAATCAAAACCTCCCTCTGCACTCTCATTAGGTTCCAAATCAGTCAAATTCTTGAAATACTGTCAATTTGTGGTGCGAATGTCTGCTTTGTTGATTCAAGACGAAATTTTTAAAAGGGGGAAAGAAGGGTTATGTGAGAGTGAGTGCACATTTAGAGAAAACATGGATTCGAGCGGTGAAAGCAGCATTTCAAGCTCTGATTTTTTGGCCTTGGGGTTGAGTAGTAGTAGTAGTAGCAGTTTTCAAGATTCATCTTCGCAGCCTTCAACTTCTGAGGCCTCTGAAGAATCCCACAAAATCCACGTGGAGGAGATGAAGTTTGAGAAGAAGAGATCATCTCTATCAGGTGAGTTGTGTGTGTGGGTGTGTGTTTATTTTAGCGATCGTGTTGAGAGAGAGAGAGAGTATTAGCTTCATTAACGTTGTCATGCATTTTGATGTGTAACTAGAATTTGAGATGATGAGAGAGAGATTCTCCAAACTGCTGCTTGGTGAAGACATGTCTGGTCGTGGGAATGGTGCTTCCACTGCTTCGGCTATCTCCAATGCAATTACTAATCTGTGTGGTATGTTTCAAGAAAATGATGCTTATCTTGCTCGATAATGTAGATGAATTTGTAGGATGGTTAGATTTTGTTCTCTTACTTGTTTGATTACTGTTTTTAGCTACTCTTTTTGGACAAGTTTGGAGGTTGGAGCCTCTGCAGCTCGATAAGAAAATAATGTGGAGAAGGGAGATGGAATGGATTCTCTCCGTTAGCGATCATATTGTCGAATTCGTACCTTCTTGGCAGACATTCCCCAATGGAAGTAAACTCGAGGTGTCCATGATTTTGCCATACTTGTTATCATGCCCCCTGAGTTGGATGTATCATTTTGATCTATGCATTCAAAATCAAGCATGGTATTCTTAAAATTGTTTGATGAGTCTTTGCTTGTATATTCAATTCCATGTTACCTAATAGGCTTTCTCCATTGAGGTGAGTGTGATTTCGCCATAGATGTATACATTAAACTTATAGTCATGCTTCGGATGTCTCATTTTGATCAATGTACAGCAAGTTAAACATGACATTTGACATTAGGTCTACATTCTTGCTCAGTTTTATTGAAATTGAGTGATCTGGCTATGCTTGAATAGTTGGACTCCATGTTATCTAACCCCCTTTCTCCAGTTTAGGTGAGTACGATTTCACCACAGATATACACACATTGAGCTTATAATATCTCTCCTAATTTGGATGAATCATTATGATGCTATTTGAGCAATGCACAAGTTTACCTTTGTACAGCGTTTGTTGGCATATTATTTATATGAGCATCAAGGTTATAATTTGACACGATTTTCTTGAAATAGTTCGACACTGAACTCTTGTAAATCTGCATCAATCTTCATTTATCAGTTTGATCTATAATTACCTTTGGGAGCATCAAGACTCTATAATCATGCACGTTTCTCTTTAACTTATCGTATCTTATCTTCTCTGTCTCGACTCAGGTCATGACAACCAGACCGCGATCAGATCTAAGCATTAACCTCCCTGCTCTGCGCAAGTTAGACAACATGCTTCTTGTAAGAGCTTTCATTTATTTTCTGTGAAATTTTTCTATATTTGTTTTTGTAATGTTTCTGAGATATTAACCCCTTTTTTTTGTTATAGGAAATCTTGGAAACATTTGAAGATTCTGAGTTCTGGTATGTCGATCAAGGGGTAGTATCTCCAACTGTCAAAGGTTCATCATGCTCCATCATCCGTGAAACCCTCCCCCATCAACAAGACAAATGGTGGCTTCCCATGCCTCGTGTCCCTCCCGGTGGCATCAGTGAGGACGGAAAGAAGTTGCTGCAGCATAGGCGCGACTGCACGAACCAAATACTCAAAGCTGCAATGGCTATAAACTGCGCGACTATCGCAGAAATGGACATCCCCGATTCATATCTAGAATCACTCCCAAAGGTATTGAGCTTCAGCTTCTTCACAATATAACTGTGATGATTCAATGCTGGTTATCTCTTGTGCAGAACGGGAAGGTGAGTTTGGGAGCTCGTATTCATAGATATATAAACTCTGACCAATTCATGCCTGAGTGCTTGCTCGACTGCCTCCATCTGTCCACTGATCATCACGCTCTCGAGATTGCCAACAGAGTGGAGGCCACAATGCTTGTGTGGAGGCGAAGAAACACCTCAAAAAATTCCTCACATGGCAGCACAAACAAGTCCCGTTGGGAAATGGTCAAGGATTTCGTGGGTGATGGAGACAAATGGGAGGTGCTCGCAAATAGAGCAGAGAGGCTTCTCATCTGCCTGAGGCAACGGTTTCCCAGTCTACCTCAGACCACCTTAGACATGAGCAAGATCCAATATAACAAGGTACTATATAAATCTCCCTCCCTCGTTTAGTTGCATTACTCGTTACTAACACATACGATACGTATGATCAGGATGTGGGGAAGTCGATACTAGAGAGCTACTCAAGAGTCCTCGAGAGCTTGGCGTTCAACATTGTAGCGCGTATTGACGACTTGCTCTTGGTGGATGAGTTGTCGAAGCAGTCAGATCAGCTGGTGGCGTTCCCAAAGATTGGTACGATCAGCAGCCCGTACAGGACGGCCTTGTCGACTCCTAGCTTCTCGCCTCTGCGGAGATCGCCATACATTGAGAGCAGCAAGCATCACCTTCATGGATTCGGGTTGAACAGGATTCAGCGGACTGATTGTGCCAGTGTGGATGGGAAGGGGAAGATTCTCGGCCGGAATATGCCTACGAGTGTGGCCATGGAGATGTTGGAATATGAATCCCTTGATACTTAAAAGGGGATCATCAGCCCAAAAACAGATTAGTCTATGATTGAAAAAAATGACCAGTTTGTTTTGTTGTTTTGTTGTTGTAGTGTGTCTCTGTGTCACTGTGTGTGAGTGTTTGTAGTTATGTTTAAGGTTCTCATGAGCTGAGAATGTTACACTGACGAATTTGATTGTAATACTCAAGCTAACGCCATTGTCTAACAATGATGTTATTTTGTTTATAAACATTGAAAAAACTACTATTCTGTGTGCATACTAGATGAAAGTTTAAATTAAATTCACATATTGTTTGAGTTTAATATAAAACAAGAAAAACATAGACAATAAGTCGTTGTAGTATAGTGGTAAGTATTCCCGGATTCGATCCCCGGTAACGGCGTAAGATTTTTATTTTTAATATAATGTTTGTGTGATTAATTTAATGAAGCATGACAAAGCAAATTTCGGAAACCAGCGCTGAAAAAAAAGATTATTATTCATTAATTGCACATACATAACGATTTCAACATTTTGTATATAAAAAAGCTAAAGAATATAAAAATAACCTAATTTTAGCTATATCTATTTATATAATTTCACTCTCGTATTTTATTTCATAAATTAAACCGGCTCCCCGTGTCTCCTTCCCGTAGGCGAATCCGAACTCACAGGGGAGCCGGGATGCGCTGCTTTCCTGCGCGTGGCGCGTATATAACAAAAAATAGCCACCAAAAAGGTGGTGACCAAACCGCCGACAATCACGCCGCCACCGGCGACGGATTTATCGGCGGAGCGGCGGTGGTGGTTGGAAACCATCTCCTCTTCTTGTCCAACGGGTGCAGTTTCCTCACCGGTGGCGCTCACTTCCGGCCACGCGGGCGCTTCGGCAAAGCTCAGCTTGTTTACCATATTTTGCTTTCCGAATTTTCTCGGCGCTTCCGACATTGCTAAAATTGGATGGGATTTTGTTAAGACCAAACACAAGAAGAAAACAAGAAACTTACCCATTTTTAGTGGATTTAAACTATATGTGAGTGCGATTATAGCTAGCTAGTTTCTTGAATGAAATTAAATTGTGAGATTCTCATTCATTCTTGATTACTATATATGTGATCTAGAGACACAGGGAATGGATGGTGGATGGAAAGTTCCATCAATTTGTTTGATTTCGGACAATAATTTAAGAATTGCATTAAGTGGGGCTGTCTGCAATGTAGGGGGAACCAAGGAACACAGATGTAGAAGCATTAGTGTAATTAAATAAATAATTGGATTTTTAGGTTCAAGGGAACATGATCTGCTGCTGTGTTTATTTGTAAAACTCTATTTTTTAAATGATATGGTCAAAATATTTTTATCTCTCTTTGGTAGATTTCAATAATAATAATAAGAGCTCAGGAAAGAGTTATCTAGACTCTGCCAAATTGGTAGCACAATTTAATTTGCATAACAATCTTAACAGACTAGTATTTTTTACATTAATAAAATCAATTAAGATAAATTATTATGTACTCCATCAAGTTAGCATATCTTACATATCAAACGGATACTAAATAATTAGTATATTGATGATACAAAAACAATAGAGTTTATTATAAATGATTTTGTGCGATAGTAAGCAAAGGACACATACTTTATTTAAAGTTTACGTAACTTTATTCGTGATACAAAGACAATAGAGTTTATTATAAATGATTTTGTGCGATAGTAAGCAAAGGACACATACTTTATTTAAAGTTTACGTAACTTTATTCGTTTTTCGTTTTGCTCGCTGTGCCCTCATCTTGAGCTTTTTATCTTGTACCAAAAAAAAAGTTTTAACCATTAGTTATGCCCTTTGATTACATTTTATATTTTTATAATGCTGAGGAAATTAGTGTGCAAAAATTAACCAAAATCGAATCCAGCCCAATCTTTGAATTTCCAAAAGTATATAATCAGAAAAGACAAACTTGTATCGAATGCTCCATCACATTAAATTAAGGTTAATTATAATTAAGAACACAATGTGTGCCATGTCGGAGGCCTACAAAATTTCTCCAGTAATCTACAATAATCAAAATTGATGTTAGCTTTTGTACCTTCAATAGTGTAAAGTACTATTATTTTATCTATCTATTTTTTGTTTCAATCTAATTAATTAATAGTATTTCTGTATAATTGCAATTGCAACTGCAACTGCTATTCAATTATAATACGCTCTATAAGTATAGTTTCATATAAAAAAGGGTCATCATTCGATCCAACTTATAGAAGCTTTTGCATTGTATTTTACTAATATCTATATATGGGCTTTGCTTGTAAAATCTGAGACAGGGAGAAATTTCTGAGATATATGAAGATAATAATTAATTTCTCTGTAATATTTACATTGTATATGCCATCTTATTGATACAACATTTGTCTTCAACACAAGCGTGTCAATTTATTTTTAAGATATTTTTGTCAGGTTGTGTCTCTTACAATAAGATTCAAGAATATGATATTATGAATTATTTGTTAATCACATTAATAATTATATCATTTGCTGGCAATTAATAATGCGAATCAAGTATGCAATATATTAGTTAGTTGCACGTGTGGCTCTAGCAAGGATAAGCCATCATTTTTTTTTCTTTTTCTTTATTATTTATGAGAAAATTCAAAATTGACATATGTTATAGTTGTATTTTCAATGAACCTTACCAGTCTTTTCGAACTGACAAAGAAAATATATATGTGTCAAGAAAAATTATTGTCAGGAATTAACAATAAAATAATACTAGTAGTAATATTAGTAGTTTACCATTTGGAGGGTAGACATACTAGAGCTATTTTTCTGGGTCAAAAATTGGGCTAAATAGCCTAATGGGATTTTGTAAACTGGGCCCCATAAATTATTAAGCTAAAGATTTGGGCTGAAAGAGTAAAGTCTGCTAGACTTTATCAAAACGTTTATTCAATCAGCCCACTAAAATTAAAAAGTTAACATTGAAAATCCGATAATATTCTAAGACAATTAATTTGCACTTAATTATGCTGCAACCTAGTTAAATTGATCCGGCAATGACCTAAAAATGACATGAGTACGCTTGGTTCTGTGTTTTTATATTAAATTGCGCTTTGCATGGATCAAAACTCTTTCGATGTATATTTAAAATTCTCATAATTATATATTCGACATCTATACATTGAGTATTTTCCTCATCAAGCATTGGGGTTATCATGCATTCCGCATTGAGAGCTTGCTAGGAGATATGTGATGTATTTAGCATTCCTATAAGAATAATGACTTTATAATCTTCATTTAGTAGTAATAAATAGATTCATTTCAGCAAAAATGCAAGCTCCTATTTGCACAAATAATTGATAGCATGGATATTCTGATGATAAAATTTTATTTTTATTCTAAAGTTCAAATTATAAAACAATATTACATTTTAATATTATTATAAATTTGTAATACTCCCCCTATCCTTTTAAAATATGAATTATTTTCATTTTAGTCCCTCCCTTAAAAATTACTAAGAAATTACTATTTAGAAATTTTTTCTCCCTAATGAGGTGAGACTATGATCCACTAATTAAAATCCGTGGCCCTTCAAGGGTTTATATTTTTAAGGGATGGAGGGAGTCGATAATAAGAGTCAGAATACTAAGAGTTCGAAGTGATTGATAAGTTGAAGCTCTAATTATAAATTGATGTAGAAGATAATTTTTTACTACATAGTTAAGATTTTAGATTTTTTTTAGATACTTCGATTCTATGTGGCAAAACTAATGTTCAATCATTTATCGTTAATATTATGTTAAAGTAGTAGCTTTTTTTTAAACGCTTTGAAGTTGAATCTTATATTTGTAATAGTATGATTTTGTATATCTTCAGTTTTTGAAATATTTATATTATCTAACTATATAATCATTAAAAATGAAAAAATATAGTACGTATTAATTATCATTGTTAATTAGTTTAACTAGACTAGCTCGAAACCTTAAAGTTTCCATAAGAGTTCAATATATAGTTGTAACCCAATAAAATTTATGTTCGATTAACACACAGTCTAGCTAAATATAGTGACCTAAAATTTGATGGGATATCCGATTGGCATCCATATATCTCACAATTCCATTCACAATATATCTCCTATTTCAGGACTATTGCTTCGTAGTGTACTAGAGGAAATATATTCTTGTTTAATGTATTTTACTGTGGAGCACTGTGAATAGCCTGCGTTTAACAGTATAACAATATAAATTTCTACTTTTAACGAATTTATTGAGAACTAATCAATTAATTTTCTTTTAAAAAACGAAGTTAATGCTATATTTTTTATACTAGTAGTATTCATAACTACTATAATATGAAAATATAAAAGTCTATCGCATTCATAGGCTGATATTGGGATTGATATAGAGATTGAACAAGTACACGTCCCATATATGCTCCTCCAATCATGGATTATAATTTGGTCTTATTTTTATCGAGTTCACGGAAAATAGGCATGGTGCGTTTGATCATGGTATAAATTTTTAGTGCGTAGGGCATTAGCTTCATACAATAATTACACATTTTTTTTGCTTTTATTTGATGCATGTGGGTGGGTTTCTCTCTAGCTAGGCTAATTATGTGGTTAGTGTATTCACACATTCTAAAAGTTGTCCACTTCCATGCTTGTTTGTGGTTACGATGAAGCCCTCATTTAAATACAAATGAAAACCCTTAACAATATTCGTGAAAATGATGATTAATTATAAACACTATTGCATACCTTATTCTTTGGTGGCTACTATCTTTTTAGTACTGTATTTTGCATAATGCTTCATTCTGTTTTACGGCAGTTGCTAGCACTACAAAAATAGGTGTTACCAGAATGTAGATACCTCCGTCTCCAAAATATTGTCACACTTTGACCCGACATGGATTTTAAGAAATGTAATGAAAAGTGAGTTAGAAAAAATTAGTGTAATATGGGTCCTAATTTTATATATTAGTTTTATAATAAAATGTGAGTATGAATGGGTTAGTGGAATATGAGGTCCACTATCAATAATGATAAAAAGTGAAATGAGACAAATTTTGTGGGACGACGAAAATAGAAAAATGGGATAAACTTTCAAAGACGGGGAAATATATTACTGTACTTAGTATTTCAATCCAAAGTTCACCAGCTGATCTGAATAAATTGAAACGATATACAGCCAACGTCGATTTTTGGCTATTTTAGTTAGTTGGATTGACAATCAAAAGATTAAAAGGTAAAAAATAAAAAGTGACTCTTTCCGTTTTAAAACTAGATTAAGTGACAAAGTTGAATATCAGAAAATTCTTATTAACGATAAATAAATATTGTATAAAATTCCACAACCACCTTATTAACTGACTAAACTGAAATTTCTGGCGACTATAACTCCTTAAAATTCTTTCTTGATTTAGTAGTCGATTACTATCATTAATACACCTCAGATTTTAGCTTTTTCTGTGGTGGAATTGTGGTAGGCAAATGATACTGCGATTGGACAATAGAAAAATTAAGTATAAAATTAAGATGAATAAAATGTGGGTGGTGATGAAGAGGGCCATAGCTTATATTCATCACATATTTACATTCTGCCTAACATGTTATGCATGAATTAGTGGCTTCCACCATCTATGGTTAGTCAAAAGCTATGTAATATTGCTCCACACAACACATGTGAATCGTGATTTTATGCTACACTTGTTTTGCCGTTACAATTGGATTGGAGGATCTTTTTCTACACTGCTATAAATATTAACTTCTGGATATATTTAACACTTTTCTATATTATGACGGTCGATTTTGAATAATTATTTTGTAATCGATGAAGATATAAAGACAAAACAAGTCACAGCGAATTTCATTAATTTTTTAATTGTATGAAATAATTAAGAAATATATGTTATACAATTAAACAAAAGTCAACTAAAAGTTAGTATAATTTAAACAACAATTTTATTTTTTATTTTTATTAAAAGTTTAGTTTCAATATGATTACAGTTAGAAATGCTAAGTTATTTTTATATTTTAATAATTACAGTATCGTAACCAATCCTAATAAGTATTACATGACGTAATAAGAGAGAATAATATAGATAAGAGTCTTCTTTATATTATTCTCTTTTTTATTTTACTTTCTCTCTATTTTAATTATTTATTATTCCCTCCGTCCACGAAAATAGACCACATTTGTCATTTTTGGTTGTCCACAAAAAGTAGATCAAGTTTGAAAAAGGACTCCACATTTGCTATCTAACACAATTAAACACTACTAATAATATGAACTTCACATTCCACTAATTAACATTACTTTTCTTTTACTTTTTTCTCTTCTCTCTTACTTTACCAAGTTCACATAAAAATTCGTGTCATTCACAATGTGGTCTATTTTTTCGTAGACAGATGGAGTATTATTTTTCAAAATGAGTGCTGAAAATGAAACCCTAAATTCATCTACTGTAGAGAGACGGATGGAGTGTTAAATTTCACTAAAACAAAAATATGTTGAGATTGATTATATTGGGATAACCATTTGAGGAAGCTTCTTAGCAATTGCTAGAGAAGGGTAAAAATAGACAACGTATATCTTGGGAAAACAGGTAGAATATAAACATCATAACAAATGTTGGCAAGTTGTAATTGGAAGAAAATTAATTAAGATTAAGTGATAAGATTGATCATAGTATAGCACTAAATTTGTTCAAAAATCTTTTCATCCACTATTTATGGTCGAGGGATTTCCGAAAATTTTAACTCAGCATATTTGTCAATATCATTTTCTCTATCAAATTATTTTGTCTATTTGATTGATGTACTTGGTGAAAGAGCCATTTTCACTCCATTAGCATATTAGTTCTACTTGCTCCTTCTTCCTCGTTAATTGTCCACTTTTGCCACTTTTATCCGTCCTCCACTAATTAATCATTTTCACTTTTACTATAAATGATAGTAGATCACACATTCCACTCACATTTTATTAGCAATACGGAGTATAAAAGTGGTACTTGTATTCCACTAATTTTTTCAACTCATTTTTCTTTACATTTCTTAAAACTCGTGCTGAAATCAAAGTAGACAATTATTGAGGGACGGAGGGAGTATTTATTTTCTACTACTATAATTATATTCCATGTCTTGCGGCTATTTTTGATATAGATAAATCAATTAACAATCAACATGTAGATTATGGAAATCAAAGTGAAAGTGGACAATGGAGCTAACACTAGATTTTAGTAAAGAAGTGCATGAAGTGGCAAAACATGGAATCAAAGTGAAAGTGGGCAATGGAGCTAACACTAGATTTTGGCTTGACAATTGGATTGGAGATGATGCCCTCAAGACTCTATTCCCAAGGTTATTTGTAATTTCTACTCAACAAAATAACCTTATTCGGGAGATGGGTAAATGGGAGGAGAAAAAATGGGTTTGGAACTTTACATGGAGAAGAAGTCTTTTTGCTTGGGAGGAAGATTTGGAAAGGGACCTCTATCTAGCCGTGGATCACAAAACTCTGAGTGAGAGTGATAGTGTGAGAGATGTGAGGATGTGGACTTATAACAAACTAGCTCCTCTCCTTTCTCTGTTTCTGATTTTTACTTGCAGGTTACTCACATTTTGGGGAAAGAAAGGAACCAATTCTCTAACGGAAAGTTGGCATGGAGAAATGTGGCCCCACCGCGTGCACAGCTTCTAATTTGGTTTATATTGCAAGGCAGACTAAACACTAGGCAGAGACTCTTTCGATTTGGCTTCCCTGGAGTCAAAGATGAGCTTTGCATACTGTGCAGAGAAGAACCAGAAACAATTGACCATATATTTTTCATTGCAGATTCTCCAGTAACCTATGGTATTTTGGATGCAAGTGCTGGAATCTCACCTTTTGCATGCCCAAGGACCCAATATCTTGTTTTCTTACATGGATGGACACACCGTTCAGGAGATTTGATAAGAAAATTTGGAGCTCTCTTTTCTACGTGATCTCTTGGTCAATCTGGTGGCTCAGGAATAAAGTAATCTTCGAAAAGATGAAACCAAATTGGGATGTATAGAAAAAACTACTCCTTTGGAGGCTTGGATTATGGATTAAAGGATGGTGTCCAAATTTTCCTTACTCACCCGAGCAAGTATGTGAAGACCTACCTAAAGCTAGAAGATGGTTGGGACACAAATGAAGTTTATCTTGTGAGTTGTGGCTTTTCATCTTTAGTGTGGATGTTTGGTACTTTGCTGTAGTTTTTGGTTTGTCGTGTGTTCCTTTTGGGCTGGCTTTGTTTGCGGCGGTTGTTGGTTGTGATTGGTATGTTGTTTTGTGGCGTTTTTTTGCTTTTGGGGAGTTGTAGTTTTTGTTTAAGTTTTGTACTCCTTTGCTCACCATGTTGAATGGTTTGAGCCTTTCTTTTTATAAAAAAAAATGGAAAACAAATTTGTTTTAGGTGTGAATTTAGAAGCAAAACATGAGAATAATAGAATTAATTGTTTTTGTTTTTTTTTTAGAATCACTAATACTATTGACTATACTAATGCTGAATAATCTATAATGCAAATAGTCATGCATCTAATAATAAGTTGATTAATTAATTAATTGAAGATAAACAATGCAAAATAATTGCGCATCAAATAATAAATTAGTTTAAGATATAATATTTCAAGAATTAATCATATCAAATTGAAATATTATAATTTATTCAAGAAACTTGCACTACACATATTATATGTATTAACATGATCGAAAATTTTGAGTATCAAACAAGAAAATATAGACAGTTTCATCCTTTATATGTTGTATTGCTTTATAAGTATGGAATTAATTGGAACAAAGTACTACTCATTTAAGGAACGTTTTTTTTTCTAAATTGTTGTTATGTTTTAAAAATTTTAATGCAAGTAATTATGTCTTAATTTTTCTGTTCTTAAACACTAGTAAATTTTTTGTAGTATGTAAGGAAAAGTTATGTTCAATAAATGCAATATTTTTAATTACCAAAAATTGCAATATTTTTACCACCTCGAAAAAAAAAAAACTACACCGAAGCTTTATCCCAATTTAAATTGCATAGTCCTAGACCTTAATCCATTGGAAACTTTGGAAGACTTTATAAAAAAATAAAATCCAAAATTTTGTCAAATACATCAACGTAACTTTCTTTCTTTTTAATATTTTCGAACAAAAAATAACAGTAACATATGCATGCTCCTTGGAACTTTTGAGTTTTTCATAAGATAAGTTTAATCATTGAAACAATTTTACATATTGTATACTCTTGAAATATTATAATTTTATAAACTCTTAATAAGCTTTAGCGAAATACCATCAGATAAAAATTCCACGTTAGTGCGCTTTTAATTAAACACGAATCCACATAGTGTGGCTACACTATCGTTATTGAATTAAGGCTTTATCTAATGGATATTTTGTCATGGTTGACTTAAAAAGTTTAATTAAGAATGATTAACTTGGATAAGTATAGTTTAATGCAAATGAATGTTGGTCGTAAAGCAACTTAATAATTAGCTTAAACTATACAAACTATAAAAGCATCCAATATATTGGATGCTATTCCTTGGTATGTACAAACAATGACCATTCACCATACCAAGTGGAGAATCCTCTTATTCTCAATCAAAATCAATGATAATTACTAGTGTGCAAAACATTTAATTGGACCCACAATTTTGGGTTATTTATACCTTCACTCTAGAAATCGTGCAACCTTTTATTATTTATGGTATCTAATTTAAAAGAAAATTAAGTTTTCAAAATAATTATTTCCATAAGATGCATTGTAGGAGTATATTAGAATAAACTCATTTATCCGTGCATTATTATACTACTAATAGAAAGTAAAATTTAGTACTATATCATAACTAATTCTCTTTATATATAAATAAATGTTAGGAACAATTAATAATTGAATAAATAAATCCACTCAAACACATAGTATGAAAACCACATATCTCTCAAGTTGAGGGACCAAAAGACAATTTTCCTCAAACTAGTGGACAATAAAATTCAGCTGAGTAATAATCGATCCTCTCTCATTCTCTCCTTTTGTGTATGTATACATATGAATGACTGGCTAAAGTTGAAAACCCAAACTTAATTAGCAAAGTAAAGTGAAGCAAGAAAATGGATGAAAACAAGAAAGAAAATGAATGTGCAGAGCATGATGAGGAGAAATGGGTGTATGATTCTTCTCTTGATTATAAAGGAAGAATTCCGCTTCGAGCTTCAACTGGTGCATGGAAGGCTTCTCTCTTCATTATAGGTATGAAATTCCATAAATATTATGCATAATGTTACATAAAATATTTCTCACAATTTACTCAACTTACTATTCCAGTTACACGTATTAAATTAATAAGATTTGTGATGAATTTGAAATGATATTATTGTTTTCCATTAGTAAATGTGTGAAGATGCGCAGATAGGTACTCCTAGTTTTTTATTATCACATATTGTAATCAATTTATTAAATATTTCACATATTTTTAAATCTCGTATAAAACTGTATATGTAGTACTTGATTGCATGAAGAGAAAAATCATACAATAGACCTTGTGTGTTATTATTTTTTGTCTAACATTTTCTGGAATCGATAGTGCCTAGTTTTTTATCTAAAAATTATTGAGATTAAGTGAAAATATATGCGTTTGAAAATCATACTATCCTTTAGTCAAAGGATTTCATATTGGATACATAGCTGTATTTATTTTATTTAAGAATTTCATAGTGGATGTAAGGTATAATCTTTTCTATTTTGAAGAATATTAACGTACTAATCCTAAAGAAAAGAAAACAACGCGCCTTATAAAAGATCATAAAGAAATCAGTGAGTGGGGAATGAGCATATATATATATGATAGTACATGCTTTAATTCTTTTTCCAATTAATTAAATTAAATGTCATTCCTGCACGAATCTTTTGGTTTGACTAACAGAAAATCTTAGAATGCAACAATTTTTATTACTAATATTTGTTGTGTGTCATGAATATTGCGCATTCATATAGTAATATTTTTACCGACAAAATAAAAGTTGTTACAAAGTAGAGAATCCAACACCTCAAAGTGGGCTTTTTGTAATGACACACTTAGCCTTGATAACTGATAAGTTAGAATATAATGGATTCGCTATAAACGAGGTATATGCTCTCACCTACATAAAGTTAATTAAATGTGTTTGATTAAAGGATGTCTTAGTCTTGAACCAAAATATATAATGAATTTAATTACGTCATTAATCAACATTTAGTAATTAGCCGTAACGTAATTTAATTATTTTTGGACAGCAACGGAGTTTAGTGAGAGATTGAGCTATTTCGGTCTAGCCGTAAACTTGATCATGTACCTAACCAAGGTACTTCACCAAGACCTCAAAACAGCAGCTAAGACTTGTAATTATTGGTCCGGTGTCACCACAATGATGCCCTTACTTGGAGGCTTCGTCGCCGACGCTTACCTCGGCCGATTCTCTACCATTATCGCCTCCTCCGTTATCTATATAATGGTAACATATTATTCAACATTTCGACCTTGTAAAATGTTCAACATTTCAACTTCGCTTACACTTTTTTTTTTTTTGGCTCCGTGCAAAATTAGGGCTTACTTCTGTTGACAATGTCAAGAGTGGTCCCCGGTCTCAGACCCTGGGACGCGGGGTCCACCAACGGGGTCCATGAAGTCGTTTTCTTTCTCGCAATATATTTGGTATCGGTGGGTACGGGAGGGCATAAGCCCTCACTGGAGAGCTTCGGAGCCGACCAATTCGACGACGATCATCCAAAAGAGAGGAAAAAGAAGATGTCGTTTTTCAACTGGTGGTGTTTTGGGCTTTGTTGTGGGCTTTTACTTGGTGTGACCGTCATTGTTTATATTCAAGATCATGTAGGTTGGGCCGTAGCTGATATTATTCTAACGGCGGTGATGGTCTCGACTACGGCCATAATTTGGATAGGACGGCCGTTGTATCGCTACCGGAAGCCGATGGGAAGCCCCTTAACGCCGATGATGCAGGTGATTGTAGCCGCATTTGTTAAGAGGAATGTACCGCATCCATCAGATTCCGACCAATTGTACCATGAGGTTCCTAAATCAGCTAAGAATCAAGGGAGTAGGATTCTTCTTCACACCAAGAAACTAAGGTAACAACACATCTCCACGTTGTGTCTAGATATATCTCGTGTAACACGTCTACGTGCTTAAAACCGGTTGCCACATTGTCGCTTATTTTGCAAAAATGAGGGTAGATGGGATAATTGCGAAATTTTCATCTTTCTTGACTAATTTTTTATATTTTGGAAAATGGGCGATGGACGTGAATTTGACCATCTATCATGATTTATTTGACAATATGCAAAAAGGAGAGATATGAATAGAATTTTGGTACGTAGGTTTTTGGATAAGGCCGCGATCATCGAAAACGACGACGTTTCGAAGGCAAATCCATGGCGTCTATCAGCCGTAACAAAAGTGGAAGAGTTGAAGCTGATCATCAACATGATCCCAATATGGATGACGACTCTCCCCTTCGGCATCTGCGTAGCCCAATCCTCGACATTCTTCGTGAAGCAGAGCACCACCCTCAACCGCACCCTCGTCGCCGATTTCATGATCCCGCCAGCCTCCGTCTATGGCTTTGCTGCCATCAGCCTCGTCATCTCCATCTCAATCTACGACAGGCTCCTCGTCCCCTTCCTGCGCCGCCTCACTGGTAACGAAAGGGGCATCGACATCCTACAGAGGATCGGCATCGGCATGATCTTCTCCGTCGCGACGATGATCGTCGCCGCCTTGGTCGAGAGGCGGCGGCTCGGCATCGTGAGCAGCAGCCCCGCCGGGAATTCACTGTCGATGAGCGTGTTCTGGCTGGCGCCGCAGTATGTGATCATCGCCGTGGGAGACTGCTTCACTCTGGTGGGGTTGCAGGAGTATTTCTATGATCAAGTGCCGGACTCAATGAGGAGTTTAGGTATTGCTTTTTATCTGAGTGTGTTAGGGGCGTCGAACTTCCTTAGCAGCCTCTTAATAACATTGGTGGATCATGTGACTGAGAGGGGCGGCCGGAGCTGGTTCGGGAAGGACCTAAACAGTAGTCGGCTCGACTATTTCTACTGGCTCCTCGCCGGGATCACAGCCGGGAATCTGTTTATCTATTCCTTTATAGCCCGGAGATATTCCTACAAGAATGTGACCAAAACCACCACCGTCGCCGTTGCTGATTGCTACCAAGCTACTATGCCTTAGTATTATTGCTGCACTTATACATATCTACTTTTTTAGTATACACTTATATGATTATATGCATAATATACTCCTAGTATGTAGTTATTGGTAACATCAGGGCCAGGCTACTCAGATCTCTCTCTCTCCTTTGATTTTGCATATATAGAGCACGTAATTTTAAAAATATTTTCAGAATATTGTTTCACAATGTTTTGTTTTTTTAACAATTACTGCTCAGAATATGTCGATTTTTATGAGCTATGAGTTTGATACTAGTATTAGCTAAAGCTTTAAATTGAATCAATAAACTTGTACACAGATTAAACTCGAATAAAAAATTAAAAATAAAAATTAAATTTAAATTTAAATAATAAGTTCGAAGAAAAAAGGAGCAAGAGAAGACACAGATGAATACACAGTAAAAGTTCTAATTTTTGGTATTCATCAACCATCAACTGCATAAACGTATCATTCATTTTAGAGACCAATTTATAATACAAAACCTCACCTATAAACGCATTAATCACAAGGAGAGGTACTTCAACTTCTTCTTTTTTTCTTTTTCCTTTTTTTGGGTTATTAACCGATTAAAACTCGTTTTTTTCACAGATATCTGTACAACATATATAGTTTACCATTGTCATGAAGGGCAGGGTCGGCCATCATCAGCAGCCTTGAAGAGAGCCATTCTCTGAGACTGTGAGATGCTTTGCCTGTTATTCAGAACGTCAATGTAATTCTTGATACGGTACCTATCTGAGCTCGTGAGGGAGAATGGAGGATTCAGGATGAGGCAAGGTGCTTCCACAAGTATAAACTGTAGGAGATGAGCTGCCTTTGAATAAAAGACCACAGCGTTTCCTATGTCACCCATGTATTCGTCTACCTAGAAACAGAGCATAGTAAAAGAAATTCCATTTAGTTTTCTACCAATGTTTTTGAAGACTAGTTCTTGATTTAGGCCTAGCATGGGGCCGCAGCAGAACAAATGAGTTTATGAATGAGTTCAACTGTGGTGAGCCAGTATAAGATGGTGTCAAACTTTCATACAGCATGTTCTGATCCAAGAAAAGTAGCAATACTAATACATTGACTAAGTACTTACTGCTCCTCGTCTGCCTAATGCAAGAGCAGACTGATATATGAGCTCCATTGCATCTGGCATCTCCATATTTCCTGAAATGAAGAAGCATGCCTAGGTGAGATTGCAGACAAATGGACTTCTACAAGCCCAAGCCCTACTGAGAAAAGGATGAACAAGATTGTTGGTTCTCAAAGACAACTATGCGAACCATACCAGGCTCTATCATTTTAGCAAGCTCTTCAGCATTCCCAACTTCATGAAGAAATGCTCTCTCAATCAGTGAGGAGATATCATGAGGCTCTAGATTGTTAGCAATATCAAGACATTCTTGGGCATCCGGACTATGTCGGAGGTTAGAGACTTCTGTCAATCTTGTAGTCTCTTGAGACGAACTTCCTTCACTAGCTGATGCGGCATAAGTGTGACAAATATCCAGTGCTTGCTTCCATATAGCAAGAATTACAAGCTGGATAGAAAATGCCTCTAGTTGCTTTCCTCCATCAGCCTAGAAAATTACAACAATTAACATCAAGTTACAACATGAGGATAGTGAACCATATCCAGGCAATCTTCTCGTGCTGCTGTTAGGAATCAAATGTTATATGATGCAAAATAAAAGAATCATAGAACAACGTAAATAACTTCATATACCTTATGGAAGATTAGCAATAGGAAGGATGTGACTTGTTAAATTCATATTGAGATTGAATATATAATAGTAAAAACCAACCCATTCAATTTCTCAATAACTTTTCCCAATCAACCACCATTTTTTCTCCTACTTTCTCATTCTCTCTCGTGATAAATAGTACTCCTATGTCACATATAAATAGCCAATTAATTCACTTACACTATTCAAAGCAAGGAGCAGGCGGAACACAAACAAGAATCGTGAGCCAAGGTTTATAAAGACAACCATTAGCCAGGTTGCTTAAGTAGATTTCTGATAGCGAAGTGCTGCAAGATACCTTTTCATTCACTAATTCAGTTATGGAAGATGCACAGCACTGCAATGACTTGATTCGTGTCATGCAGTCACTTGGTGGTTGTTCCATATCCATTGATCCTTGCGAAGTCCTAGGAGCAGAGATGGCACTTCCTAGATTCCCGGTGTCATCAACACGACCAGTTGCTCCACCTCCAATTGACATTGGTGAACTTGTTTTCTTCATTTTTCCAGAAGCAAGAGGTTGGTCAGCAGTTTTAGAGGGGAAATGTCCTTGCTTAGAAGCACGTCCTCCCGAAGAAGATAAGTCTAGTGGAGGACCTGACACAATCACATAATCCTGGTCGATTGACTCAAGTGAATCCACGACTGCCAATTTGGGGCAAAATTAGTAAAAGAAAATTAATGCCCAGGCAGAAGATAACCAGGAGGACTCTATTCTGAAAAAAGGAAGCAAAATATTTGACAAAATATGCACCTTTTGGATGACTTTCAAGTGTTCCAAGGTCATTCCTTTTAAGTGATTCTTTCAAGTTTCCTTCTGAAAGTTGACGACTGCCAAGATTGGAGCCTGTAATTCTTGTTTTGCATGGGCCACTATTGTTCTTGGAAGAACCTACTCTGGTCGCAAGATTTAAATAATCTCTCTGCTCAAATTTTGAATCAAGAGAAAATCCATACATGGATCTCATTGTTGACCTCTTAGGAGATGGACTGCCAACCGGCACACCGGAATCATCATCTAGACTAAATGGTAAGCAATCTTCTTGAGAGCTTTCTTCTGTATTCCTCCCGGGGAAATCATCTAAGTCTCTCCGTGATTGCCTATTACTGAGTACAACAAAGAAGTGTCCCTATTCAGACCTATAAAGCTTGTATTCTCAAGATATTGTAAACTTCTGGCAGCACTTACCTGAAGGAATCAATTGGCTGCGTGTTGGACAGATACGGATGGTTGAAAAATTCTTCAAATGTCAAACGCTCAACTGTGAAGGAACTCATAGACCAGTCAGATTTGGGAATAGAAGGGAGAGAAAAGGAACTATAAAGCCCTGACTTTAGAGAAGCTAGTGTCCAGTGCAAACCATGCAAAGCTATGAATTATCATTTGTTATTTATATTAATCGTGGAAGTACTGATATTCTGAAATCTGAAGTCAGCTAACAAAGAAACTTTCAGGTCAAAGCTAAAAATGTGAAAGAGTTGAGCATGTTTAGCATATCAGAATCCAAAACATGACGATTACCTGGATTACGCCGGAGCAGTTTCGTACACAAATCTATGCAGTACGGGTTCAAATCCTTGGCCTCTGGTGGAAATGGCAAATCATTTGACTTTATGATGTTTTGTAGCAGCTGCAAAATGAACCATGAACCATCCTATTGGTTAGTCAACTAGGCTCTTCCCCATTAGCAAAACTAGCTTCAGTAAAGAAAAGGAAAAACCATCCTTGAAGAGATAAGATCAAGAAACAAACCTGTATCTGATTACATCCCGTGAATGGGGTTTTCCCTGTTACAAGTTGAAAAAGAATGGCTCCGACGCTCCACAGATCTGCCTGTGTTATCAGTCCAAAATTAGTATAGGAATAGATGGGGGAAAATCTGTTTCAGTAATTGATAAGTGAATCTCACCTTAGCATCATACTTCTGAAGTTGCATTATTTCTGGAGCCATGTAAAGAGGTGAGCCACAAAGAGTTTCTGCAAGGCCTCTCGGTTGTAAAGATCTGTATAAAGCATAAGTATTGGGAATTTCAGAACTATGCTTATCAAATTATCGATCTTTACAATATGATTCATGACTATCTTAGCAAATGCCACAGAACATTCTTACAATCTAGAACCTTTTCCCACGCATCTTTGATGTAATTTTTGCCTTTTCTGTTTCATAACATTAATGCTTAATACCATCTAGCAACAAGTAACCAATAAAAACATGTTTTAAGCATGTCAAACTGCAGAGAGCGGGAAGCCATCATAAATTGCTTTGTGAATTTTTGTAGATTCCAAAGTAAAAACCAAATGTTAACATATTACTAATATATCTGGATAGATATGAGCAATAAGAAAAACATCAAAACAAAAATTATAGAAATAACACATTAAGATGGCCTAAATACGATAATTAGCACCAGAGCTTGAGAAAATCAAGGCAATGTGTTTCAGGCTCAATCAAGGTGAATTAATAATGAAGATCTTAGCTAAGCCCAACAATACATCCATGGATTTCTTCATCAAAGCAAAAGAACTAGTCATGTATCCTAAGTTAATCGAGATACAGAAAAGCAAGGTGTAGCTAATGAACTCATGAAACTGTATACACACTAGAAGAGAAGATAGCTATACCTTGCAAACCCAAAATCAGCAATCTTCAGGGTGCTATTATCAGCATTGGTGGAAAGGAGTAAATTCTGTTTCAACAATAAGATACATTTAAATGACATGTATCAATAAAAAATGCCATTTTTCACTGGACATCATGAAAAACTTGTTTTGACTTTAGAGGGTGAGGTAATGATTGCATGTCATCTGTTTAAACATAACATGTCACTTCTGCCTGAAAGCTAACAACGTAGCAACCTATCTTAATTCTTTACCTTCAACAATTTATGTTGATTGGGTATACTTATGGGCTCATATACTACTGGTGAATTGAAAAGAAAATGGGAGAGGTGTGGTAGGAGGAAAAAGCAAGGAGCGAGAAGCAAAATCGTAAAAAATATGACAAAACTTAACAAGTCCATGAAGCTCATTGTATGAAGAATTAGGAAACTATGAAAACCACAACCTAGGAAAGGCGTAAAAATAAAGGTAGCTTTTAATGCAAACCTGGGGCTTCAAGTCCCGGTGAATAAGATTGTTGTCACGGAGAATTTTCAGACCCTCCGCTGCAAAAGAGGAGATATAACTCGGATGTGTTATTCTACACGAGAAACAAAGACAACTAGAGAGTAGGGAGAGAAGAATAAAAAAAAGAAAGAAAAAAAAAAGAAGCGTGAAACCTAGTTGCTGCATAAAGTGCTTAGCAGTTGCTTCAGACACTTTTCCTTGTCGTTGTTGAATATACATTGAAAGGTCGCCCCCTTTGCAGTACTCCAAAACAATGTATATCTTCCCAGGTTCCTACAGTTATACACAGTAAACAATTTCCAGTAAAATGAAGGTATTATCTTAACCTGTGATAAATATCCAGCTTTTCTTAAATGTTTGCAGGATCACATTAAGCATCACTTTTCCTCCAAAAGAATTCAATAAACATAACGTGCAATGACCAGTTTCTTCTTTTTATTTCCATCACATGCAAGAAAACAATCATTTGTTGCTCATTTCTCACTATAATCACAGAAACTCAACTAGTCACAACAAAAGGTTTACACTGCCAAACTGAAAATATGCGAAGGTAAACACTACAGCTACAATAGCAGCAGCTACCTTCACCTCCTGATAACAAAGTTTTCAGTTTTAGATGTGATTTACAATATGGCATTAGATACTCTCATTAAATTCTTTCATAATTTTGCTCTTCCTGTCCTCATGTTGTAGCCTTCACTCAGAATCATCAAGTTACTCATTCAACACAATAATACCACTTAACCACATTATCTCTAAATATACTTCACACAATATCGAAATTCCCAATTATACCAAAAATAAACATACACACAATTTGTACTCCATTTCGTAACCCAACAAAATGAAATCAATCAAACAGTCGCACTTTCACGACAACCTAGCAACTCGCCAGCACTCCAAAGCACAATTTCAACAAAAACAAGAGAGTAATCACCTCGATCATATCGTGCAACCGGATAATATGCGGGTGATTGATCCTCTTGAGGATGAAAATCTCCGACTTGAGACTCTCCTGTAGCTTGGAATTCAACCTGGCGGTGGCGATCTCCTTGATCGCGACCTCCGTGCCGTGGACGCGGTGGCGCGCGTGCCAGACCGTGGAGAAGGAGCCCGCCCCAATCTGCTTCCCCACCACGTAATCGCCAACGGCGTAGTACCTCCTCATCGGCTGCGCCATCGGAGACAGCTAGCAACTTCAATTATCGAGATTTAGAGCTCGAATCAAAAGGAATTGAAGCTGAACTCCCAGTGATGGTGATGGTGATGATGTTGTGGGGGTTTTATTTTTTGCTTTGTTTTTTGGGGCGATGAATTGATCAATGTATTTATAGAGTTTTTGAATGGGATTGGATTGGTTGATTTAATAATGTTTGTGATAATGAGTTTGTATATTTTAATGCGCGAAATTCATTAAATTTTTACATAGTACTATTGGTTTGGCTTATTTGCGGCCTCTTGCGTGGAACTCCATCCGTCCCCGACTAAGAGTTACATTTTGACCGGGCACAGGTTTTAAGAAAGAGTAAAGGCCAAAAAGTAGTCCTTAACATATAGCCGTTTTATCAATTTAGTCCTAAATATTATCTTTTTGATTATTTGGTCCCTTACAAATAAACTCGAACCCGAATCAGTCCTCAATTGATAAAACCGTCAAAAATAGACTGGTGATTGCAAATTTGACTAAATTAAATTACTAATTATAGTTGATTATACCTAATTAAACTTCTTAATTTCTATTAGCAAAAATTGGTTCATCCGCCCCCAAATCGAAGCTCCTCAAGGAGGTGAACTCCACAACCGTCGTCCTCCCTCTGTCATCGCCGCTCCGAGATCCTCCCCAAAATCGGAAATCCCCAAATTTCAAACTCTTCAAATCAGCTGCCTTCATTGCCGGTCACCACCAATGGTCGTTGCCTCACCCTCACCGGACATCACCGTCGCTGCTCCACGGCGATTTCGTGTCGCCGTTGTTGGGAGAGCACAGCCGCAACCTCCATGCCGTCAGCCACCGCCATCGCCGCCAGTCAATGTGAATGGTGTATGTGAAGAGAAAAAGGGAGAAGAGGGAAAGGATTGTCTTAGCTTAATCGAGGATTGGATTAGTCAATTGATGAATTGAAACGGTGAAGAGGTGGCGGCGCCCATGGAAACTGATTGCGCAAGAGAGAAGAAGTGAGATATGATGGGAGAGAGACGAATTTTTTATTTTCTAATTTATTTTAATAATTAAAAATATTAATTAAATGGTTAATTTTGGTCAAAATCGGCTAAACACTGACCGTTACTTTTAACGGTTATGTCAATTGAGGACCGATTCGGGTCCGAGTTCATTTGTGAGGGATCAAATAATCAAAAAAATCATGTTTATGACCAAATTGATAAAATGATCATATGTTAAGGACCACTTTTGGCATTTACTCTTTAAAAAATGTAAAGAAAAGTTGGTTGAAAAAATTATTGGAATGTGGGACTCACTTTTTTATATTGATTTTATAATAAAATGTAAATGAAGTGAGTTAGTGGAATGTGAAACCTACTTACCATTTATGGTAAAAATAAAATGTGACTCTTAATTGGGGATGGACTGAAATAGAATAGTGTGACTTTTAATTGGGGACGGAGTGAGTAATTCAAAAGGTCTTTTACTACTTTACTTAATTTTCTAATAAAAACGCTCTTCAACTATGTAGAGGTATATACCGTATATTTAATCATTTTTAGAGGCGAAATAGTGGTAAAAATGGTGTGTGGATACTGGATAGTGGTAGGATCTAAACACACTCAACAATAACATACATGTGTGGGAGTAGACACCCACAACAATATAAAAATATTAATCCCACCGTTGATACATAATACGCTCAGTTTGACTTAGTATGATTTTTAAAACTTCAATAGAAAGTAAATAGAAAAAAATAGTGGAAGGTACCCCAACCTTTTACATACTAATTTTTATAATAAAATATAACTTAGATAAAGTAAGTAGAACGTTATATTTTAGATAAAGTAAGTAGAACGTGGAATACATTCTAAAAAAAAAAGTAAATAAACACATTTGTTATTGTATGAATGAAAATGATAAAATTAGATGATTATTGGTGGACGAAGAGAGTACTTAATTTTTCATGAAGAGTGGAAGAACTTTTGATAAAAAATTAATCCAAAATATTTAAAAATCTCTCAAGTAAAATGTATTATTCTGTTCATGTAATAAAAAAAGTCTCAAATACTAGTATTTTATTAGTAAAAAATATATAAACGAGCAAACATCAAGGCATAGAGATATTTTATGTAGCTCACTACTAATTTGATCTCCACTAGGTCAAATAAGTTTGTAAATAACAAGCTATAAATATTAGTTCCAATAACTTAAATTCTGGTTAAAATAAGTTTATCAACACTCAACTTATTTTTTCAAAATCTTATAAGGATATGTTCGCTCTGTCCAATATGCTCATAATTGCCTTTAATTCATGGCGTTTAATATCGTTCGGTGTATCTGATAAGTTGATGCAAAGCCCGAGTATTTACACCGGCCCGCACTGTTCCTCTCTAATATCGTCAATTTCAAATATTGAGAAGGGCGGTGGTTTTTATTTTTTCCTTGAAACCAACACCCGAAAATTAGCTAAAAATTTCCCGATCTACCCTTCTCATTTTCACACTCTCTCCGCCCTCCACCACATTTTCGAATTTCCCAAAAGGAGATCCCCAAATTTCTGAAGACGCCGAAACCCTCAGCCATGTTACCGTTTCTCTACTCACTCTCTTAAAAAGGAGAAGTCTTGCACGAGAGAAGCTGGGCGTTGGAGGGAGTAGTCAACCAGATCTGTGAACGGAGAACTAGCAACAGCTCCCAGCTACGGGCGACGGATTTCCGCTTTTCTTTGCATTTTGAAAGCATTAACGGTAGGATATTAGCATAGATGGATCGCAACACGTTCGGCAAGTTGTGCCGTATACTTAAGGATCGAGGGGGTTTGCACATAGGTAAGTGTCTAGGGATTGAAGAACAGGTTGCGATGTTCATTGGCGTTCTGTCGCATCACAAAAAAAACCGGGTAGTCCGTTTCAATTTTATTAGGTCGGGATCTACGGTATCCTATTATGTGAATAAAGTTTGAGGTGCCATTCTCAGTCTTCACGATGTATTATTTGAAAAGCCTACCCCAGTCCCGGATGATTGCATTGACCATAGATGGAAATGGTTCAAGGTTCGTACCATATAGTTAATGTGTTCGGTTATTAATTCTTCAATTTTGTCATATGTGTCTGATGTGGTGTTGTCCATTGCAGGGTTGCTTGGGTGCCTTGGATGGTACTCATATCAATGTGTTGGTGAGCAACAGTCATAAACCCCGGTATCGCACACGCAAAGGATCCATCGCAACAAACACATTAGCTGTATGTGATAGAAATATGCAGTTCGTCTATATCCTACCTGGTTGGGAAGGGTCTGCCGGTGATTCAAGAGTGCTGAGGGACGCCTTATCTAGGCCCAATGGGTTCAGAGTCCCGCAAGGTAGGAAGATACTGACAAAAAAATTGAATAACCCAAAATCCTCAAACAATAATGTTCTGATTTTTCTCAATGGGTGGTTCATGATAATGTGTGTAGGTTGTTACTATCTCTGCGACAGTGCATACGCTAATTGCCCCGGCTTCTTGACGCCGTACAAAGGGGTGCGATACCACCTGAAGGAATGGGGGGTTGGCGACGCAGCTCCACATGATCCTAAGGAGCTGTTTAACATGCGTCACAGCAAGGCTCGAAACATTATTGAACGCGCCTTTGCTGTGTTGAAGATGCGTTGGGGGTTGTTGCGTAGTTGCTCTTTTTATCCAATTCAAACACAAATCAGATTGATCATGGCATGTTTCCTTCTTCATAATTTCATCCGCAGGGAGATGAGTACAGATCCCGTGGAAATCGCCCTCGATGTTGATGTTCCAATGGTCGTTAATGGAGCGCCTTATGTTGCTAACAACTACGTTGACTGTGTCGACCCATCACCGGAGTGGACTGCACTACGTGACGCCATAGCGCAGGAGATGTGGAATACTAGATAGATCTATCGTTTAGAAATAATTACGCTTGTTCTCTAATGACTTTCTTCAAACTAAGTACCACCTGAAGTGGATATTTTGTTTTGTTGTGCCTTATTATGATTGTTTGCGTCTACTCTATGTGTTATGTGTTGTGCTCAATTATAGATGATTTGTAGTTTTAATAATGTATTTGTTGGCTTACTCTCAGCAAATGTCGCAACGGGTCGCGAAGGCTGATGGTATTCCCGAATGTGGGTGTGGCTGGGGAAAGATGGAGATGCGAATGGCAGGGAAAAACGCGATCAACGCGGGACGTTATTATATGAAATGTCCCGCTAATCTCAACCATTCGGGATCCTTTCATTGGTGTGATGAGTATATTCGAGGGCTTAGCGGCAACTCTTACATTGATGAACGTGCAAACATTCCACGATTGGATCAGGAACGTACACCTCCCATTCGCCCAAGGTTGGAGCAAGCATCTAGAGCAAGTCACATTTGCGCCGGGAAACCTGTTTTGGATTTGAAGACCCAAATGTTAATGTCGTGTGTCGGTATTATGATGATTGTTGTAGGATTCTTTATTGGCAAACTCGTGTGAATTATGTGAACAACATGTTATTTTGTTAATTATGTAATTAGTAGCTACTAAGTTCCAAGACTTGCAATTTGTATCTTATTTTGGTAGTTGAATATTTTGGTGGTCTTTGTACTATATTTAACTATGTTAACGTTTTGATAAACTTTTGAATATAGTCTCCCCTTTTAATGATTAACTACAATATTGGTGGAGTTTGCAGGATATTTGTTGATTTAAAAAATAGCACTAGTAGCATAATATTTTGTGTGGGACTACTTTCAAAGGAAACTACAATGAAAAAAGTACCAACAGTCAATTAAAACGTGTATAAAATAATACTCCCCCCGTCCACAAAAAATAAATCACTTTTGTCATTTTGGGACGTCCACAAAAAATAGCACCATTTCTAAAAATGGGAAGTTTATCTCTCGTACTTTTCCCACTTTTTTTTCCCTCTCTCATAATTTACTCACTTTTTCTCCCTATCTCTTTTACGTCATGTATTTTTTCTCCTTTTCTATCTTACTTTACTATTTCTACATTAAAACCCCTGCCATACACAAAGTGATCTATTTTTTGTGGATGGAGGGAGTATATTTTAGTACATAATATATTATATTATGTATTGTTATTTTGTCAAAATATTGGACCAATAAAACTACGAAAAACATAAATAGTGAGAAAGAATTGACTGTGTAACATATTCACACGCTCCACCAATTTATTTTCTGGAAATTTTCAAATTTAACAGGTTCATAGATAAATGACAAATGAAGACGTAACATTATCTCCATAATTATTACCTAGATCTCACCACAATAGAAATGGCAAATAACAATACAAATCAAATTAAATAGAAATATAAAAATATGGTCGTGTTGGTTTTATAAACTTTTGAACATAGTCATCCCTTTTAATGATTACCTACATTATTTGTAGGTAATCGTTGGACTTTGCACCAAGTGTAATTGTGATTACATTTTCATAAAATTTTCATCTGATAATCACGACCTAACAATGACGAGGTTCCTTATTTTCCAATATCGACTAAAACCATCAAAAAAAACAATCTAAGTTCAATCTTGATTTTGCTACATAAATGAGTAATAGGGTTAGATATCTGTCAATCATCCCTATCACAAAAAATCCTAGCAGGCTGAGTTAATGTTTTATTTGGCTCGATGCAATGAGTAATGGAGAGTAGGTAGATGTCATTCAACTTAATCACAAAAATTACAAACTATTTAATTGGCATCACCCACTTCGATCTACATACAACTACTTTCATGCTCCCATTCTTACCTCAAACCATGATCATCCCTCCCCAAGCAGCATACCTATACTACGGTAACTGGACGGCGGAAGTCGATGAGATTGTGCTGACCACGATCATCAAGCTAAAAGGTGCCACGCGATGGACGCTCCCTGACTTCCCCAACTGGTTCTTGCTGACAGCACAACAAGAGGTGCGGACCAATCTTGACATCCATTTCACTGAGGCAGAAATCAAGCAACGGCTTGATTTTATGAAGCTTAGGTTTGAAACGTTCAATTCCACTCTCGGTGAAGGAGCTTCGTGGGACGTCGGGGCAGCATATGTTCGTGCGAACGACAACCTCTGGATGGCTATTCTGCATGTATTGTTTTTAACAATAATGTATTATGTGTATGACTTATGACTTAAGTGGGAGCTTACAACTTGTTCAGAAAATCCCGTTCGCCGGGGCGTACTATCATCGTGATGACCCACATTTCTCAAAGCTAGCATGCTTGTACGGGTCCGAAGACCTGAAAAAGGAGCACGAGGTTACAGTTGTATTGCTATCCGACAGGACTGAGAAGATCTCGGCTGAGGAGCCAAGTTGCTACGAGGTTAATGAGAACGAAACAGAGGTGAACTCGCCTGCGGTATTCCCGCCACATTCACTTCGTCGTAAGCTCTTTCTGGATGAAGAAGAACCCCCTACTGATCGTGAGTCTACAAATGAAGATGGCATATGCTTCATTGACCTCGACGCGGATGGGAAACTGCACACTAAGATGATGGGGAAGGGAAGGGCCTTGCTGACCCAGCCCGGGCGAAACAGAGACATAGGTGGCCCTTCAAATCTGTCGTCCAATGCGAGTTCGTGTGCATCCAATTCCCCAAAGTCGCGATGGCCATATATCTACAAAAAACCAAGAGTGTAGTATGTGTCGTTTGGATCGGTTCGTGGGTGCCCATTTATTTGATACGCTACCACATATTAGATTAAGTCGTACATTTTGAACTATATGTTTGGGCCCTACCTTTTGTGAACCATAGTAAACTAATGAATCGTTTCATAGTTTAAGCTTAGTTTTAATTTGGAGTGCATGTGGATGTGGGGTCTGCGGTGTTGCCAATTTCTATTCAGGAAAGGGTGTTCTATTTTGGCCATATTTGTGTTGTATGCCTACTTCTTGTTTGTTACGATGAATATATGAACTACTATTGCTCCATTTGATTGTTTATGCATGAATTGCAATGTCTGCATACCACAACAGAGTAATACAAAACGTAGTCGATTAATAGAGCAAAAATACATACGGTAACTACACATAGCATACGTGGGTCGCATCAAAATAGTAGTACGTTAATGGCTAAACATATATGTGAACGCAGCCTCAAAGTGACAACCTAATTGCAAGCTACGTTCAAACGCCATCAAAATCAGTAAGTTCGCTAGAAATATCATAACATATGCATCATATATAGCCAGCTAAGCAGAGAACGGCATCAAAAATCCCAGAACCAGGGCTCTTCAAGCCTTGTGCGCATTGTCCTCGATAAGCATTAGCAGGTACCCAAGGCGAGTGTCAGCTGGCATGCCCATAAATACCTCCATTCGTTGCGGTTTATAGCCTAGGATATTACATAGCCGATACTTCTGGGCGAGTGAGAGTCCCTCCACCGTACCCAGCTTATCAAACACAACTTTCCTAGCCTCACCAAGATCAAACTCATATCCAATCTTTGCCGAAATCACTTCCAATCTGGAGTTGGTATCATGGTGGAGATTAGCTAGGAACTCCATCAATGCAGAGTCAGCTGCATCGACCTTAAGCTTCTTGGTACAGCAAGACTTTGTCGTCGAGGTGCGTTTGCCGCTGCCTCCAGTGCTCGTGTCCTGAGTTCCCACCGGCTGAGAGCGGGGAAATGTGTGTTCTGGTTCCAGATCGTCCAAGCTCTGAGTGTACTCATTTTCATTGACCTCTGACGCCGCGGCAGCAGGGCCACGCATACGTCCAGCCGCATCATTAACCTGCTCAGCACGACCTCCGCAAGCACGGTCCTTGCCGAAGATTATCTTCCATGTTTCCCATAGGGGCCAGGACTTGTGGCGCATAGACTTGGCGTCCTTGTCGGCCTTGATCAAACAAGATTACTTCTGTAGTTCAACATTGATATATACCCAATCTCAACACAAAATTGACAAGTACTTACCATGACAATTGTTTCCCATTGATCGTCGTCACATTCGATCTTGTATTCATTGTCAGAGTTGAACCCGACGCCGCTCCTAGCAAGTATATTTTTGAGGCTAGTGTAGTGTTTCTTCCAAGCAGTTAACTTGGACGTTACATGAGGTTGGCCTTTGATGTCAGTGTTTGGAAATTCCTTGCGGATGGCGTCCTCAATCATCCCCAAATAACCAGTCCGGAAGCCGTTGTCAGACTTCCACCCTCTCGCCACGAGGTCGGCCAAACAAACAGCCATTATTTCTTCCTCTCGCACCGTCCACATCCGACGAGAGCGATCGCCTTTGCGATATTTCCGCCGCGGACTACGAAGCTTAACCGGTCCTATAAAATAAAAGCCAGTAGTAGAATTTTGAGCGTGATAGGTACAATTACGGAAACAGAGTATGGTAGACTTGCAATCGAATCTGACCGTGCGACTGATTTCCCCCTTCGAGTACTCCAGAACTCCTCATTCCAACCGTATTACTAGACATCCATACAAAAAAATAGACCAAATCAGACTTACTAAAATGGTTCATAGACTAATTAAGGCACATATTTTTCATATCAACAACAACAACTCCAACACAACCCCAATAAGACACGCATATACAAGATAATACAGGCATATCATCGACGACATTTTTACCCCACAATCAAAACGACAATATGCGTACAATTTCGTATGTACACGCATGTATGAAGGGGTGTTATCGTGTACCTCATTTTGAAGCTCCAATGGGTGATGTCGAGTGTGTTCAATTTGGGTGGGAAGTGATTCTAATTTGGCTGCCATATATTTGAAGAGCGTCCAAAAAATTGAAATGTGCAAAAGTAGCCGCCTTTTTTTCAATTACGCGGGGCGGTGTTCTGGTTTAAAATTTTTAAAGGGCATCGATGTCTTTTTGTATAATTGCTGACTCATTTAATATAACATTATGAAGAAATATTGAATTCAATATGGGCCAAATCATATACCCCGAACGACGCAATTAGAAATGTTAGAGGTGGGCCACCCCAGAAACAATTCTGCTCTAGTATTTTATCTGATAGTGACCCGTCGGACAAAGCGAACGGGTCCTTAGACTAGACGTGGCCACGGTTCGTAAAACCGGCGGTTCCGGTTCGGAACCGGCGGTTCCGGTTCATGACATGCTTGAACCGTAACCGGTCCGGCTATGACGGTTCCGGTTCCGGTTTAACCGGCGGTCACGGCGGTTCCGGTTCCGGTTAATAACCGCCGGTTTTTCGCCGGTTCCGGTTCATCCGGGCCGGTTCCGGTTCAGTTCCGGTTTGTTTGTTTGTTTTTTTTTTTTATTTTAAAATCTTATAGTTATTACTTCTAAATTCTATAGTACAATCCAAAGAGAAATTGATAATGATAAAGAATTGCAATTTTATTGATTTGAAACTTTGAATGTAAATTTCTACAATACAATAACAAGTTACAAAATACAACAATACACTTGAATTTAAAATATAGATACAAAATTACGATTTAAAAAAAAATATATTAAAAGTAAAGTTGAAACAATTAGAAAAAAAAGGAAAAAGATTTGAGCTCAACTTAAATTTAAATTTTGAAATTCAAATTTTGTAAACGGTCGGAACCGCCGGTTTTTGGTCACACTTCTCATCACACCACCTACGACCATCTGCACTCGGAATCTTTGTTCCTTTTTCCCCCTTTTCCGCCTAGGTTTTCTTGCCCGCGATCTGCCGGATTGGCGAATTTTCCGATCGATCCTTGATGGATTGGAGTAACGTGACGGCTGAGGATCTGGTGGAGGCGTTGCGAGAAGTGGACTGGTCCACGCCGCCGCGTCCCTTCTCGGAATTCTTCTCCCGATTCACCGTCCCCCGCTCCCAGACCAAATGGACCAGTCGCCTCAAGTGCAATCTCTACTAGTACGATCTATTTCTCTCTTTCTTTTTTACTCCCGAATTTGTATTACTTACTGTTTCATCAATTGGAAAGGACGATTAGGGGAAATTTATAAATTTTCCAGCTGCTTCAGAGTTTCGCTTTTTTTTCCCCCAATAAATTTATGATGTTCTTGTGAATTTGTAATTGTATCAATTTCGAATTAATTTCCGCATCTCATGTATTCCGGTACTCATTTCTGAATTTATTTTTTTAATTTGCAGCTACAGGACTAATTATTTCTTGATGATCATACTCATTCTTGGTAAGGGTGCCTATGACGATGGTTTATTTTCATGTTTATTTTGTATGCCCAGTGCTGGGATTCACCACATCTTTAAACACAATCACACTGTCACCATTTGGGTGCCAAATTTGTGGTGGATTTTAAAGCAGGGCGTTTGTTGTAGTATGTGGTATGTTTGTATAATTGTATGTGACAGAGAATTGGAGCATTAACATGCGTGTGGATTTCAGGGATGGGATTTCTTAGGAGGCCGCTTGCTATTGTTGCCGCACTGACTACTGCTTTGAGCATAGGGCTTCTGAATGATAGGTATGCATGTCTGGCTAAACTGTCAATCTCACTTTTGGATTTAATTGTTGACATTTCTGTTGATGAATGGTGAGGGGTTGGCCGACCTGAAGAAAAACAATTTAAGAATGAATGATAGAAGATGATAAATAAGGAAAATGTTCAAGAAGGTGGTGCATGGATGATGGACCTAGAGTAGAAATGATTAAATTGATAGGATACTCGAATTTAACATGAATCAAAATGGTGAAACATCTTATGGTCCTCTTATGGGGGTTGTTGTTTATTTGGTTTTCTCTTTTACTATTTCCTTGTATATGTTTGTTTAGTTTTGCAGCTACTTTCAGTGAAAAGATCACAAGAACTATCAGGCAGTTTTCTCCTCATTTAGCTGCTAAACTTAGAGCTCCCCTTGCGTAAGTACAGTTGCTATTATAAAGTTGCTTACTGTTTGATGATTTATCTTTACCTGGAATGTTATTTATTTAGGCCTGTTATTCGTGGGCGCCCTTCTACAAAACGAGCAATATTTATATGTGGACGGCCTCGATGGGTATCTGTTTTGGCATTTTCTGGAGGTAGAAACTTCTTCATTTTCCCTGTTTGTTGACTTATCATTAGGTCTTGATTGTTATACATTTAATAATTATGGTTTTTCATATGGAATATATCATGCAGTTAGTTTCTTCCTATGGATTGTTTCTTGTGGTGCTCTTATGGTCTTGTGGGCACTTGCTATTGGCCTTCTCGGTAATCTTCTATATCTCCCCCCCCAAACAAAAAAAAATAATTATTCCAGCTTTTCATTTATAAGTCTCTAACTATGTATTCACCTCCACCCTCCTTTTCCACAGCTACATTGCTTCATGCAAGCTTTAGAACACCAAACCTGAAAGCTCGTCTGAACACATTCCGCGAAGAATTCCGTGCTGTGTGGCGCAATTATAGTGATCTGTAGCATGGCTGAGAAAATGTTAGATTCTGCCACTAAATTGCTTGATGTTCATAATTGAATTTTTTTAAATCTTCATATGTTGGCTTTCATGCTCTTTACTTATTTGAAATCTTGTGCTGCATTACCTTTTGGAATGGTTTTTTGCATTTTTGATGATCAAGATGATTTTAAATAGTCAAGCTAGTTGTGTTGCAACCACTTTTCTGGAATTTCAGATGGTTAAGCTTGTGTTTCTCATGGTCTTAGACTCGTAGCTAAGTCCTTTATTTGTTGTTTTCTTTGTTTATTGACCAGGAAAGATGCATCTTTTTGTTATTTACTACCCAAAATGTGTTTTCACTTTTGATTTTCCAGTAGACAAAGCACAAGGGGAGTCTTTGACAAGAACAAGGCAACATCCATCTATTCCGTTTTTACTTTTTGATTCATGTAACTAGAGCTATATTTGACAATAGGGTATCCAACAACAGCTCTAAACACCATGTGTATATCTATATAGCTTAATACATGCAGTGCACTGTTTAAGACTCAACCAATAGCTTTGTTGTTGTATGTGCTCCTCTCTACTCTTGGTTGTGTTTATGGTGACCAAATTGGTGAAATTCCTCATCTATGTAGGTGCATGGTGTTGTCTACAAGGATACCACTTGGTTTCTCCATCTGACAAATTTCAAAGCACAGACTGCTACAATCTACTCATTAGTACTTTAGTAGGATGCTGTAAAAAAAATTTAGCTACTTCATCCTTGTTAGGTGAATGGGCGTCTTAATATTCGATTTTAAACAAGTTTAGCTCCTTTGTTATGTAAATGGGCATCTTAATAATTCGATTTTGAGAAATGTTCAAGGCTATATTTCATACAGTGAATGCGGGAGAAGTCCAATATTTGATTTTGGGAAATATGTGAGGCTGTATTTACCACGGTCAGAATGTGAGATAACATGTATTTTTATCTTCCAAAACATAAGACAGAAATACAATGGCAGAATTTACATACATTTGGAACCTGAATTTTGAAATCCAACCTACTGCTCCAAGAAAGGAAAAAAAATGCTTCTAAGAATCTACCATTAGCTTTGTTCCTGTGAGATCACTAGGAACACACTGATATCACTATCTCCTCCGTTCCTATCTCACTTTAAAATGTGAACAAAGCCAGGGGGGAAATCACAAAATACATAGAGATGCAGGCCATGAAAGTGCAGCAAAATAAATATTGTGCAGTGCATAGTTGCAACAACCTAAAGACGTTCAGGAAGACCCCATGTCGCCTTATGCAACTTTAGTTTGTTCGAGTTGTCTCACAGAGCAACAGTGTGTGCCACCAACCGCATGCAACATTCTTCATCTTGTGATCTTCCTTGAGCGTTACTTCCTCTGGGATGTTTCTGTCTACCGCATCTCCTAGGCCGAGCTGGATTTGAACCAAAAAGGCAAAAGCAAGATATGATATGAGAAATCCATAGCACATGGAATGAAATGTCGTTTGTGATGCATGTGGTGTACCTGACCGTATTTGTTCCACCCCCAGCAGAAGAGTTTACCATCCTCTGTGAAAATTATGACATGAGAAATTGTCGTGCTGCTCTATGAATATAATTACCACTATTATACATGCTCATAACTCGGCCACCAACAGCTCTGATCTAGTTATCATAGGATCCTAGCTTCTTCTATATCACAACTTACATTGTACATTGATGCCATGGTAATACTTCACACTTGGAAACTACTATGAACTATTGAAATATGAAAAACAAAATGTACTAAAAGTTAGTGACAGATATCTCAACAAGTACTAGTAATCACGTTTTACCTGTCAGGATAGCATTGTGACGAGCCCCAGAGGATGCGATTTTGGCTTTCTTACTTTCCAGAACTGAAGCATCTAAAAGGCGGGGGACAACCTGTAACATTTTGGCTCTTAAAGTCAAATAACTTGTACAATACTTGGCCTGCTCTATACACCAAGTTTCAAGCAACGTGAAAGCAGCACAGAGACAGATTTGCAGCCGGAGAGTCATGATACCCATGGAGTTGGGAAGTATCTCAGTGTTTAATGTAGGTCATGACCTTTTCAGAGTTTTAACATTTATTAATATGAGGATGTCTATTTGTAGAAACAACTAAACACATATAATCGGGTCCCACAAGAACTTAAGCAGTTTGGGCCAAATGGTTAGCCAATTCAACGAGGCAAGAAATCTTTTAAATTGCTTTTTCTTTTCCCTGCCCCTTTCTTGTCAATTTCCATTCAGCCCTTGTGCAGATCTCATGGTCGATTTCGAATTTAGGCAGTGTATGACATTTTTGAATACCTGCTTATTCTCTTTTGCTTCACACCAGAGTACTTGAGATCAACTTCTATAAAACAGATCAGAGAGCAGCCAGGTTCAGAACACAATAATATACGACTCTGGCTTAGCTTACCTCACACTGATCTTGATGTGTTCCCAACCCCAGTTGGCCGAACTGATTCCCACCAAAGACATAAACACGTCCATCAGAAGATATGCATATCGTATGCCAAAGTCCTGCAGCAACAGCTTTGATCTGAGAATCCCTTAGAAAAGGCACAAATGTTGGTCGCAGTATATCCTCGGTATTTCCTTGTCCACACTGCAATAAAAAGCTTTTATAAAAGATCAAACTTTACAGCAGATAATATTTATGAAGCCTCAACATGCTTGAAAAAGTTTTGGACATGCATGTTGCAAACAAAGCAATAGAGGAAGTCACAGGGTGTTTCTGGGTTGAAGTGTAGATGACATCGAAATATTTTGCTAAAACCAGCAGAATATAGTCATGGAAAACAACTTTGATATGGTTCTTCATATTTCTCATCTGGTTCCTGTCTACTCCCCACAGCTTTTGGCTTGGCTTGTATTTAAGCAGGCTATTTGCACAAGCATAGTCCTTTTCAATGAGAAAAAGAAATACTACTACAATTCTTCATCTCAATACTAATTCATATCTTTAACCTAAGACAATATTGAGCTCTTGGGAAGGTGTATGTATCCTGTCTACATCATCATAAGCATTTATTCATTTCCACAAGTAGAAAGCTTTTTGAGTTGATAACAGCAAGAGTAGCACATCTCATATTGAAAGTGTCTGCCCAAAGTTGAATGAAACTTCAGTTAAAGAAATCTTGCAATAAGTATTACAATCCAGTTGATTATACAGCAATGCTATAATTTGTACCTATATCTGTAATGCTTTGTCATGAGATTCCAAGACAAAGCAAATGTGTATATCACGTAAAAAAAAACTCACCTGCCCATAAAGACCCCAGCCAAAGGCAAAAAGCACACCAGTATCTGATGCAAAAGAAAATAACTCTATCAGCAGGGGAATAAGGTTTCCACATATTAGTGAAGCACTTCCGAGTTACCTGTTATCACTGCACTGTGCCTGCCTCCACATGCAATACCCTTTACGTAATTTCCTATGGATTTTTTTCGTTCAGCTGCTGAGTCATCACTATTTTGATTATTTACTCCAGAGCTCCCTCCTCCATTCAATGATGGGTCAATACAAGGTATAAGATGAGGAGATGCCACCATTTTTATCCTAGATCCTAGACCAAGCTGGCCTTCTCCTCCGTAGCCCCAACCCCATACCTGTCCCACATCTAAAATCCGGTAAAAGTATGATGCATCAGCTCTTGTTTATACATAAATATCTTCTTCCTTAACATTAAAGTCTTCTTGCTAAACATTAAAGATCTCCATAGCTTCATACTTCAAAATACCTACAAGACCTCCAGAACTATAATGTAACCACACGGATATAGAAACTACACCAAAAGTGTAGTTTGCAGGCGGAAGCATATAAGAACTTTACCTGACAATGCTAAAGTATGGCGTCCGCCTGCTGCAACTGAGGTGATCCTCACCCCAGGATCCAGACTTACAGGACAAGGCGGCATTGAAAGTGTTTCATCTGCAGGGGTTAATGCTTCAGAGTCTTGCTGGGGAACAACTTTTCTCCGTTTTAGCATCTCATCTCCAGATAATTTGTCATTTGAACCCAAAACTGATCCAGTGGTAGAATTCAAACTATGAGACTGAGGAATCCCTCAAGCATTAACCTTTGTTATCCATTATTATGTATATTTGTGCAGTTCATATATCTATTCTAAAACAGTTTTGGAAAAAAAGAATTCTTATAATTAAATTATAACTAAGATACCTTGGTCAGTTATTGTTGAACTCTGTCTTTCGCCAGTTTGATCTTCACTAGTTTTTAAAGTGTTCCAAGTACAGGTGATTTTTACAGACGGAACACACTCCTTCCAACCCCATGTGTACACTTCACCTTTGTCTGGAAACATGAAAAATTACTCTCATAAGTAACAATGCGGCGTGAGTATGAAAGGAAAAGAAGAACTCCATTCAGATGGAACTGCCGTTCAAGAAAGGAAACAGATAAGAAAAAGACTTTTTGGATATACCTGTTACTGAAACACAGTGTGCCCAGCTGGCAGCAGCTTCCGTGATCGGATTAGGTGATGGAAGTGGATACACCTCTGGAGTCTCCTATATGAGGTAAAAAATGAAGATGTTGAATCAATTAAACAAATCAGGAAGTGTCTAAGGATTTAAGTTAAAAAACGATAGCTGGATTACCCCATGTTTCCCTGAGGCAAAATAGCTTTGGCCTTGGTCATCAGAGGAACCCCAAGTAACAAGTTTCCCAGAGGCTGCAAGAAATGCTTAATTGAATATAACAATGCCTTTCATAGAGAATCAGAAAACAGAACCCAAGCGACCTATATCATGTTCTCCTAAAGAACCACGACGTGAACACATTAACTGTTACATCTTCTTACCCTAGGCCACAAGTTTACATCTTTTTCTGATGCAAGAGAAGACAACTCACGGAAAACTCTACATCCAAGACAATAGAAGATGACCAGGTAAGCATTTTCATAAGAGTACCACCTAAATTTCATCCAAAGATGTACAAACTTTTCAAATTGTACAAACAATGAAACCGTTGATAATTTCAACTTCAAATAACCTAAAATCTGGATATCAGCAGCTCCAATAGTAATCATCTCGTCCTTTCTCAACCTAACGTTTGTCACTCTGGAGTCGCACCTAACAAAATTTCAGTCTTTTCAAGAAACTCATACGATTTTGCATACTCATTCCTATAACTCTGTCCAAGATGAAGACTTCAGCTTGGAACCTATTCACAATCAATCCCAACACACCACGGCGTGCAATATGTCTTGATTCAACAAAACTATTAGTTTTATAACGCACAAGTAAACCATCAATTGCTCAGAACCGAAGATCATAACTCCTTGACTGAAATCAACTATTCAGTGTACAGCGCACATAGCTAAATTGCATAGCCTATTATACTCATAACTAATAAATTCGATATCACAGCCAATAAATACGAGAACTACCGGAAATCGCCATGCCAAAGCCGCATCCGCCGGCGCAAATATCCTTCCACGAATCTCCGGACGCCTCCGCCTCCGGAAACCGCACACTCGCCGGCGAATTCAATGGAGATCTTTGCGCAGTCACTCCCGGAAAATACCCGCACATTAACACCTCCAACTGCTGCTCACTCTCATCATTAGATCCATCTTCCTTCCTCTCATCTCCATTCATCACTCAAACAAATATCCAGAAAATAAGTTGAATTTCTACGTCGATCTGAAATTTGAGTCCACATATTTTCACGGTGTTTTTAATAATCAGCACAAGCGCAGTGACGAGGGCAAAATGGTAAAGTCACGCGACGGGGTTTAATATTTTAATTTTTAAGCTTTGTTCGAATCAATTTCTAGCTCATTGTGGGTGCCACGTTGGACGCTCATGATAGTATCGTGCCACGTTTCGACATACGGTTGATCGGAATTCTGCAGTTAGATTTAATAAAGTTCGTCCGGTTCGAATCGAGAAAATACTGGAAGTTTCTGGAAAGTGATGCGTGGGGTGTGTTGGAATCTTCTTCGCTTCCAGATGGTTCTAGCAGTTGAGCGACACGTGGTGGGCCACGCTTTAATCAGCTCCATGTTTACACACTATTTCAGACTTTCAGTATAGATTCCCAACTTTTTATACTTTCATTTTTAGTTAAAAGTAGAGACAACAAATAATCCTTTAAAAAGCGTGCAAGTTCTTGAAATCGAATAATAAGATCATTCATTATTTTAATATTTTTTACTTGAAAGCAACTGATGATGGAATTGTGGAATTTAACTATGTACATCTCCAGCCATTTATACGAATTAGTTGATAAAATTTAATTTTCAATATTAATTAAATAATTAAATCACAATCAAAATAAAATTTAACTGAAATTATTTTTTAATTAAATTTATATTTTAAATTTTTTTAATAATATATTTAAGAATTTCATATTTTTTTTTAAAAAAATTTACTTTATAATAGTTTAAGATAAAGATAGAGAAAAAGGATCTGATATAAATTAATCAAACACTTAAACTATAAGAAAATATCATATTCATATAAAAAAAATAGACAAAATATCATATTCATTATCTAGATATGAAAGTCCAAAAATGTCCTCCAATACCTTGGACTAATTTTTTGAAATGAACTAAAATGATACTCTCTTCTCTTCGTTCCTTCATAGTTGAGTCATTTTTCTATTTCGAGAAGCTCCCTCATAGTTGAGTCATTTCCATATATAGTAACTTTTTCCTCTTTCTTACTTTACTCTCTCTTACTTTATTCTCTACTCTATTCACTTTTTACTTTATTCTCTCGACCTTTTTCTCTTCTTTATTTTTTTTATCTATTTATTTAATACACCCAACATTCATTTCTTAAACTCCGTGCCGAAAAATTCCGCCTCAACTATGAGGGAACAGACGAAACGAAGTACAAATAAGACTGTATATACTACTCCATATAACAATGTATCATAAAAAATCACAATCACAACAATTATAGTATAAAACATAAATACTATCTTATACACAATCACAACAATTAATAAAGTTAATGATCAGTAAAATATATGTGTTTGTTTTGCTAAATAATGACGAGTAAAATATAAGGATAAACAACATAAAATAAATATTATAGTACTTCATCAGTACACGATTAATTGACGATTAATTGATGTGATTTGACTCAAGCTCAGATTTTAAGAAATATGAAAAATAGATGGAAAAAGTTAGTAAATGTGAATCATATTTGTATATACTAGTACTTAGTTTTATAATAAAATATTTGTGGAATAAGCTAGTGGAACGCTCTAAGTGGAGCATTTCGATTCTGTCAATAAAGTTTACGTAATGTTGTTTTGTGAATTAACTGAAGAGAATAATGTAGTAAAAGCGACGAAAAGAATAGAGAAAGTGAAGTTTCTATTTTTATAAATGTGGAGTATCATTTAGAGCGGGACTTCTCAAAAAGGAAAATGATTCATGTAGAGTTGGACTTAGGGAATAGTATATTATTTTGTGATCTAACTCTATTAAAATAAAAGAAGATAATATTCCTACTAAAACTGAATAAATAAAGGCATGGGAGAGCTGAATGACTTTTCCAATACAAATATTTGAATTTATTTAATAAGAGTAGTAAAAATATAAATGTACATTTTAAAATTAAATTGAAACAATTACAAAATTTTACACTAAAAATACTAACAGAAGTAGAAGACGTGATATAGGCAAGCGTATAGGTAGGGGACTTGACAATGACATTAGCCAATTTTACTATTAATAATTAATTTAATTAGTTTTGATTATCTCACCTTCTTCGACAAGAGCAATTGACAACCATTAATTTAATTAATTTAACTAACACATTAAATTCTAACTCACTACCAAATGGGCCTAAATATATAATCTAAGGGCTACTCATTTCAGTATTTCTAGATTTTGGGCCTGAAGCTTCATTATTGCTTGTGGGCCCAGTTAGAAGGCCTCTAATCATAGCAGATCTACATGCAGCCCACATATACATGCACTACTACTTTCTCCCTTTATTTTATTTATATTAATAATTTAATTTATATAATTCCCTCCCATCTTACAATCTAAGGAAAAATATACTAATGCATTTCATCAATAATAATACTCCAATATTTTTATTCTCAAGTACATTTTATTTAATATAATAATCTAAAATATAACAATCATGTATGGTAACACTTGGTGAATTATTTGTAGTAAAGAAAGCGGCAAACGCATTCATATTTTTTTGAAATTGAAATTTAATCAAATAACATAGACCAATTCATTCAGTCCGGTGAGTTCAAGTCGGAATATGGCATATATATATGTGCCCTAACAGAGTTAAACACATTATTTAATTAGTGCATTTGACACTAAACAATTTCGTAATCAACCTCAATTAAACTAGATTTAATAATTTTCTTCCTCTATTATAAAATTTATCATTTGTGCACTTTTCGCGAGCACAGCTAACATTATTATAGGTTCACGTCAATTTTGTTGATACCTAGTCATTAGTTATTATGAAATTGTCAAATATACAAATTGTATAAAAAAAAAAAGTTTAATTTATTTTTGTTTTAACTATATAAATGGAAGAGTTGGATGGATTGATAGTTGAATTTGAGAATTAGATCATGGTGGAAGGTAAACAATTTTATGATTTATGATTGTTACATGGAAAATGAAGCACGCTTTTGCCTTTTGGTGCCGTCAAGAGCATTGTTATTGGCCATGCGTCTATGCCACCTAATATATATATATGCATAAACTACCAACCCAAACGACGTCATCTTGTCATGCGACGTGCTTTTATTTATTTATTTACCTTTCATGCATTGCTACGTCAATTTTGACATTGGATTTTGTTTATTATAATATGCCAAGTATGATTAAATGAATAATGATATATGTTGATCAAATAGGGCATAATAATAGAATGCTTAATATAAGAGCTTCAAGCCTACTGATGCGACTTTTAAATTTTTGTCCGTTCACATGTAAAAAAAGGCATGATAAGTTGGATATTATTTTGCATAATTTGAGCATTGATCATTCGTAATGTTTGCTTGCCACTTGTCAAATAATTAAGTACTATATTAAAATGGTAGTTAAAGGATCAAGTCTGTGCCGCCTAGTGTGACTTGCGATGCCACATCGGTAGATCAAACAATTAATTAGAAAGTTATAATTATCAATTTATGTTGGTTTAATCTTGTGCATATATAATGACAAAAATAAACAAGTAAAATGACCGAATAAAGTGGCACGCGTCGACACGTGTTTCCATTCATGTAATTTAGGTAGTTTAGTGTTTGGTTTGTTGATTGTTACACTTGAAGTAATTTTCAATAATAACAAAAACAAATCTTAGTAAAACACGAATAGAGCTGCAGCACTTTCCCTATTTTATTTTATATTTTCATTTTTATATATCAGCATAATAATTTTATTTTATCTATAGCAGTTGCAATTGAAAGACGCATTTAAGCTACCAGTTTTTCTATACGAATACAATCACGTCCTTTACTTCTTTATGCACATTATATCAATGAATAATTTATCACGAAAAGGTGATGAATTAATTGGAATAAAATTAAAGCAACCAAGTATTCACTTGAATATTATTAGTAATAAAGAAATAAACAAAATATAGGAACAAGTAAACAGATGTGTACAAGATAAATTATCCAAACTTATTAGCACGCTTGCTAATTTAATTTATTTCAACAACCCTTTGACCATAGATTCTTACGCATAACATGCCCTATCAATTAATCACACTATATAAAACACAAGTGATCAAATACACATATACAGTGCATGCCCATAAGAATAAAAGACAAAATAAAGAAGACTATAAAATCTAAAACCAACCTAATCTCATGTCCTTTATACACTTCCACCAACCATCCCTCGACCTCGGTCTCCTCATGGCTTCCGGCCATACGATCAAGTCGTTCCGATGCAATTTCTGTGATCGTGGTTTCTCCAACGCGCAAGCCCTAGGCGGGCACATGAACATCCACAGGAAGGATCGAGCTAAGCTCAAAGACTTCTCCGACGAGAACTTTCTTTCTTTGGACATCACCAAGGCCAATTATCCGGAGAATCCCTCAGCCAGCGAAGAGACAAAGAAGGCCGCGAATTCTAACGACGAGATTCAAGATTGTGCTCCAACTTCCAAGCCCATTTCGGTACGTGGTTTGCCATTATTTTCAGTTAGTGAAGATGAAAAGAATTCAGAGGAGAATAAAGTGGAGTTGATCCATGGCGGATTAGATCTTGAACTTCGATTAGGGATTGAGCCTTATCATGATGCAAAGATTAATACCTAATCCTTACAATATCTATAAATACGATATGCATACGTCCATTTAATTAATATGTATGTGTATAGTTTAAATATATGGAGCTCCAACATACTGAATGGATTAATAGATTTACACCCAAAATTGGTTAGGATTCGAATATATATACGTTGAGGCCAAATAATTGTACACTCTTTTATTCATCAGTTTGCTAATGTAGTCTGCACAACGGATTATTTGTAATGAACTATAGTGCTAAGTAATGGAAATTGATTTAAATGGATTATCTTTTTGAATATGACGGAATATATAAAATTGATTTAAAGATGAGACATGCTTAATAAATATATCTGCTGGATTTTCACTTTCATGTATCTTTTCAAGTTGTAGAACTTTCATCAACAATAAATGTTACATGTAATGATACTTCAATTCCAGATACTATGTTCTTGAATGAAATGATGAATTGTTTGTCAAGAAAATAACACTCTGAGTGTCATTTTAAAATATGATATTCTTGTTCTTCTTTCCAAATTCATCTAAGAAACTCCACAACCACACCATCTTCTTACTTGCTTTCATCACAACTACATATTTAGTCTCCATAGTAGACGATTCGACAATAGTCTGCAAGTCAGAAGTCTATGAAATAGATGTACCGCCATAACTAAATACATGACCGGTTCATTGGATATCAAGTTTTGCATCCACATAGCTTGCTAGCTCAATTTTTCTTGACATTGAAAGCTTAAGACTATATCATGTGGTACCTCTTACATATTGAATAATCCTTACAATTGTTGCTTGTACGGATCAGCCATGAATCGACACACTACTCTCACTATTTGCGCAATATTATGCCTTGTACATGCACCATTGCATGCATAATAATGTGAATCTCAGAAATGTAAGGAACTTTGATCATCTCAACACGTACGTTCCTTTCATGTACTTGATGACTCCTGATTGCCCAAATGCAAACTTGTTGGCTTCAAATAAACCATCTTGAATCTTTCTAGAACATTTTGAATGTAAGCATGTGAAAAGATACAAATCCTGGCTTACCTTGTCACGTTTAATTCTCATCCTGGCTTACCTTGTCACGTTTATTTCTCATGCCCAATCTAATTGACCTCTCTAAGATTCTTTATGGAGAATTGTTCGGACAAACGCTTTCTAGTTTGTTCATCTCTCTTGCATATAATAAGAGGATAAGACAGCTTTCTTCAAACCTCTTATGATAGCAATAATGACCGACACATTTTATAGCTAATCTCCATCACGAATCTATCAAATTTTTTGCACTACTTTTAGGAGCTTGCTTTAGACCATACATGGTTTGTGTCATGTACAACTAATCCTTCAAATTACCATGATGAAATGTTGCCTTTTACATCCATTTGATGTACCAATAAATTTTCTGCAACCACCAAACTCAATACCGTAATGGTGGTTAGTTTTCAAAACGAGAGTAAACACACGTATAACAAATACTGTATCGTTGCTTAAATCTGTCGACAACCAACCATCTGTTTCACCTTGATTCGATAGATTCACTTGTAGTGCAATGTCTTCTTCCATTTCAAAAGTTTCATGAGCTCACACGTGTCATTCAAGAGAAGAGATGCAAACTCATCGTCCATGATTATGTATTGCCCTTAGGCTTAACACGGGCAGTAAGTATTAAATAAAATTTTGGTATTTTGATATTTTTCTGTTCCTAATATAAGTCCTTTAAGTTTTGACTGATTCACCATTAAGTCTAATTCTCGAACAAAAAACAAAGGTCTAACAAAACAAATTGAAGGGCCAACTTTCATAATCTAACTATGAATTAATAAGATTGGCAGTGTGAGTGGGATGTTAAAAATCTAGGGTAACATTAAATACTTTGCGAATTCGAATAAGACCGGTCATATATATTCCAAATATTTAGCGAATACGAAGAAGACCGGTCATATTTATTCCAATTTCAGCAATTTGATTTCAACATTTCTTCATGCCAAACATTGGCATTGTAGTATTAAAGTAAAAGGTGGACGGATTAATAGTTTCGGTATTGATTAATTTTCGTACAAATACAGTCACTCTTTTATACCTTTATAAGGAAAAATAGCGTTCGTATTTACATTTTTTTCTATTTTGCATATCAAGAGTAAATAAATGACGTCAAAGACTATTCTGAAAATAGGCAAAATAAAGGAATAAAATCCATTTTGTAAAAGCCTATAGATCATACTAATAAATAAGCAATATATGAATATTAAATACTTATCTTCACCAAATCCACCGAATTAAATAATACTATAGATAATATCATACTAATAAAATGATAGAGAGAGACTAGCATGCATATCACAATTAATTGATTGCCTTGGTATTAATAATTAGTTGTGTGCACATCTCAAATATTTGAAAGAATATTTTGATTCATACGCGCACCAAACAATCTATAATGGCAAAGTGTTGTGCTCCACTCCTAATCAATGAACCTTGCATTTAAACCAAAAACTGCAAAACTTGACGAAATTAGACTAACGCATTAATCATCTGCAAAAAAACCTAGATTTTTTCCCTAATCCCATTCCCATCTTCAACAATCATTCGAATCAAGATTTTAGCATAAACCAACAAAAAAAAAAAAAAAAATGCCGAATTCATCATCACCGGAAGCCATAATCCACCACGACCCTTTAAAGCCATGGAAACACCTCCTCTCCCCACCGCCGCACAAAATCCCCAGTTTGGCCTCCAATTTCATGAAAGCCCTCTTCGCCATCTGCATCTTCGGGGCATTTTCGGTATTCCTCCTGTCGTGGTCCCCCACATGGCGGGCCCACGACTGCCCCGAATGCAATCGCGCCATCCGGGGCACATTCCGCCACATCATCACCAACAGCGACCTCGGTCTCGTCAGCCGAGACCGAGATCGCACCAACCTGTCCCACGTCCTCTTCGGGATAGGCGGGTCCGCCCAGACGTGGGGCACGCGGCGCCGCTACTGCGAGCTGTGGTGGAGGCCGAACGCGACGCGCGGCCACGTCTGGCTGGACGAGCGGCCGGAGAAGGAGTGGCCGGCGACGTCGCCGCCGTACCGGGTGTCGGCGGACACGGAGAGGTTCAAGTACACGAACTGGTACGGGTCGCGGTCGGCGGTGCGGATCGCGAGGATCGTGAAGGAGAGCTTCGAGGCGGAGGCAGCGGGGGAGGGGGCGGAGGTGCGTTGGTTTGTGATGGGGGATGATGATACGGTGTTTTTTACGGAGAATTTGGTGGAGGTGTTGAATAGGTATGATCACAGGGAGATGTATTACATCGGGGGGATTTCGGAGAGCGTGGAGCAGAACGTGGTGCACTCGTACGCGATGGCGTACGGCGGGGGAGGGTTCGCGGTGAGCTACCCGCTGGCGGCGGAGCTGGTGCGGATATTGGATGGGTGTATTGATCGGTACGCCTCGTTTTACGGCTCGGATGCCAAGGTGGCTGCCTGTGTTAACGAGATTGGTGTGCCTCTCACCAAAGAGCTTGGTTTCCATCAGGTTTTTTTCTTCCCATTTTACCGTTATGATACTATTTTATTTATCATCATATTTTTTTTCTTTTTTACTACATAAAAATCGATTTTTTTAAGACGAGGAGACACATCAAAGGAAAAATAATTGAAGTTGTAAGTGAAGAATGTGAGAAAAATGATGGAACGGTTAAAATATAAAAATGTCTATTTTTACGAGAGCGGTGAAGTATAAAAGTTGCAATAGGGCACATGCACATTGCCAAATTAATCTTGATTGACGTCAAATTATGTTTGGTGCCACATTTTTTTAATTTGAAAATTAAATTATGAAAGATGAAAACTTTGCAACTATCCTATCCACTCCAATTCTGGTGAAATACGCGATGATGAGGCAATCGATTTTAAATACGTGGCTCACTTCTTTACGGTGATATATATTTTTGTGGTGATTGATGTGTTTAAAATCAGCCGGTACACAATCACATATTTCGCTCGAAATGAAGCAGATGAGATAATTGTGAAATTATCATATTTTGTGATTTAGTTTTTAGATTTCGAAAATGGCACAAGATTTACTATAATTTAACTATTTCTCATAATTTAATTTTCAGATTTTGAATGTGTGACACTAATCATAATTTAATTGTCTTTCATGAATTATTTGGCGATATTAAAAGTTAATACATGTTGTATAAAAAACATATAATGTTTGATGTATATAGGATGTGTTTATTAGTACTACTTAGTAGTAGCATTACAGTGTTTCAATTTATTTATAGAGAAAATGTGAGCTTTTAAAAGATTATGTGTGAGTATGTGTCTTGCAAGAAAATCGAAAATAAAAATGAAGCAAAATTAAAATAGAGTGTTAGTTGACAATATTTGGAATGAATATTTGAGATGTACAGATGGACATAAGAGGAAGCCCATTCGGCCTACTGTCGGCCCATCCCATCGCACCCCTCGTCTCACTCCACCATCTAGACTACGTGCAGCCCCTTTATCCGGGCAAAAATCGGGTCGAGTCCATAAAAAGGCTAATCCAAGCCTACAATACGGACCCGGGTCGGGCGCTGCAGCAGAGCTTCTGCTACCACCCGACCCGGAATTGGTCCGTGTCTGTTGCGTGGGGCTACAACGTGCAACTCTACCCGTTTTCGGTGACGGCCAAGGATCTGAGCACCCCGTTACAAACATTCTTAACGTGGGGGACCTGGAGCCAGTCGCCATTCACGACCAATACCCGATCCCTAAGCTTCAACCCGTGTGACAGACCCATTATCCATTACTTGGACCAAGTTAACGGGTCCGGGTTGGGTACCACCACCACGTATAGAAGGCCACATCCCGCACGCGCGAGGCGCTGCAAAAATGAGAGCTATGCAAAGGCGTATTCGGTGAAGGAGTTTAGTGTTATGGCTGCTCCGCTTGATCCTCAAATATGGAACAAGGTATGTACAAAATCTGTTTTTTCTTTTTATTTCAGATAAATTAAAGATAAGATAAGATCATTATTTCAAAGTATGTTACAATTTTCAAATTCATAATCATGATTTACTGTGTTTAAAGATATGAAATGGAATGCAATGAATCAAAGTTATTTCATTGGCATTCTAAACATTTTATTAAATGGAGTTTAGTTTTTAGTAATTCTAAACACTAGACATTGCATAGTCCAAAAACTCCAAATGGGCTAAGATGGGCTTAATGCCCTGATTAGCCTCTTGGATTGAGCTAAGGTTGTCATTTATTATACTCCATATTCTTTTATTTTGGAAATCCATAGACAAAAGGTTATATGTATATATAACACCTTTTCACATATATTTTAATAAAATTAATTACTGCTAGTATATTAATAAATGGTAAAAGAGCTTTATTTTATTGTTTAATTATGTTAATAAATATAGAAAACAGCATGTCATGTTTGATTTTTCATAAATCAATTTACAAATTTAGGATAATAGAAGAATTGTGTCCAAAAATAGAAAATAAAGAGCTTAGTGCTATCTAGAGAATGTTAAAAGTTTGTACAAATCACTACTCTATTTAGTGAAACTGAAAACGAATTGGGTATTAATTAAATTTCAATATGTATACTGTATTTATGCTAGTGTGCGATGCAAATATTTAAATACTGTATTGGCGTTATCATTACTAATTATTTTTAATAAAAAATTTAGGGGCTACGTAGGCAATGCTGCGAGATAATCGACGGCTCAGATAAAGTGGACGGCGTCTTGCAGGTGAGAATCAGACGCTGCAATCAATGGGAATCAGTAACGCCACGTAAGACGTTTAGCCCCACAGAGAAGAAAAATTAACATTGACCTTTGATTTGACTTTTTTAGATGTACAACTTACATTGCTATGGGTACAGTAGGTCACGGTTCAAATTTGCAACCATATGTATAGTGTAGAGGTGTTTTTTGTTTTTGTATGCTCTTCTACAGTCTTGGAAAAAAATTATAAACTTCGCTTAAAATGTGTTGTTGTTCATTTCTAAATAGTTTCGTTAATAAAATGGAGTGATTCTTCTTAGGGGTTTCATTTCTAATCGAGTTATGCATAATAATTACTTCATTCATCTCTTTCTATTGCTGCTCATAAGATCAAGATTAAATATATAGACCGCATCAACATATAGCAACTATAAATATTTCACAAACAATTCAATGAGAATTATAATCTATTGCAACAAATCATATATAGGCATAAACATAGTTTTACAATCTACATAAAATTTAGAAAATTTTAGTATGTATACTGAATGTATCTACTCGTTGGTGAATGCATCACCAATCACCATAGTTTGAATCTAATGATTGCCAAAAATGTCAACTTTCTAATCATGTAATTAATTAAACGACCATCTTAGTATTTTAAATGTTCAAAGCATATTCTCACATTCTCACCAACATTAGATAACCACCCATGTTAACATTGCACAATCATTTTAAGAGTATATTATACATACATTGTATATGTATATGTAGGTATATAATTGTTAATTAGGCCATCCCTTCTAACTAGGATTCACAGCCTGTTATTGCAGAATTATTTTGGAATCCATGTGTTGAAAATGGAGGTGGTGTTCTAAGGAAAAGAAAATATGGTGTTGTACACAGTCGTATGATTATTCAAGTACTTTATAGGTAGTACTACTAATTAATAGTGAAATAGTTGTAACATATCTCGTTATATGCAAAAAGCAATAATTTAATTATATCTCCGTCAAATGACTAAATAAATACTCCCTCCATACAAAATAATGACTCATTGTCATTTTAAATTTTTGGAACGTATAAGACTTATTTATTTATTTATTTTCAAATTTCGATAATTGGACTTCATCATTCATTAAATTATTAAAGTTATATTCCATTATAAAATTATTTCATTATTACAAACCTTTTCATTCACTTTCTTACACAAAATCAAATATTTTTTTACAACTCACGCAAAGTCAAAACATGTTTTTTTAAATTGCAGATAGGAGGAGTAATTCGTTTCCAAATATGAATATATTTTAAAACTATTATCAAAATAAAATTTATCAAATATTACTACTATTTCAAATGCGCAAACTGATTAACTATTGACGAAAACTTCTATATAGTACTACATCCTTTGCGTACACATGGATCTTAAATCGACTTAGATCTGGTCAACATTTAACCCGATATACAAAAATAATATTCCCCTAAAAAAAGACAATCCTTATTCTCTTCCTCTCATCGCCACCACTCGGAAATCAGAGAACCACACACTCTTCTCGCCTCCTCCACTACTATTACTAGTACTGCTATTTATTGACTCACGACGTCGACATGTCGGTGTCATCGCCTCTACTGATATTCTAGACTCTTCTGTGAGGATTTGAACCTCATGCAACACTATCTCTCATCATCAGTATCATACCGTATTTACTCTAGTGACATCCATTGTCCAAAGTAAAAAGTGATTCCAAGTGACACTAGCAATGGTTCACAATTATATAAGTTATGAACATTGTTTACTTATTCTACAAAATACCAATTTAAAGATTTTTTTTTAAGCCATGAACAGACCAAAGAGTGCCTCTGAAGTTGAACCATTAATATGTTTATACGCAAAATGATTGGTAGATGCTCAATTGTGACCATTCAAACTTTCTACATAATTCTTGGTTTTCACATTCACTACTATATATAATATGTTAAACATGTAAATGATTAGTAGATGACCTTGAGTTTGTGATCATTCCTTACTAAAAGAATCTCTATAATGGCTCATGCATGTTCACATTACTCATTGAATTCTGTTGACAAGTCCTTACTCCATAAATAGGGTTATCTAATCAATAGTTTGTTGAATTGACTACTACCATTGTAGACGAGTTAATAAACCAATCCGTTTTTACACTATAGAGAAATTTTATGCTTAAATAACGTGTCAAAAAACAACAAATGCAGATTAATTACTGCTTCATGATGCATAGAAGTTCTTGTACGTGTTCCAAGCTTTACAACTCGGCGTTGATTTCGAACTTCTTTAGTCATAATCAATTAATAGTACAGTTATTTTCAAAATTTCACTTTCTCATAGAGATGTAGAAGAAAAATATAGTAGTATAGTATATTAGAAAGGAAATCTCTACAAAGCATGCACGCGCAAGTTCAATTCAATCAAATTTCAAACTGGAACATGTAAATTTCATAGTCCAAACTACAAAATTAGTAAAGAAAATTGATTTTTTCCAGTTCGCCAGAACTTGTAATAATGTCTGTGGTGCTATATATGAGACGGGGTCGTTTTATCTTTAGAGATGCGGACTCGTCTGAACGAAGAGCACTATATATCAAAGTGTATCTCGTCTTGTAGAAAGAAGTCTTCTTCAACTTGATTGTAGTATTTAATATCCGTGTATTTTCAATTTTGAAGTTTTAGTTTCCGCGTATTTATTTCCGATGCTAATATATACAATGAGTTTGTAAGTGTCCAACAAATTAATTTATAACCAATTTAATATTTTAATTATTTATACAGATCTCGTTCTATTAAATTATTGATCTCAATCATTTTTTAAAATAATATACGTACTTTTTATGTATAGTAATTATTGGATGATGTTTCATAAAAATTGTAAGATTGGAGATTTCAGGAATTAAAAAATTATATATAAGTCTGGGAAAATATGCATGTATGATGCATTTTTTTTATGATTAAATGAACATAAATTTGAGTATGATGGTGTTATTGATTCTTAATATCTAAGTTAAATGAAGTCGACAATAAATAGCTCTAATTGTAATATATCCACTTCGACAATACTTATGTATGAAATCATAAAAATATTGGCAAGTTGTACTTATTGACAACAAACTAAATTCTACTTAGCTGGTTGAGGCGATGCGTATAAAGGGGGATTCTTGTTAGCTTCCTAGTTCTTACGCTATAAATTGATTTTTTTTTCTTTGGTACTACTACCTCCGTCCCCTAAAATTTGCTACACTTTGATCCGACACGGGTTTTAAGAAATGTAATGAAAAGTGAGTTAAAAAAGTTAGTGGGATGTGGGATCAATATGAAAGTTCAAATTTCAAATAAAATGATGTCACGGATCTTATTATGTGGAAATCAGTTAATGGTGTTAAAATAAAGTCAGCCAGGTTAATAAAGAAGTTGATACTTTTTTCTAAAAATAAATCAATTCCTAAGAGTGACAGCCTTAAATACATGTTAACGTTTGCGATACGTGTTGATAAGATGTTCGTTAGGAAAATATGTCTTAATTTCTAAGTTAATGAAGTCGGCGATGTTGCGAAGTTAGATTTTTTGGTAATTTGACCAAGTTCATTTGATTGTGTGGTGTGAAATCAGGAAAGCTCTAATTTCATCTGCGATATTTTAATTTTCAATATCAACTTTTTTATAAAACAATTCTTTTAAAAGTTCAATGGTATCCGAAAATATGAAAATACGTCAAACGACATGGCGTACTACTTATTTTAATCATATTTTAAATAATTTAAAAATAAAAATAACTCTTATGGCATTAATCTTAAGCGATGGAGATGGGCCAAGTTGCTGGCAAACCATAGATCATCCGAAACTATTTATTTTATTACTAATGCGTCTAAAAATTAATGGGTGTGCATGTTCGTCTATTGCGATGTTGAGGCTAAGTTTGAGCCATGTGGCCTTCTTTCTTTGCGAAACTATATTGTATGCATTAAATTAAATTACGTTATATGGTCCACACAGTACTTTTATATAATTTTGACTATAATATCGATAAAATGTTAATAAGTCGTAGTACCATATATAAATATATAATGTAATTATTTAGAGCTTTGTTGTAAAAATTATGGACTTATTTAAATAAATGTTATTCAGCCTTCTTTATTTTGGAGTTATCGCCACATTAGTCAAAAGATTAAATTTTAAAACTTTGGTTTCTTCTAAGTACTCAGAGTGTGAGAAAAAAAAAATTTACTACTAATATTAAGGATGGTCAATTGATGATTTCGTCATAGTTGATATACTATATATGTAACATTTTGTAAACTTTTGATGTACTACTATCTTCGTAAATATAGTCAAGAGAAATATTTTATTACAGATAAATACATCAATAATCCATTGCTTAATTTATACTACCTATGTCCACCAAAATTTGTCCCATTTTTCTATTTTCATCCGTCCCCTAAAATTTGTCCTATTTCACTTTTATCAATTTTGGTAGTGGATCACATCTTCTACTAACTCACTACTACTCATATTTTATTATAAAACTAATATATAAAAGTAGGAACCACAATTCACTAATTTTTCAACTCACTTTCTATTACATTTCTTAAAATCCGTGGCAAGTCAAAGTGGAAAAAGTTTTAATGGAGGGGTGTAGTACTTATAGGGTGCGTTTGATTGCCCAGAGAGTATTGGGTATGATAGGGTGGTTGTACTCAGTTTTTCATGATAGTGCTATATGACTTATATCTCAGTTCGATGTTTGGTTGCCCTGATAGCACATATCCGACACCGTCCGATAACATATATAGTTTTTGATTTGGCATCCATAAACTACTGATAGCAACGACAATAGACAAATATGCCCTCATACACATTATCTATTAACAATGGATGATTAATTAATTCTAATATCCATATTTTAAAAAAAAAAAAAAAATATCCAACAATAATTTAATTTTAATTTTACTTTTACAAACATTATTGTTATTTAACTATTAATTAAATCAAACACACATAGACACACATGTTAATAGACAATGGAGTATTTAAATGTACAACAAAAAAAAAATTAATTAAAAATTTTCTTAGGTTTTCCTAAAACATAATTACAGATGCGCCGCTTTCTTCTTCATCTTCTATCTTTCTCCAAACTTCTGCAATTTTTCTTCTTTCTCAATTTTTTCATGAAGCTTTTTCTAATTTCTTTTCTGTTAATTCCTTTCCTCATTTCTCTTCCATGAACACGAAGTAGCCATAGCGTGGGGTCGACGGAGCTGATGCAGCCTGGGTCGACAACTGAATTTGGGAGGTTCTCGGAGGTATTCATGGACCGGCGGTGGGGTCGGCCGACCCCACGCGACCCCACCTGGGTCCGTCATTGGTGGGTTACCTAAAATCGTTGGCGGCGGTGGGTTACGGTCAATTGGCGATGGCGCTGGAAAACTATAATTTGTGGAACGCCGACGGATGGTTTAACAATTCTGGTGTATTTCGATGGAGTGAGGAGGAAGGGCAGGCGTGATATGGTCAATGTTCTGATAATCCCACAATCGGGAATGCCGACATAGTTCCTATCGCACATGAAAGCCTGGGTAGACTTATATCAAAAAGTTGGGTAACTATCTTAATTGCAGCCGGGTCGTGATATTTATCCCGGGTCGTCGTGGAGTATATCGTACCAACCAAAAGAAGGATAGAACCTAGATAGGAGCCCTTATCTTGGCCTATCATACCAATCAAACGAGGCCATATAATGAAAAATACATTACTTTGATAAATCCCCAATCCATACTCGGACTGTTCAATATTTTGTTCGTCTCATTGCGTACGTAGGAAAATAGCTTCATTTTTTTTATCTGTTCATAAAAATTAATCTTATTGTTATTTATGATAATTTTGTCACCGTTTGTTCTCTATTTTTTTATCTCTAATTTTTTGTTTCATCTCTTTCTTATAATCATATTTTAATTTTTAACAATGCAAATAAAAACACAAATAACACTAGTTATAGTGAGTAACTAGTAGGAGTATTTTTTTCTCACTGAAGAGAGTCTAGTTAATAGGAATACGAAATAGCCATATACCGATCTTGTTTTCAAATCATTTTATTTAACTATTACTTTCAATACGAAAGAGCCATATGGAGTACCGATCTTGCTCTCAAATCGTTTTATTTAACTACTCCTTTCCTTCCTTACTAATTGACACCAATTTCATTTTTCATTTGTCTTCAATTAATTGGTACCCTTACTTACTATTTTTTGGCAATTGACCCTACATTCTACTAATTCATTCTACTCATATTTTATTGTAAAAGTACTATATAAACATATGACTTACATTTCACTAACTTTTTCCGCCTACTCTTCACTATATTTTTTAAAATTTGTCAAGCCAAATAATGTTAATTAATAGAGGAAAAAATAAAATGCAAAGTTTGTGATATTCTAGACTTAAAGTTCGTGAAAAATATTAAATTTTAACAAAAGTTTATGATTTTAGAGATCAATATCCCTATTAAACAACGATCACTTTTATAAAGACGTCAAATTTATTTGCAACACACCATATGTCTATATTCATAAAAACTTTTATTTATAACGATAATTATTTTAATTATATAAATAATAACTTAATACAATGAACATTAAATTAGATATAGTTAAAGCTTTTGGCGAGATAAAGCTAACCCAAGTTTTTGTCATTATTAAAAATCTACCCAGTCTGAAAAACAGAAAATTTACTTTGATGCCAATATATTTAAAGTGGAGAACAATAGTAACTTAAGACGTGACACCTACGTACCAGCTTATTTAAAACCAATGGTAAGACTAATGCAGAAGATAAATTTAATTAATCAGCTTAATGAGATTAGATTTTTGAATATGATTATAATAATAAGAATAAAATAAGCAAACAGATGAGCCCAATTAAAAAATAGAAATCCGGCAGAAAAATGAGCCACGAAGAAATCGTCAAACCACTCCATTGATTTCTCCATCACTCATCAATCATCATTTGAATTCCCAGTAATTCCTTAATGATGCGATGGTCAACACTCTAGATCTCCTCTACAGCTCGAAACCCCTCTGTCAATTCCCTCCATCTGTAAGAATCTAACTCATTTCTCACTACCACCTCCAAACTTATTTGCCAACGCGTTTTCAATTCCCTCCATCAAAATTCCTCATATAAATAAATACCTTAAATCTCAACCTTCGTTAATTCCAATTTTCTGAACACAATAACAGAATTAGTTGGATAACACTTGAGAGCAGGGGATGGTAGGCTTCAAGGCCATGGGGTGGCTGCCGGAGCCGAAGAAAGACGGGAAGAATCTCGGAATTCTCGCATTCGAGACGGCGAAAACGATGTCGAGATTGATCTCTCTCTACAAATCGGTCTCCGACGAAGAGATCTCGCGCCTGAGAAACGACGTGATCCGATCTAAGGGAGTAGCGTTTCTGAACTCCGGCGATGAGAAGTTCCTCCTGAGCTTAGCCAGCGCGGAGCGCCTCGAGGATCTGGATCACGCCGCTGCGGCGGTGGCGCGGCTGGGGAAGAAATGCACCGATTTCGGTCTGGAGCGGTTCGATCTGGTTTATAAGGAGTTGAAGAGAGGGGTTTTGAACTCCGGGAAGGTGAGGTACGGATCGGCGACGGCGGAGCGGAAGATCCGGAAGATGGAGAGGCTGGTGGCGGCGACGTCGGGATTGCATGCGGCGGTGGAGTCGCTGGCGGAGATGGAGGTTTCGGAGAGGAAGATGAAGCAGTGGAAGAGTAAGGATAACGAATTGCACAAGGCGAATTACGATAATTTGATTCATAAATTGGAGATTCAGCGCAGAGAGATTCGCAATTTTAAGGAGATTTCTCTGTGGAATAAATCGTTTGATAAATGCGTTGATTTGATGGCGAGAGTCGTGTTCGTCGTGCACAGGCGCATCTGCGCTCTGTTCGGGCCGAGAAAGCGGTTCCCGATGAAAGAGAAAGTGTTCCCGCATTCGGGCCCGCTTTTAACCGCGTCGAAGCCCGTTATGGTCCGGTTCTACAGCCGGAAATCGGGTATTTTTGAAGAGGAGGAAGCCGGTCCGCAGACGAACCGGGTTTTCCACTCGGCCAAACCGGAAACAGTGGGCGGTTCAGGTCTGGCCCTGCGGTACGCTAACGTGATACTAACGGCGGAGAAGTATTTGGACTCTGACGTGGCAATCAGCCACGTGGAGAGGGAATCTTTCTACGAGATGCTGCCGGAGAATCTCAAGTTTCAGGTGAGGGCGAAGCTGAGCAAGAACATGCGGTGCGCGGGGGTGGAGGAGGGCGACGCGCTGCTGGCGGAGGGGTGGCGGGACGCGGTGGCGGAGATACTGCGGTGGCTGGCGCCGGTGGCGGACGACACGGTGCGGTGGCAGATGGAGCGGAGCTTTGAGAAGACGAGGTTCGACGCGAGGCCCACGGCGCTGCTGCTGCAGACGCTGCATTTTGCGGATAGGGAGAAGACGGAGGCGGCCATCGCCGAGATCTTGGTCGGGCTGAGCTGCGTTTTCCGGTTTGAGAACCGGCGATTTGTTCATTGCGATGAGTTTTATTGAAATGTTTCAGTCCCCATATATCTAATTCATACATATTGATACAAACAGTATGAAGTGTGTACAGTGATTGCTTAAGAGTTAAGAGTATTAATTTGGTGAGTGATATCAATTCTTGATCAATTGAACCTGATCAACATTTTGGAATGCTATTGAGTGTCATTACTAACCCATGTCGTTTTTCTTTTACAAGTTGATTTAGTTAAGTCTATAAAATGTTGTTATTTTTGTTGATTTGACTTTATTGGTTTGTTTTATATATCGAACTAGTTTTGAACGCTAAACATCAAACACACTATTATAAAATAATACGGAGTTCATTATTACAACTTTATTTGTATACCATAGTTTAAAAATCTAAAGTATATTATAAGTTTATTATTAGTTTATTAGAATGAATTCTAAGTTTGTCTTATAAGGTTTAAGACTGGTTTGATATTGTTTGGTATTTAAGGTTTAAGACTGGTTTGATATTGATCATAGTCTTGACTTTATATATATCCTTCCATCTCTGAAAATTTGTCAATTATTTCTATTTTCGTCCATCCCTAAAAATTGTCACATTTTACTCTTGCCATTTTTAGTATTGGACTCTACATTCCACTAACTTATTCACACTAACATTTTATTATAAAACTATATAAAAAAATAGAATTTGCACACAATTAACTTTTTTAATCCGCATTCTATCTTATTTCTTTAAATTCATGCCGAATCAAATGGTGACAAATTATAAGACTATCACCAACAGTAATCCTCGTAGAGAGTCACCAGCAAAAGACAAACAAAATTTGATAAAAAACAAGATTTAGAAATTTAAATATTTTTTTACCCTCTACCAAAAAAGTGTGTCAGCTGACCCCAACAAAAGTTAGGGGCTTGAACACGTGGCACAATATTAGTGGTTGTTAAGATAAATATTTTTATTTTTCTTTTGTTATTTTTTTATTTTATTTTAATTGTATCAGTTGTCTTTTTATTTTTAACTTTTAATTTGTAATTTTAATTCATTTCTAACTTTTTATTTTTAACTTTTAACTTGTAATAATTTATTTCTAATTTTGATATTACCGTAGAACATTTCTTTCATTTTATGTAATATTTATGCTATACTTTAATTATATGAATATTTACTAATTATATACTATAAATTTTAAATAAGATAATTTGTGTTAGGCAGTGGGCTTATATTATTTGGGGAAATGAGCCGGGTTGCGGGTTAGTGGGTTACGAGGGACAAAACAACTGCCATAAATGCCATGGCTCCTCCATGGTGGCACCGGGTCAGAATTTAGTAAATGGGCTGGGTTTTAGGCAGTGGGCTTATATTATTTGGGGAAATGAGCCGGGTTGTGGGTTAGTGGGTTACGAGGGACAAAACACTGCCATAAATGTCATGGCTCCTCCATGGTGGCACCATCAAAATATTTAACTAATGGGAGTAAAAATTATACTCTCTGTTCCATAATAGTGGATCTATTTTTTTTTAGCATGGAAATTTAAAAAAATTATATTAAGTAAGTTAAGTAAAGAAAGAATAAAATAGGCTAGGACAACAGAAGAGAGATGAAGAAAGAATAAAGTAAGAGGAGTAAAGTAGGTGAGAAGAAATATGTTGACTTTTACTAAAAAAGGAAATGACTCTACTACTATGAAACGTGACAAAACGACAAAATGACTCGACTACTATGGAACAGAGGAGTATAAGTTGGGGGTTGTGTATGTGGAAGAGAGAGAAATGAATATTTTACTCCCGTCGTCCCCCATTAATTGTCCATTTTGATTTCGGCACAGATTTTAAGAAATGTAAAGAAAAATGAGTTTAAAAAGTTAGTAGAATATGAGTCTTATTTTTATTTATTGGTTTTATAATAAAATAGTGATATAAGTTAGTGGAATGTGAGACATACTTACCATTTATGGTAAAAGTGAAAGTGAAAAATTAATAGGAAACGAATGAAAATAACAAAAGTGGACAATTAATGGGAAACGAAGAGAGTATTAAAAAGTTGACTGGGGTTGGGTTGAGTGGGGTTTACATATGGATATAGTCTAAGGGACCTTATCAAATTTATAATATCAAACTGTCACTATTGATTAAAATATTTGTGCTCAAATTTTCAAATGGAAATGGTCTTACTATTTATTATTGAGTTGAAAAATGAGCACTTCAGTATTTGTACTATCATAAATAATACTACCACATTGTCGAACCAATAAATTATTGTACAACAAAAATATCAATGGAGCCGACTAAAGATTTGTGATCGATTGAAGAATTTGTTAATGTTTATTACCACCTTTTAGTATTTAATAAAGCCGACTAAAAGATTTGTTTTTCCGTATATGTACTCTATTATCTTGACTCTTAATTAAAGAAAAAACATTGAAATGAATATGTAGCTTCGTTCCTTACGTAAGCGTACGTTATGAGTAGTATTTGAAATGAATATATACTGTACTTCGTTCTTGAAGCGTGTCATACTTCATCCGTCTAATTTTTTTTAGTTCGTTCCGCAGAATTAGCTTTTTATTTTTATTTTTATTTAAAATTTTTGGCAAGTCTTATCTTTCATATAAAGTGAGTCGTATGATCCATTACTAGTACTTCAATAACTTTTCTATCTATATTTTTCTTACTTTATTAATTTTATATTAATATTCGTTGTATCTCTAAAGTTTTTATTTTTATGGTATGGTGGAAATATTGAATTAGTCTTGTACATGGCCCAACTTGAGACTTGATAAATTTTAGACGTCAGTTTTGTAAGAAATACAATGGGGCTCCAAAGAAAATAGAGGGAGTGGGAAAAATTAAAGGGTACATTTTTAGGTAAAAAATACTCCATAAAGTATAATAAATAAATTTTGGCATTTGGTTGATTAAAACTCAAAAAAAAAGATGGGGCTGTAAGGTGAGCACGTCAAGCGGGTCCCGTCCAATTGAAGACCCAAATAGATAATGCAAATCGCAGCACCAAGCAAATCCATTTGAGATATGGCGACTTTAGCACCAGCATTGTCATCCCCCTTTCTCTGTGCCTTTCACAACCCGACCCGTCTCCATACTCACAAACGGGTCGCCTTCAATATCCGGGCCGCCAAGCTCCCCGACGGGGTACCCTACTCTCTCTTTTACTTTAATTCTACGTTTGTGCAACAATTGGTGTGTATTTCCTTTATTTTCTCAAAAATCCAGGTGATACTGCCGAAAGAGCAGCCAAAATTTCAAGCCCCATTTCTGGGGTTCACGAGAACAGCTGAGGTTTGGAATTCTAGAGCTTGTATGATTGGCCTAATTGGGACTTTCATCCTTGAATTGGTATACAATTATTTACTCAAATAACTTCACCAATTATTCTTATTTTTAAAACAACTTTCTTCTATCAACTTTGATGGACTACTTATAATCCCATCTCTCTCTCTCTCTAGATTCTGAATAAGGGACTACTACAGATTATTGGGGTGGAGGTTGGAAAAGGTCTTGATCTTCCTCTTTGAACACTTTCAGCCATCAACACCAGCAACGAGATTGACTCTGTATTTGCTTTTGCTGTTGTTAACATTTACTTATCAATTCATTTTGTTGTAATGAGGTTTATTACTACTACTATTCATAATATTGATTATGTGTAATTAAATATAATTTCTTTCTAACTCTATATCATTGGCAAAATTGAGAAATTAGAGGGCTAACTAGCATTTGACCGAATTAGCCCTAGAATTTGACCGAATTTCATAGCTTTTGTTACTATTTATTTATTTGACCTAATAGTGAATTGCAACTACGTTGATAGTAGTACAAGATATCCTATTTTTTAGTTAAATTAACATAAATTTAAAAACAGTGTCACAAGAGATTTTTCAAACAATATCTAACATATAGCCTCGAGCATTAACCACTGCACCATTAAATCAACCCATTAGTAATTAACAATGACATCCTACTAGGACTATATACTGCCCAGGCATTTGGACAAAATAGAACCATATTTGCTTGTCACTGAATAACGTTACTGACAAGCGTTCTTACTTTGACTCCGGTTCTCTTTTCACAATATTGGAGTATTTAAAAATTATACCAAGGAAATCAACGTGCTAGTATGATTTCCCCCTTTTCGTGCAACTTCATCATCACCAAAAAAGTACTGCTCCAAAAGATACTAGTAGTAGGATAGAATTTTAGAAAGACACAATCCTATCTACTACTTCTACATGGATTACAAGTAAATCTATCATGGGAGCCAAAGTGCAAGGTTATATTTGGGGAAATTAATATATGGAGTAATCAATTATAATGGAAAATAGAAAATAAAATTAAGGTGGATTTATTCAAATGCACAAAACTAACTATCACGCCAAAATAAAATAAAAAAAAGGGAACATTAAAAAAAATTAACATTGCGTAGGAAGAAATTGCTTGAAACTTAAAATACTAATATGAATATACTGTTCTAGTTAATTACTTTTGTGTTTGTGAACCTACATGATTGACAACTCCACAGCCACCAAACCGAGCTTCTCAATCATTCCTCCAATAAACTACGAGTTATCCATGAATATCATAATCCACTTACTCTCTCTCCCTCTCTCAATCAATACAACTTTGCATTTGCATTCTTTATTATGAAGCATACATACATATAAGTGATATAACCTCATCGCAAGCTTCAAGCTTATCTATATTACGGTTATTTATGTATAAATACAACTTACACAAAATTGTTTCATCATTAGTCACATGAAGTATAATTATATGTAAGATCTTACATAAGAATATTATTTGGTTTAGCGTATAATAAAGTAGCATCGCTATTGGAGTATTATTTAATAGGTAAAATGCAACATTTAGCATGCATTGAATTAAATATTACATAAAGATAATACTTTGGTGATAACATCGTTTGACAGTGGTCTAAAACAGAACTAGGCTGTCTTTGACACCACTCTAATGTTGTTTTCCAACTACTATATGTCCGACTGATCAAACAACAATAGTATATTTTACCTTATTAATGTTTCTATTCTAAAACTTTCCAATTTCAACCATTTAAATAATCCAATTATTCATCACCTAACAAACCAAACACATCCCCTATATAATCTGATTGGCATTGTTCTAGCATTACCACCAAACAAACAACATCATCTTCTATTGCAAGAAGAGCCAAGAAACAACAATGGGTGCCTCTAATTTGCAAATCACACTAGCATTGTTTGCAGCATTATTGGCACTGCTCCCCCTTCCTCTCCGAGTAGAAGCAGCCACGAGGCACTACGAGTTCAACGTATGCTCCATACACTCAAATGTTTTTCTTTCGTTATTTATGATTATGTTAGTCTTCATAATTATCAATGTTTTCCAGATCAAGATGCAAAATGTGACGCGATTATGCCACACGAGGAGCATAGTCACAGTGAATGGGAAATTTCCAGGGCCTCGGGTCGTGGTGAGGGAGGGCGACCGCGTCCTTATAAATGTCACCAACCTTGTTCCCAACAATATCACCCTCCATTGGTATGTGTATAAAAGGAGTTTAAATGATTATTGCTTCGATATTAATATTAACTAAGCCGATAATGATATGACAGGCACGGAATCAGGCAACTTAGGAGTGGTTGGGCGGATGGGCCGGCATATGTAACCCAATGTCCGATTCAAACCGGGCAAAGCTATGTCTACAACTTCACAGTGGTAGGACAAAGGGGGACTCTTTGGTGGCATGCACATGTCTCTTGGCTTAGATCTACTCTCTATGGCCCTATCATCATCCTTCCTAAGAAGGATGTGCCCTATCCTTTCCCCAAGCCATACAAACAAGTTCCTATCATCTTTGGTAACAAATGACTCAGTCATATTTATACACTAGTACTATTTTAATTTTACATTATAACATACTAATGTAAAATATATACCATGTGCAGGAGAATGGTTCAATACCGATACCGAAGCCATTATAAACCAAGCTATGCTAACCGGAGGTGGCCCAAACGTCTCTGACGCCTACACCATTAATGGACTCCCCGGGCCCTTGTACAACTGCTCCGCCAAAGGTACATACTTAATTCATCTCAACCTTCTCTACTTTCACAATCACTTAAGACCAAAGGCCTCAAGTTTGATACCTTTGAAAATTTATGTTTATTTTCTAATAAAAAAATAAGAAGAGAGTAATTACTACATTTATTTGACAGATACATTCAAGCTAAAAGTAAAAGCGGGAAAAACCTACCTCCTCCGCGTAATCAACGCTGCGCTCAACGACGAGCTCTTCTTCAGCATCGCCAATCACAGTCTCACCGTGGCCGACGTGGACGCAGTCTACGTCAAACCCTTCAAAACTGACACCATCCTCATCGCGCCCGGGCAGACCACCAACCTCCTCCTCCACACCAAACCAACACCCCCGGCCGCCACATTCCTCATGATGGCCCGGCCCTACGCCACCGGCGCCGGCACCTTCGACAACACCACCGTCGCCGGAATCCTAGAATACGAATCCACCAAGCACCTCCCCCTCTTCAAACCCTCCCTCCCACCCCTCAACGACACCGCCTTCGCCACCAACTTCACCAAGCGCCTCCGCAGCCTCGCCACCCCCACTTTCCCGGCCAATGTGCCCCAAACCGTCGACAAACACTTCCTCTTCACCGTCGGATTAGGCACGAAGCCGTGCGACCAGAACAACGCCACGTGTCAGGGCCCCAACGGCACCAAATTCGCAGCATCCGTGAGCAACATATCGTTCATACAGCCCACAACAGCCCTCCTTCAAGCCCACTTCACCGGGAAGTCAGGCGGCGTTTACGAGCCGGACTTCCCCTACAGCCCTTTGCAGTGGTTCAACTTCACCGGGAACCCTCCCAACAACACCATGGTCGGAAACGGGACAAAACTGATGGTTCTTCCGTTCAATGCGAGTGTGCAAGTGGTGATGCAGGGCACAGGCATTTTGGGGGCGGAGAGCCACCCCCTCCATCTTCATGGATTCAATTTCTTCATCGTCGGCCAAGGCTTCGGAAACTACGACCCCGTTAACGACCCCAAGCGCTTCAATTTGCTCGACCCGGTCGAGCGGAATACGGTCGGCGTGCCGCCCGGTGGATGGGTTGCTATCCGGTTTTTTGCCGATAATCCGGGTTAGTAGTACTAATTTGTTAATTATCTTATACTAAGAATTAATTAATTGATTTAGGATTGTGTGTGGAAATTGCAGGGGTTTGGTTTATGCATTGTCACTTGGAAGTTCACACGAGCTGGGGACTGAAGATGGCATGGCTTGTTTTGGATGGAAAGCTTCCCAATCAGAAGCTGCTTCCTCCACCATCTGATCTTCCTAAATGTTGATTTTTTAATTTCATTTTATCGGATGCTAAAGTGTGGCCTTTTCGAGTTTTTTTTTTTTTCTTTTCTTTTTAATTTAAAACTGAGATCTCGTCTGTCCCAGTTTTGTAATATTCACTTGGTTTGTTGCATTAGTTGAGTTGAGATTTGTACAAGTGAGACCGCTAGGCATGCATTTTGGTGGTCTTTTGTAACATTTAGTTTATTTTAATAAAGTGATTTTTTACAAACTTACTTTACATTGGGAGGCTACTGATATGATTCTTAATGATGCTGTATTGTTCTCTAACATAATCAATTTCGCAACAAAGCTTCTCGAAACATTGGTATAGAATTATTCAACAACCTAATTAGGAAAAAAAATACGAGCCCATCTCAGAGGAGCAAAGAAGAATTGATAGCATCAATACTTGGTTGGATACATCATAAATATTCTCCAGTATTAAAAAACTTTTTATTGTTTATAGATATCTACATGGAAAAACCTTTGACCCTGCGCACAAGTTACGGTTCATCCCAATGACCAATGACAAAGCCAAAAAATTTATATTGGGCGTCTTATAATGTATTTTTTTAATGTTGGCATCTTTAAAATTGCTACAACAGTGGACAATTGAAAGAGATTTAAATGAATAATGAGAGAGAAAAAAAATTAGAGAATGTGTAATAGAAAATAGAAAAATATATATATGCCGGTTATTGGTTATAGTTAGAAAATTTGATGCAAAAATAAGCCTAGAAGTAAATAAAATAGTTGTGGGAGTAAAACTCTTGAACATAAAAGTTTAAGAAAATAAAACATGATAAAAAATTGATTTGAAGGCTTAAAGATTCAAACTTGGGAACCTTGTTGTGTAAGAAAATAAAACAAGATTGATTTGTAGGGATTCGAACTCGGGGAACATAAAAGTGTAAAAAAGTAAAACAATGAAAGGAAAAAATGGGAATTGTAGGTGAAAAATAAATAAGGATAAATAAAGTAAGGAAAAAAGGATAGGTTTCATAGCTGAGGATAAATAAAACAAGGGAAGGGAAAAAACAATTGTAGGTGAAGGATAAATAAAGGTTAAATAAAACAAGTAAATAAATAAGATTTGTAAGACATGAGATTTGTAGCCTAATAAATACGAACTCGGAGCAATAAGTTTAGTAGACTTAATCACTTCATTGGCTGGGGGCCATTGGCCCTAAGCCTTATAGTGCCTTCGTCCCTGATCTAGAAAATGAAACTCGTGGGATCAAGCATAACAATTAATTAATAATAAAAAATATAAAAATATTTATTAATTAGCATTATTTTTTTTTGTATGCAATAATTGATCACTACGAGTATCTATACCTTGAAAACGACTTATAATTCTTTCACATTAAAACTATCAATAGGTTTTCGTAATTATAAGGATCAACAACAATCTTATTTTCATCCATTTCAACCTTGTCCGATTTCCTATCAATTACAAAATTATTTTCAAGTATCTATTATTAGAAAATGAAAGATTTTGACATTATATTCAAGATTAACTAATGTTGATAAAAATTTTAATATTACTATTCGACATAAAATTATAAAAATTATAATCTTTTAAATTTATTATTAGTAGAAAATTTGACTTCAAATATTCATTATAGTCAACGTGATATGGAGTAATATATACTAATAGCACTTATTAGAATTTAATATTAAAATCAAAGAATAACTAAGCAATAGAAAATAAAAAAAAAATGTAACGTATATGAACTAATAGTAAGAAAAAGTAAATGCATGTGTCAGAGAATTTTGGCCGGCAATTTTATTCAATTTAAGGTATTATACCATGCAAAATTAATGACCAGTAGGTCTGTCAAATTGGGTACTCGCGGATACCCGATTCGAAATTTTTGGGTACCCGATCCCGAAATTCCTAAAATCCAATACCCGATATCCGACCCGAATTTTATTTCGGGTACCCGGATACCCGACTCGGGTATCCAGTCCCAATTGTGATTTTGATTTTTTTTTTAAAATTAACTACAAACCTTTAGAATTTATTTAATATTATTTAATTAAAATTCAATACAAAGTTGAATTCTTATAGTAGCTCGAATTTAAGAGAAAATAACTACAAACTTTTAGGAATACAAAATTCTTGTAGTAGTTCGAATTTAAAAGAAAATAACTACAAACTTTGAAAAATACAAAATTCATAAGTTATAGTACATATTAAAATCTTTCATCCATCCACAATAAGTCAATAACCATCAAAATTCATAAGTTCAAACATTCATCCTTTATAAATATCACAATTCAATAATTCATAAGAATCAAGATCTAACAATAATATCATCAAAAAATTCAAAATTATAATATCACAAGTCAATGAAATTAAAATGTAATTAAAAATTAAATTACATATATTGTATGCTAACTATTAAGTATTAATTAAATTACATTTAATTATAAAAAAAATATAATTTATTACTTTTAGAAAATAAATCGGATAATTCGGGTATACCCGATCGGATATTGGGTAACCCGATACCCGATAATCCAAAATTCTCACTACCCGATCCCGATCCGATACCCGAAAAATCGGATTTCGGATATCCAATTATCCGACTTTTTCGGGTTTGGATATCGGGTATCCAATAGCCGATATCCATTTTGACAGACCTGACAAGTGTCAATGAAATATTAAGCCATAACCTTGTAAATTAGAGGGGGGGGGGGAGTTCGCAGTCAATTTTTCTTAAGAAAGTAAGAGTTCATCATGAAAAAATGTAAGCAAATAGAACTTGCTCCTTTCATAATTTAAGGTCTCATTTGGATTTTATATGTGTTTTAAAAAATGTAAACTAAAATGAATGAAAAAGTCAATGAAATAGGAATTTCCTTTTTTGTATTATCAATTTTAGAACGACATAGGAGTGAAATGATTTATGGAATATGAAATTCATTTACAAAAAGTAAAAAATAAAACTTTAAATTGTGAATGTACTATAAAGAAAAATTGAAACATTTTTAATTTTAAATTTAACGCAACTCCATCTTTTATAATTTTATAATTATAACGCAGCTCCATCTTTTATAATTTTAAATTTAATTGGTGCAACATATATACGCATATATTTACATGTTCATAGTAATTTTAATTTCTGTATATAATATTAAATATAATGACTATTTCCAGCAGCAACCATCTATTATATTTTTTATGAAGTTTTGACATGATACATTGAATATGATTTAAAGTAGTAAAATTTAGATCATCTTATTATTATTAACTACTTTTATATTTTAACATAACAAATATTCATTTATATAGTTAATGTGCAAAACTAAAATAAAATAATTATACTATAATTATTTATATAGACGATTTAGTTTTTACCATTCAATGCTAATTAAAATAAATCATTAATTTGTATTTGTGTAGATTTTTGTATATATGTTTAGATACAAACCAAATTTTTTTTTATCAAATGTTAAATGGGGTGCAATATTATTTTAACACTCAATTGACTTTTGACGATTATTCATTTATCTTACTCATATATCTATATATTTTATGAGTATATATATGATTGTCCAAATTGACATAATTTCCATAATTTAGAAATATTAAATATATTTCCATAATTTATGCATCTAGCTGGAATATAGTTGAAAGAGAGATTTTAAATGTTTCCACATGTTAAAATTTTATTAGTAAGATATACCACATCACATTGTCACTTTGGTATTGCATGACTAGGAAATTTTTTCTCAACAACATCAGCTTTTGCAATTCTTGTTAAGTGAATGTGTTAGGGCCAGTAGCCTCGTGAGATTGAACCGGAACAGCCGTTGAATCAAGTGCAGCTCCAGTTCCCAATTGTGGTGGGGTCGGTCACCCACGACTCCACCCAAATTTGTGGGTGCCTTGAACTACAAATTAGGACAAGAGAGTTTTTTTTCATGCCTAAATCTATACATATATAAAAGGAGAGTTTTGGAAATATTTATAAAAATGCCATTTTAATTAAAAAGTTATTTATTGATTAAAATTATTATTATTAATAGAGTTTTTAGATATTGCAGTTATATGAATGTGATTTGACAGGTAAAAAACTGCTACAACGTGGAGTGCTAATTGAATGCATGTAATTGTTGTGATATAAATTCAACCATTGGGACTTTTGGAAGCTTATATTTCTATATTTGTTGCGAACAGAGTAACTTTGAATGATCAAGAACGAGAGGATTGATAGAGAAGAGAAGATTGATAGTCTATTTAGTAGTGGCTCTTAATTAGTCTTGGAACGTGGTTTACAAAGATTTAAAAAAATAGTATGTAAAATTTTTAATATGCAAATCCAATATACTAACAAATGCGTGTATATTATTATAGTGAAATAATTGGCGAGTGATGGAATTGAGAAATGTATAAAAGTGGTGATTTAATTACCTATTTTTATAACTTATGAGATGAACCAAAAATCAATTAAGGAATTATGATTTAATTGACTAATCATAAAATAGTTGTAAATAACTATCATAATGTTAATAATAATAATATGTATGTATATTTTTGCCAAAATAACCAATCAATATATTTGTGTGTTATTTTTTTTCTTTGTTTGATTTTATATTTTTTAATAATTCTATTTTATTTTATATATTTATGATTTCAGATTTTATACAATGATATTTTTATGAATTTATAACATCATTTTACATTATAAAATAAATTTAAATAAAAAAAATGGATCGTGCATCGCACGTGGGTGATACTAGTTTGTAATAAAACTACAAATTTGGGTTAAATCATTCGGGTTGGATAGCTATCGGGTCAATCTGATAACGATTCAACTCAATTAGGTCTCCAAACTTGATAGTTGAAAAATTCTCAATATGAGTAGTTTCACTTTTATATTATTGGTTTCATAGAGTAATAAAATGTACTAACAGTGATGATTTGTGGAGTGTGAGACTCGCTTACTAAAATAGAAAATATTCCTATTAAATACAACTTAAATCGTGAATTTACCTAAGAGAAAAATTGAAACATTATTCGGTGACGAGAATATTACTAATAATAAACAGACTAGAGGTGCCCACGGTTCAGGAACCGCCGGTTCCGGTTTTTGAAATTGTTGAACCAAAATCGAACTGCGAGGGTGTTTCGCAGTTACGGTTTCAGTTCCGAACCGACGGTTTTCCTGCGGTTTTTCACGGTTTCGAACCGCTGGTTTTTTTGCGGTTCCGGCTTGATTTCACAGTTTTCGGGCAGTTTTTAGCGGTTCCGGTTTGGAACTGCCCGGAATCGGCGGTTCCGGCACGGTTTCGGTTCGAAAATCAACGGTTTTGGTTCGGATAAATTCTCACGGTTTCGGTTTTAACTGCCGGTTCGGTAAACCTTGGACAGGTCTAAAACAGGCAATTGAGGCTTGGGATGGGCTTCTAGCCGCCAGTGGATTGAGGCCTCAAATGATGTCGGGCAAGAGTGTCAGGGCCGCCAAGACGATGGAATCGCCTTTTGCTGCAATAAATAGGCAATTAAATACTAATGGGCTATGGGCCAATTTGTTTTGTCATGCAGCCTAATATACAACAACAACAACGCCTTCTTCATCTCCTTGTTAATAGAATGAGCTAGGGTAGTAGTCTCGTAATGTCTATTTAGTTAATGACATGAATTTTGTTTTCAAATCAATTTAGTTCATAACATGGATGTTGTTTTAAATCAATTTAGTTCATAATATCGACGTCGTTTTTAGACCAATTTAGTTCATACGAGACCTTTATATTTTTAATCAGGTCTTCTATTTCTAATAATTGAGATGAGATTTGCTTTCTAATTGTGAATTAAAAATTAATTACTTTTGTTACTACGCCTAATCTATAGAGATATATTCTATAAAAGATTTACTACTAATTATCCCCGGATAAGGATAATCTCATCGAATTCGAGGATATATATCCTCCATTTAGACAAATTAATTCACCTTACGAAAGAAACAAAGCCTTTAAAAAAAACGGCGTTGAAATTTTCGAGACAGAGTCGTAATCAAACCGGCACCATCACGTTCCCATTCCGATGTCAGAATCACAGTTTTCTTGTCATTCATCTACTCGTAACTTCTAGTTCAAGAGACACTGAACCTTGTTAGTTACTCTGCAGATCACGATGGAGCCTCAACCAACTAGGTACTCCTTATTTTCTGTTTCTTGATTTTTACTCTTCTTACTCACAATTTGCTTCTTGATGACCTTTGATTGCTCCTTTTTTTTTCTTGATCTTCTTTCTGTTGTTGTTTCCTGTGATGCAAAATTGCAAATTGCAAATGGTATGTATGTACTCAACATTTGATTACGGAATTCAATTAGGGTTTGTGATAAAAAAAAAAAAACAAATCATGGATTTGATTTTGTTGAATGCAAAACAGAGAGTTTGATTCTGTTTGAGAAGAATCTGATCCATGTGTGGGATCAAAAGATTTGCCCTAATTTGTCGTCATTCAATCAATGTAGCAGGGATCAGAAGACTTGCTCTGATCTGATCACGACTGTTTAGGGGTTATGTTGCTCTTCAATTATTATATACTTATGCAAGAAGAAGTTTTGCAAGACAAATACTTTGGAAATTAAAAAAGCCCCCTTTACAATTGAGAACATAAATCAGGTTAAATATGGTGTCTTTAGGCTTTAGGTGTATATATGCATACATTCTTGATGGGGGCAGCATGTTTCTTGTATGTTGTCAGTGTAAAAGAGCCATCTTTGTGCAACCAATCTTGCTATTGCTTGAATATGGTGTATATCTGCTTATGCTTTATGCGATCTTACTAGCCGGGGGAGCTGTTTTCGTATTCTAGTCCAATGGTTTGGTGTGTTTTGTCGATTCTAAGACTGATTGTTTTCTATACACCAGCATTGCTTCCTTGAAGAAGAAAAGAAAACAGCAAGATTCACAGCCAGAGAAGCATCTAGCAAAGCACGTTTGTCGAGAGAAGGTAGAAGGCGATGAACCTGCTAGAGGTTGCGAATCAGAGCCAGAATCCACAAACAGCAACAGCTTCCACAGCAACTGTGAAGATTCGTTCATGTGCAGCGATGATGAAGACAAAACTGATGGAGGGTTTCAAGAAACGCCCGCTACATCATCTGCTAGCTGGGCTGGTACCTCTTCCGGTGCCAGCCCCTATTCCTCGGAGAATAGGTCATCTGTCAATATAAGCACCCGTGAGCCAGAGTCCTTGTCCATGAACGAGGATCAACATGATCAGCACGATGTGGGATTCGGATGGGAAGGCCACGCTGAGATCGAGCTGTACACAGATAAGGAGCTAGAGGATCTGCTCTACTCGAACGGGGCAGCCCCCGGTGGTGCCTTTATTCTTTCATCCGGAAGGTGGTCTGTTGATCAAGGTCAAAATTTTGATTCATTGATAAAACATAATAAATTTTCTCTTCTTTTATTTAGATTTAGTTGATTCTTCACTTTAGTTTTTTTGATGTTGTTCAGGTGCAAGAGCTATGCAAGAGGAGGGTAAGAAAAAGCTGACAATTGATAAGGAGTTTGAACAATTTTTTTCTATGCTTATGCTTTAGCAAATATTTTAGTCATGAATTAGGAATAGTATTTGAATAATTTCTGTATACATTTGAGATTATCATTGCAACACACATGAATACAGCTTTCAAATAAGTCATACAAATCTTCAACGCAACATGTAAATTAGTACTGCTACAAACTAATTAAGCAGCATTCACATTTCACAACATCATCATCATCAAATCAAACAAGATATGATAAAATTAATAAATTAAATGACATAAAATCTAAACAGAAATTCTGAAACTAACTTTTGCTGTTTACCTAACTTACTAGAAAAAATTGAACTTGGACAAGGAAAATAACAATGCAGTGATACCAAACATGCTAAAAACTAAGAGATGCTAAGTCCGATTTCGTCTGCTTCGATCAGCGCTGACAAAGAAGTTCTCAAGCTCCGGAGACCGGAAAAATGCATCCGACTGAGGCTCCTTGTCATGCAGTGGCGGCTGTTTCTTCTTTGTTGGCGGCGGCGGACAGACCAGCGCCGCCGGTATCCTATGCTCCTTATCCTTAGGCGTTGTACATTCTTTCTCCATTTCCATTTTGTCACACTCAACAATAATGAATACCTATGAATAAATCTTGTAATATGAGATGAAAATTTTTAATGTAGAATGCCAACTGAGATTGTTTACAACTTTATATAGTATAAGGCTACTTCTGTTTAAGAAGTAGTGGGAGAAGTGGGACTTGGCATGGGATCGTTGACGGTTACTTATTGAGAAAATGGGAAAATGCTTTTTTTTTTAATTGAAGTGAATTTTAATTTTGCGGTTCGTGGGTTTTATTTAAGTGGGAGAAGTGGGAATTTTTACTTGAAAATGGGTCACTATTTCATTTATAGTAATATGATTTTCAAAATTCACTTTTTATATTTCATTTTGACGTACTACTATTTCCTGAGCTGGGGATTAGGAGTTGAGATTTTATACCACAAGCTTCATAGATGGGTCGCAAATTGAAGATGCAAAATCTCAATATTTTTTGGTTTATTTATATTTTGTTGGTCAAGATTCAAACCAAGTCAACAATGGCACCTACATCCACTGATCCACTTACAAGTCAAAAATGGCAACTTTATTCTGTTGGGTTTTGAATTTAGTACTGCATTTTCAATAAACAAAGCCCAATTTCAAGCCCAAAACTGAGGAGGTTTATAGTCCAATATTCTAGATTATGTAGTTTATTGAGCCCAAATGTGTGGGTAGTTCACTCATAATTACAATATTCTTTCTCAATAATTTGAGAAAATAATCAATCATCCTGACCACAAAATATTTTGTTTGTCAATGACTATTATGCTAAGTACTGGGACAGTTGGAAATCGTGCTGAGGATGAAGGTTGATGTGCTAGATTCTTCTAGAATGTACAACCATTTAAAAGAAATCAAATTAATTTCAACGTTTTTCTCTAGATACTGGAATCAATCACACAAGAAACGAGTACTCTAAAATAGACTATTAAAAAATTCTATGAAAATGCTCTTACAATGATGGTATATATTGATGAGAAATAACAATCATTTTAGCATTTTAATTTTGTTCTACTGTAAAATGCAGGGCGTAAATGTGTTCGAGCATCATTATTTAGAATCAAAAACTTTATATTTATCAATTTACCACTTGTTTATCGAATTTATGTTTTTTTTTCATTATTCTAATTTTTTACGAGCAAACCAATTCTCATTAGATCGATACGGCACATATCATTTCTAAGCAATTATACCAAACATCCTCGCATGTAATCATACGCAGTAAGTATATTTTATTAATGTTACATTTTTTTTCCCGAATCATCAAATTTACAAATTTTATAAAAATCAAAATCATATTTCAATAAAAAGAAAATTGTTGACTACACACCAGCAATGGAGACAATATAATATGAACACACACACAACGTTAAATTTTGTTGGGTCACCATTCTTTTGTTAGTGCTACTCCATTTATTAAAATTGTAGTATCCTTCAGCCATATCTTCAAATTCTGATTGTGAAAGCTGGCAAAGTTATTTATTGGCTTTGATTCACGCATGGAATTTCAACACGTAGCACTACATATCTATCAATGATCTAATATTGTAATGAATTGATTTTAGATCTCATCTCATAATAAGTAGTAGTATAATTTATTTATTTTCCTATAACAATCGTAATATAAACGGTATAGAGACACCACGCACTACCTAACCGAAAAATGCTAAAAAAATTGAAAATTGTGGCCGAGTTTTAGGGGTTAGTGATGAGTTGTATGATTGTGTCCTATGATTTAGGCCAGTAAATAAAAATAACTGAGTTCAATTGATAAATTTATCATACTATATAAATTAATTTGTGTGTGATAGTAATATTTAGTGTTCATGTTGCTCAAACTTAGCTTAGTTAAAACTCGTTTATACTCGTCGAATAGGTGTTAAATCAGTCAAAACATAATTATCAAAGCTCTATGTTAAGGAATCATTGATATTACTATGATGATGTTGATTGAAATTGTATATTCTACTATATCAATTCATGCCATTTGTAAAACGTGGCTAATTTATTTTGAAGGCCGTGAACTCTTTTACAGATTTTATTTCAGTATTTTTTATTTGATCCCATAACTATTTTAGAAATTAAATGCTCAGAATGTAAGAAAAGAAAGAAAATAGAATAAAAAAGCTAAAATGAAAGGAGATTTTGTACTGTATGAAAACTTATGTGTGGGCGTCCACATATTAGCGTATTATAGATTTAACTAATTACTTTGACTTAGTATTTGAAACTTTCTGTTTCCACCGGGATAAATGGTGGAAAATTTGAAAGACATTAGATAATGACAAGACTCCGAGATCATAAAGGGAAGAATGGGAGTGCATTTGGATCCTCAATCTGTATCAAATTTCCTTACAGAACATTCTTAGATGGGGTCGAGATCAGCGAGCGTGTCCTCACGGGTATGTTCTTCTCTTCATGAGGATGTGCGAGTCTAGGTTGATTTCTTTGTTGTTGACTTTTTGAGCTTTGCTGCCACTTTGTGTTTTGTTTGTGTTCCTCCTCTCCGTTTGTGCTTTTGGTTTGTCGGGGTGCCCCCGGTCTCAGAACATATTGGGTGATTGTGAGGGGTTTTGGATTTGGCTCGTGTGCGTGTGTTTGTTTTGCTGCAGAGCTTGTTTGTTGTTCTGGTGAACTTTTGCTCACTACCCTTGCCAGCTTGATCATTTTACTTCTATATATAAAAAAAAATCTTGACTTAGTATTTTAATTAGTAATTAAATTGATTAAATCACAATTAGTGTTTAATTAACTCCTAATTATCTGGCAGCCATTTGGGCCAGTGGCCACCACAAAACGGATTAAATTAGCGGAAATTAAAAAATGAGGTTGAAAATAGAAAGTGCAGTAAAATTGCGAGCTGAAACAAGAAAAAATAATGAGCCAAAGGGATGTGTAAATTGTAAAATGGTGGGAGCTAATGCTGATAATAATTAATGACACCCTATTAGCACGGATTAAGATTCACTTGCTACAATTACATGATCAATCTAATATCAAATTATCCTCTGAACAAGTCAAATTACATAGCACATCAAACAACTAAGCAATCCTCATATATGTTAAAGAGATAACTGCATTAGTGGCCAAAAATATAGTACTCCAGTATATAAACAACAAGATATTGAAGGTGTCATAAAACATGGATTCAACAGTGTAGAATAACTCAAAAAAAAGGCTAATTTACAACTTGGAGTAACATTTAAAGTTTAGCCAGAAAACAATGCTGCGGAATTTATTTAATTAGGCATTTGAGCTTTTATTATTGGGCCAATGTTAATCATAAACTGCTCTTTACTATTGAAATCAGCATAGTCCATATTGCGTTATCACTCATTGCAGCAGACTCCATAGTTCTTAATTACTCGTTGCGGGTCATTCATAATGTATTAATTACACCCTTTTATTCGAATTTTCTATTCTTTTCTTGAATTTGTTCGCCATAAATTAATAATAGAAAACAATTTGGTTTGAGGGTTCACTTTATTGAGACATATTGGGGTTTAATTTATTGAAACAAAACTTAAATTAGTGTTGTGATTTATTTCTATTATGTATATTCGATTCTATTTTCATAGAAATTAATCATGATTATCTACTTATATTTTTCTTGTATTTATTGAACTATATTTTCATAGTATATTTTCTACTTTTGAAAAGTTCAGGCACAATAAAAAAATAATTATTTAATTTTATTACGCCCAATTCCACAATGTTTAGTTCGTGGATCCATCACTAAATCAATGCCATGCGTGATTTGTATTTTGGTAGAAAATAATTTCGATTAGTCAAAATTCAAAATCTATCATCTGGAAAATAATGGGTACTAAAAATAATGAATGATCGGGTATATAGAGTTGCATTTGGAAAATATTTCGTTTGTAAAATCAATACTTAAATCAAAATATGATAATATCTGTTCGAGGCGTTATATTGCTAACATTTTAAGTTACTAACCTTGTTAACTTATCAATACAGTGTATTAAAAATGTTAATACGAATACATTAATATCAAAAAGTTATATATAAAAATTGTTTAAAAATTATTTAACAATTATATTAAAAATGTCAACACAAAATGTCAAGAAATTATTTTTGGGGACATTGTATAATGTATATAATCGTACTCGTCACATCTCATCCGTTATATATGAAATCTTTGGTACATTAATTTATTCTAGAAGGACTAATTATAACCATACAAAGTTTCGAAGGTGATGACGAGGACGGAAGTGGAAGATTAAATAGACTCCACGTTTTTAAATAGAGTGGTTACTTTTAGTTTGTTTGTCAATTTATTGTGCAGTAATCATATACTATTTCACAATCTATCTAATCACTTAAAAAATACTCCCTCTGTTCCATAATAGACCTCACATTTTTCTTTTTTAGTTTGTCTCATAAAAAATATCACATTTCTTTTCTTTTAGAAAAAGTTCTCTCTAACATTAATGTAAAAATATTATTTTCTCTTTCCACTTAGAGCATCCACCCATTTGTAATTGGACTCATAGGTCCCTCTATATTTGACCCGAAGGTCCCTCTGTATTTTCAGATTCAGTTCAAGACTGTCACATATTCTCTTTAATCACATGATTCGAATAATTCCAATACCATAAATCAAACATATCCATTGCACCAATTACATATTCATATATTCCATCAATTCCTCTCATACTATAGATAAACATCTCTATTACACAAATCACATAACCATATCATATACTATCAAATATGTAAATATATCCCTTCGTCATATTTCCATATCATATTCCACCATTTAATCAAAATATTCACCCAATATTGCAATCATCAATATAACACATATACAACTAAAAATGTGATTTATATCTCTGGATACGAAAGATGATCTAACTGCACTTTTGATTCTGTGTTCCATATCTAATTATCGATCATCACCTTTTGCCACTTGAGCCAGATTCCTATATATTTCTTTTCTACGATTTTCGTTCCTATTTTTTTTTCCTCTCTCCTTTCTCGTGCAATATTTTCGAGACATAATCCTATACAATATATATAATATATACATATATATATTTAACCGACTTATTGGGCGTGATAATTTTTCATGTTTTTCATGAATAGCCAATATTGTGTACACGTTTTTATATGATGTACACGTATAGGTATATTATAAAACGTATAGGTATATTATAAAACCTACATATAAAATTGGGTGACTAACCTTTTCCATGCAAATACACTGTATACATTTATATGCATATACATTTATTATATAAGTTAATTCTGTATCACTAAATATTGGCATGCACACAAAAATATACTTCCATGGACAACTTTACGTTTATTACACATGCATATACGACTACTATTTAAGATAACACAAATACATGTACTATATAATTATATTTAGTTGTAAATAAAATTTCGGATAACTAATTGTATTGATTATTCTAAAACTATTCGATACTCCGCATTATATATTTTTTTTTATAATAATAATACAAATTTCCCAAATTGTGGGATTAACCCTTTTAAAGGATAGATAAAGAACAATAATCAAAACCTTATTCCCCCAAACTATGGCTCGAAAATGGGAACCAAGAGGAAGAGGAAGGGGGCCCCATTTCAAAGACTGGGTTGGGTTTTGTGTTGTTTGGTTTGGTGCTGCCCCCTTTCATTCATTATTTATAGGATTTATTGGGCGTAAGGGGGTCCTGGAATGACTTAAGTGTTTACCCCCTTGAAAATTACTAATTAAATCAAAAGACCCATGATTTAATATATTATCAATGGAAAATTTTTTGTTCCACTAAAGAATAATATTGACTCCCACTTAAATCACCAAATTACAAATAATTTCATTTTTTTTATAAAATTTCCCGCGTTTAAGTTATCCCATCCCAATTTAATTCTTTTTTTCATGTGACTAGAATTAAATTTAAATTTTCCAAAAAATTTTTCTAGTTTGAAACTTTATTTATTATTCGTGGAATAAATTAACTCCCCCAACGTCCCCAAATCCATAATAGATAATTAATTGATAATTAATTCTGAAAACATATTTCATTTTTAACTAGTTTATAAATTCATATAGAATTTAATTATTAATTCACATCTATAGTTTAATTGAACTCTAACAGCCTTAATTTATTAGTTTGTTTGTCGAAAATTTCATTTTTTCTATATTAACTGTGTACTACTATGACGGACTAATGGTAGTAGTAGTATCGTCACAAAAGAAAGACATGTAATATCATAGATTTGTAGGATGGAGAGCTCATAATATTTTGGGACCGGCCAAATAATGTTAAACATGCCAAAAATTGAAAAGGAAAGAGCAAAAGGAGTACAATAGTACTGGTACAGGCTGTACACTGCTTAAAATTTTGCAAGAAAATAAATACTTAATTCATATCAAGGCTGTCAACGTTTTCATTTTTCAGGAATTCCCTAATTTGAATTCACTATCATTTTCTATTTTCATAAAAGTACAAGAGCTCAAAATTGATCGAACGATCATGTCGTAACTTAAATGTTAGTATGTGTGTTTCCTTTTTCTTTTACAACTGTGCTTATTTCTGAACCATTATCCAACCTTTAGTTTTTTATTATGCGACCCTCCAAAGTTTCACTTATGCCATCTATAACCCGTTTAGGACAACTGTCATGAATAACATATTGCTTAGTTAATTCACTTCTGCCACATAACTTTTGGAATATTCTTATTATAATTAACATTCTCAATATTGTTAGTAGAATATATATGTTGGTTGTTGTGTACCCTAAAACAACTTGTGACAGTGAGCAAAATCAAGACAACAAGTGTCAAGCAAATTATACATTATACTACAACAAAGCTTTAATGCAACACCTAAAACCAACTTATTGAGAGCATTCCCGACAATAGAGCTAAAAACTAAAATACTTCGACAAATCAACACAAAATCAATAATCCACTAAGTATCAAGCAATCAATAGAACACTGCAAACTTACCACACAATAAAAAAAATGAGAGAGAAAAAAAAAAAGATGAGCAACCAAGAACCTGGTCCTATCATTGAATGTGGCATCAACCTTCGTTCCATTCTTTATATTCTGCCAAACTTCCAATAATTGTTTGACGGTGAGAGGAAATATCGTATACCGATTTCTAATCCATAATTTAAATTGTCAAATAAGTCTTCTTTTCTCGAGCTCCTAGTTAGGCTCTAAACCTTGAAAGGTCACTTAATTCCTTATATTTCACGAGATGACGCAGAATATAGAAATCGAAACTTTTTTTTGTCTAAAATTTGCAAAGTAGGAAGCTCGGCCAAGATTGAAACACATCAACAGATCTTTTAGTAGACGCATAGATACAAATTTGTGTTACTTTTAGTGTAATTTTTATGCTTTTTTATATCTGTACCTTTTGTGTGGCCAATCCATTTGTAAAATCAACATAACAAATAAAAACAATAATTCCAAAACAACATTGATAGATAGCTTATAAAAGCACATGACCATGAAATGTTGCGTTTTGATTGGTACATTTTAGAATCTTGATCGTGAAGCTAAAGTTTTAAAAGCCAATTAATAGATAAAAACATGTGTTGGGTTTACAAAGCAAAAGAGATCTTTGTATTACAATCATGGTGAAAGACATCATTCAAAATAGTGGTAAAAAATTTAAGACTACAACTTGTTTTAGTATGTCTACTTAATGGAGCATTATTGGTCATAAGCTTCCAAAAATATTGCACCTTCTAGCAAAACTTTAAACAATACACTACGTACTCCAATAATTCCATCTTCCACTATATAAAATATTTTGTTATTTTTGTATCTTATAGACTATACTAGTATACCTTTGTTAATGTCAAAGACTTAAACGACGAAAACTCCAAAGACAAATACAAAGCAATATATTCAAGCAAAAGCAAAAGTCCACAAAAAAATCATAAAACTATTGAGAAGTGTATGATAAGTGGAGATCATCTTGCAACTATACCTAAAAGACATACTTGATCGCTTCTACTCATCATAGATTATCTTTCTTTGACCTCCTTGAACACGTCCAATTTCTATTGCCGTTCAAGTTATCAATAGAGAAATCCTGAACAGTAGTATCCTTTTATACAAATACCGAATCACAAGAATAATTGTCTCATATCAAGCTTCCAATTAGGCTTACCTACTATTTATATTAAAAAGAAAGTACATATCATATCATCATCCAACTCATAATCTTTTATTTAAGCGATATTTAAGACCTTTTTAGGCAACTTCATGTGATGACGACCCATAATAATTTATTAGATTCCCATTTTATTGCAAGCGTGATGCAACAATGAGATCTCCGTTGGTGTTGCTTTCACACAACTACCTCGCTTACTAAAACGACAATTTTTGAATAATTACAAAATAGTACTGTTACTACTTCACCATCTATTATTATTTATACATGTATATGTAGTGTTTTTGTGTGTGTCATGAGCAGAGCCATCCAGCAAAGGAGGTCCAAATAATTGAGACATCACAAGGTTTTGATTAAAAGAGTTTAAAGTGTAGTTTTATTAATGTAATAATTGATGCTAATCTAATCATAATGATGACTGATAGATAAGTCCCAAAATAGTGATGATATAGTCACGTCTAACTAGTTAACTAGTTAATTACTCCCTCCATCCTACTTCAGATGGCCACATTCTTGAAAGGTACGAGATTTTAAGTAGGATGGCCACATTCTTGAATGGTACGAGATTTTATGAAGTATTGTTAGGTGAAATAAAATAAAGAAAAAAAATGTAGTTGAATATTTTAATTAGAAGAGAAGAGAGAGGATGTTATTTTCAAAATTAGAAAATGGTTATCTTCATTGGAATAAACAAAAAAGGAAAGGTGACCATCTTGAAAGGGACATGGAAAGTATTACTTATTTATAAGGATACATATATTTAAAATAACACCGTGATATAATTACCACGAATATGGATATTATTTAAAATAAATGGGATCGCGCTACAAAATTCGGGGTTCGTGCAGATCAAATGGTGTAAACTCCAATTAGGATGTACTCGTCTCTATGATTAACAAAAATAATTTATATACTAGTCATTTTCAGTATGAACATTCAACATGATATATTTAATTTTATCTTATCTACTCTCCAAAAAATCTATGCGTTCACACGTTTTAATTACATTCACGTGGAAAATTTATGAAATAAATGTGTATTCAAATTATAGATCCTTTCCTTAAATTTGTTACATTTCCTCGGGGCATCCATACTACACGACACACGTTCTTGACTGATTTGCAGTACTTGTGTTGTAGGCTGATTTGCAGTTCTTGAAAAAAATCCTTAGTTACTCAAAACTAGACCTGCCTGCCGCCTTTGCGGTGCAACTGGAAGCCACACGGCCGTCACAACATATATTTTTAGAATCTATTTTATTACAAAACCAACCTTTTTTATATTCAAATCGGTTTTCATTTATAAAGTTCAATTTTTTAAATAATATTAATTCGAAAAGTAACACTAGCTTTGGACTCATAAATTGGTAAAAGACTTTATTACAAAAAGAAATGATATGGTAGTTTCCTTTTGACCGGAAATGTTTACCATATTTTTTGCCTTGTATTTTTCGATTTTGCATATGTAGAATCAGTAGAAATTTGAATTAATATATAAAAGTAGAGAATAATAAAAATATGAAGAAATAGAAAAATTGAATTGTGGCTGAAAGAATCTGAATGTATTGTAGCTAAAATGAGATTGATTTTCAGGTCACCATTATGGACGACCTTAGGTGCCTCTCTAAAATTGAATTCGTAGTAAACTGTTGATTTATTTAATCACTAATATTTTAAAAGCACACAAATTTTATGTTACTAGATTATAACTTGCGAGGTTGTCATGGATAACGCCTACTGGTTAGAAAGATTGTTGATTAATTAAAAGTCAAAGAAATATTAATATATACATAAAAAAACACGTAGATTGAATCATTTTGACGCCAAGTTGTAAATTAATAGTGAACTATACTACTATATTTTACTGTAACTTGCTTCGATTGAAATCACTCAGTGTAGGAAAGTATAATAATTGATGAATCAATCAATTGTCTTATAGTTATTAGTTTTATTTTTCACAAACTATAAAATCTATTGGTATATGCTTTCCTGGTTGCCGCATTGACAACGTCGGATCGGAGAATAATTTATAGAATTTTGGAATTACTATTGATTTTTTTTTATAATCACTCAGTCTAATAAAATAGTGAATATTTTATCATTTTTGAATGCCTCATATATTGTACACTATTTACAGAAAAAATTAAATATGATCAGTGTTATATACATTAACTATAAGTATAACAAAGTGAGATTATTTTGGTAGTCACTTAAATTCGTTTTGTGGGGAGGTAGAGGGCATATGAATTGGTGGGAGCTAACCTTTGTAACTAAGGAAACTACAAACTTTATAGCTGGAAAGCAATATAGCAACACTACAAAATTTATATGTGTTTGTATTGTCCACACCAATTCTTTTCAAAACCTTATTTAGCCAATTCTTAGCTAGTGATGAACAGATCCACAATTTCATTTTTCTCTTTCTTCTTTATTGTTATATTTTATTTATAAAAATACAGCTTGCTCCTTAAATTCATTAATAATTTAGTGTCAAATGGAATTAAATTAAAGTACACTAGTTTGGTTCATTATGTGCAAGGTGGAAATTTGAAAAATCAAATCAAATTATTAGCTGTAAAGTTTGATTTTTCATCATTAAAGAGTGGTACTTAGTTGAGGGCTCTTAGAAACCAATCTCGTTTCTTTTTTTAAACTTTTGATGATAAATAGGGTATATATAGGACATTGCTCGATATGATCCTCGTTTTTTATTTGAGATTTGATGATAGATTAGTTTAAAACATACCAAGTGCAACATTTATTATTTTACTCGCGAGACATTTACCAACTGATGAACTGAATAAACTATTATATTTAAGTAGTAAATATATGACAAATGGAGGTAGTACTTGTTTTAATGAAAAAAATTATATTTAAGTAGTATTATAATATTTAAAGATATAGTATAATTTTTTGTATTTTTTATACCAAAGAAATAAATCAAACTCGAAATATAAATATATTTTGAATATTTATTAAGTATTTAATATTTTTTAGTTTGGTTATATTGGATTATTCGAATTACAGATATATTGATCACCCATAAACATTCATCCAATTAAAAAATATCTCGAGCGGGAAAAGAATACAGTGACAGTGCATTATTAATAGAGTAATCCCTAACTTAACACATTTATTAATGGCCCATTATATATTATAAACTAATTAATAGTTTGGATTTTGAATGTCATCGAACTCAGTTACAGACTTTGAAGGCTACATCCAAGAATACGAAAGGAAAGTGCCACATAGTCAAACCCATCTTAAGATTAATAAATTCTCTAAATTCACATATTTTCAACGTGCAACCAACCACAGATCTTTGCTCTTGTATATTTTCACCGCGTTGAGTAGTTAATTTAATTCTCCCCCAAATATTAGCTTAATTTTGATTCTTACATTGAGACTTGTAGAGCGATATTATTAATCCAAGTAAAATTCCAAAAAAATAAGCCTAAAAAATAAGTTAAAGGTACGTAGTTAATTTTAATGCTTACACAATTACATAAATGAACTTTATAGGATTAATCATGTACACGGTGCATCCGAATTCATAGTATTGTTCGCTTTGGATAAAACTTTACTTATGAATAATTAGTACTAGTAATTTATCCAATATCGGAAGCAATTCCTATTTATGAGATTCATTTGTATCCCATACATTTAGGGGGTTAACTATAAATTATGGTTTGGAGTAAAAGATAAGATATTCAAATAAGTTTAAAATTATGTAATTCATCACATTTTAAATACAGTAACTTTTATTTATCTGTTGCGTGACTGAAATAAATGAGCATAATTTGAAAGTATGCTGATTGCTGATAGTGATACTTAAGATTTAAACTTGCACTTTTCTGTTTATGAAATTACTCCTAATTAACTATAGATCAAACTTGACCAACCTCCTTAACAAAGGGCGAAAATGGGATTTCAAGTGTAGACGTGTTTAGAACGGATCGGACATTAATTATTAAGTCTGAGATTCCCTGAAAAATTAAGTAAACGTGTTCATTTGATTTACACTCAAATCAATTAAACAATAGTAGTAATAGTGAAATAATTAAAGTAAAAACACGCAAAGGTTGGTCTATTTAAACAGGTCATAACCAAACGAGTCTCCTCCCCCTCCCTCTTCCTTCACTCTTCTGCTTACATACACAAACTCTCACTTTCGAAATTCTGCTATCCCATTTTTCCTCTTCATTTTTCAATCCATTTTCCTTTTAGGTAATTTACTAGTTACCATTTTCAGTAATTTTTTTGGTGCATATATAATATGGTTTTATTAATGGAAATACGTATATAAATAACACTAATATTAATGTTTTTACATTTCAATAATTAATAGTAACTCTGTAGCTCTAGCATATAGAGAATAAAAATGCCAACATTTGCTCATGAGCTATGAAATTGCACAAGTACTAATTAATCTGAATCTACATGCTGAGTTTAGTGCATTTTTCTTAGTTATGAAACATAATGCTCACATTTTCTAGCTTTTCTAGATCAAGATGGCATACGAGGATCGATTCGGGCAGGTGCAGAGGTCTAAATATGACTGCCTCCTATTTGGTAATTGAAGATCCAAATTCATCTATTCTTTGTTATGTAATGAAATGAAATGTGACTGACTGTCTTTATTCTTTAATTCTTGTTTAGATCTTGATGACACCCTCTACCCTCTTAGCTCCGGCCTAGCAACTTCAGTTCTCAAAAACATTCAAGGTATGTATATAGATCTCTCTCTGCTTCGATTAGTACTTCGATTTTCCCTTTGATGTAATGTCATAAATGTTTAATTGTCATTCCAGCATTCATGGTCGAAAACTTGGGCATTGAAGAGCGCAAAATCCCTTCACTATGTGACCTTTTGTACAAAAACTATGGCACAACAATGGCTGGTCTTAGGGTGAGCATTTGTACATATATAGGTTGTCTTGACATAGTTTTGTCTGAAAAAAGACTAAGAAGGATCATAACACAACGGATCGCTGTTTTGCAGGCAATTGGCTATGATTTCGACTATGATGAGTATCACAGCATTGTTCATGGGAGGTTGCCTTATGAGAATCTGAAGCCGGATCCTGTGTTGAGGAGCCTCTTGCTGAGCGTGCCTATCCCCAAGATCGTGAGCACATTTCTCGTGTTTTTTGGAACTTTTTAGAACATGTGGTTGGTTGAAGTTTTGTTGACATTCATCAATTGTTGAACTATGATCAGATCTTCACCAATGGTGATCACATCCACGCCGTCAAGGTGCTGAGGAGACTAGGCCTTGAGGACTGTTTTGAGAGCATAATCTGCTTCGAGACTCTCAATCCTGTCCACAAGAGCGTTGCATCGGATGATGAGGATGATATCGCCTTTTTGGGCTCAAAACCGGCTCCCAAAAGGACTCAGATATTTGACATTATTGCACATTTCAATAAGCCTAATGCAGAGCAATCTGGATTGCCTAAGACTCCTATAGTTTGCAAGCCCTCGGAATCTGCCATAGAAATTGCTCTCGAGATTGCCAAGATCGATCCTCGTAGAACAGTAAGTTTGTTTCATATCTGAGACATCATGCTAAGAACTAACATTCTTGATTCAGAATTTCAGACATATATACGTATTTTAACTGTCTTGATCTGCAGCTCTTTTTCGAGGACAGTGTCCGTAACATTCAATCTGGGAAACGCGTTGGACTAGACACCGTGCTGGTGAGTTGTTCGAATCATTAACACAAGATTGCAAGAACTTATGATTCTACATATGAGTCTTTAGTGAAAATTCGGAGTGTTTATAGTCTAAATTAGAGCAATTGTTGATGCAGATTGGGAAATCACAGAGAGTGAAGGGTGCAGATTATGCACTAGAAAGCATTCATAATCTCCGAGAGGCGATACCGGAGCTGTGGGAAGCGGAGAAGCCAGCTGAGGCTAACTACTCAGGGGTGGCTGTGGAGACTTCTGTCATAGCTTAACTTAATATTTAACCTAACTATTTCATTTCATTGCAAATTTCTAAGTTCCATGTTACTACTTGTCCATTAATGATGTAAATTCTATGTTGGAAATGGTATCATCTAATAAGATGTTGGTTCATTTTCTTGCAATAATAATGTGTTGGCCTTTTGCTTTATTTGTGACCACTCAATGTAGTACTAGTACATTTTGAAGTACTACATGCATTGTGATCTTTGTTGCTCGTGTAAATAAAATATGGAGTATTATTTGGGGGTAGATAACCAACTACTTTTGACATAAGTTAGAAAATGACATTAATGACTCCATCCATCTTTTGATTTGTTGAAATGTTGATAGTCTCAAAATATTCAATAATAGCATACATCATTATGATTGTTAGTTTTGTAAATGTATTTTGGCCCGAATTTACTAGTATCATCTTTAAATATAAAAATTTGTCTCCAAAGGACAATGGCCACACAACAAAGTAAATATTGCACGTAACTAGGGTTTTTTTAATGGTTAAATGAATATAAATTTAAAAGTCGCGCCACAGAATATTTAAATTTTAGACCTTTAACCTCAAACATTATTAATCTCTCTATCGCTTGGTCAACTCACAAGCACGTCACAATTCATTTTTCTTAGTGCAAGAGTGTTGTCCATAATATCTTGTCACTTTTAGAAATGGGGAGACTGTGGGATTGACATGTCAAATATTATTTGTAGGATTAATCATAGTCAAACTAAATGGCCAAGATTATTTTATTTCCATTAGTGACTTTAAGAGTGATATAGGACGGTGAGTTTTTACCTCATACTTATACATCATTGAACCATTATATTTATTTAATATTGTCGTGTTCCCTTAATGCTAAACTACTTTTTCTAGTCACGCATTTGTGTTGTCATGCTCCCATTATGTATATTTAGTAAATAATCCTAGTGGTCTATTAGTCCCTATCCAATGTCATAATCATAATTATATACACATGGTTAAATTATTAGAAAAGTCACGTAGTTTGATCATTTTGATTTGATGTCACGATCATAATTATATATACATTGTTAAATTATTAGAAAAAACACTTAGTTTAATCAATTTGGATTTGCCTGTGAAAAATCAACTTGAAAACATAAAATTTGAATTTCTCTGCAATTATTTAAGATGAAAAAATATGATCATCTACTTGTTATATATTGTAGATGTTCATTAACTAAATCGTATTGTTTTTTATATGAATTGACGACGTCGCTTAGTTCATCGGTGGTAACGTCTATATCTAATTTCTTTATTAACGATATAAATTTCACCAGAAAATTTCAATATGGGACGATTATAAATAAATCCATGCTTCATTAATTTTTTGGCTAATATTTAAAAATTTTGAAAATTTAACCAGCTTTTATAATTTTTCATTGCCCATATGTATATACAGACTGAAGAATATAGTTGAAATGTTCCTTCGGGCACTAAACATTGTAACCATATGTCATGTAACTAGATATTTAGAGATTAAATCTCACCGGTCACCATCCCCAAATAAAAAAATTAGAATATAATCATATAGTTCAAATATAAACCAATTACTCCCTCTGTCCACAAAAATAGATTACTTTGTGTATAGCAGGGTTTTAATGTAGAATTGGTAAAATAAGAGAGAAGAGGAGAAAAAGTAGGTAAAGTAAGAGACATGGGGAGAAAAAGTGAGTAAAGTATGAGAGATGGAAGAAAAAGTGGGTAAAGTATAAGAGATAAACTTTCCATTTTAAGAAAGTGATCTATTTTTTGTGGATGTTCCAAAATGGCAAAAGTGATCTATTGTTTGTGGACGGTGTTTGTGGACGGAGGAAGTATAACTATGAGAACTATGACAACCTCCGCATAGCATTTTTATGCGACTTTTAAATGCGTATGGTTCAAACGATTTTACAAATATCACAATAAGAATTTTTAGTCTCATGTATTAAGATTTTTAATTCTTCTTAACTACTCCTTCCGTTCCATAGTAATAGGGGCATTTTTCCATTTCCGTCCGTTCCATAGTAATAGAGTCATTTCTCTTTTTAGTAAAAGTCAACACATTTTTCCACACCTACTTTACTCTCTCTAACTTTTTTCTATCTTCATCTCTCTACCTTTTTCATTTTTCACTTTATTCTCTTTTTACTTAACTCACTTAACACAATTTTTTTTAATCTCCGTGTCAAAAAGTTTTGCCTCCATTACTATGGAAGGGAGGGAGTATTATTATTAGAAATAGACCACTAACCGCTTAAAAGGCTTTATAAAATGGAGAATTATCCATACTTATATAGAAGAGCTAAGATCATTAACAAGTCGACGTAGGACAAAATTTAATAGTTTTAACACGCCCCCTCATATTTGGGCCGGAATGACACATCGGACTTCCATCACGTGGGTAGGCAAGTAAAAAGATAAAGAGATACAATCCATCTTCGACTTGGGCCCGCTTTGATACCATATTAAAAAATGAGCTACTCACTCCTTAAAATGTCTTTTAAGGGATAAGATTATTCATATTTATATAGAGGAGTTAGGATCTTCACAAAGTCGATGTGAGATAAAAGTTAATAGTTTTAACAATTATCCAGATTATTTGGAATAAATGGAGTTCTGACTATAATTTGATTTATAAATTTGATGATTTTACAATAATTAAAAAGCCGAAATAAAAATATTACTAAATTTTTTGTTACGAGCTCACAGGGATGAAGACATTTCATATTATCGATATTCTACATTCCACTATGTCAAATCGAGATCAAATTATATCATGACACGTATCGATGAGAAAAAGGAAAGAAAATATGAGCTTTATTTAGGTAGCCAATTTTTGACAGCGAAGTGTAGAATGAGATTCATGTGTTTTGTAAACTTTAATCCCCTTTCATATTTTCGACTTTCGTTTTCGAAAGCCAAAATTCTCTCTTTAATACACTTGTTCTTAACTAAGAGTAGTGGACGTGCAGAGGATGATTTGTGCTTACAAAAATTATTAGATCCCATTTTTGGGGATTAATTGCAATTGATATAACATACGCCACAAATATAGTTAGATCGAATTTTATCATAACACAATAACAAATTCATGGATTTTCATTTATATTGGTGGGAAAATATCAGTCATAATTAACAGTAAAAAAGATTAAATAATAACGATGAATTATTATTGATAATTGATTAATAGCAATCAACGCTATTAATTACCTATATGACTTATTACGGATGAGTTTAATGATAATTTAACCGCCGAAATCACATTTTTGCCATGGCTCTGAAAATGAAGAACATAAATAAAGAGTTGGGCCCAAAAATCCGGAAATGAAAAATCAAGCCCAAGGATTGAAGGATGCTTTAGTTTAGGAAAATCTTGGGATACTAAAAAATTGAACATGAATCGAAGCAAAGACTTAGAATTTTAATCTACACTAAATCGAATCAAGGAGTATTTTTTTTTTATTTTAGTAGTAGTTATAGTATTTTTTTATTTTAGTAGTGCTAGTAATAATTTTTTCATTTTGTGAGATCCAACAAAATTAATCTCTACCAGTAAGTTTTTTTTCTCGAATAAATCAGTCCTATTTTTTTTTTGTTTTTATCTATTTTCTGATTTAACATTTGTATTAAAAAATTTAAACTCGTCCAGAGTTAAAGATTATTTTTATGGATGAAGACATTATTATTATTATTATTATTATTAGATGTGGTTGATTGAGATAAGATGGAAGCTTGAAAAACGGATAAGAAAATCAGCAAAACTGCGGCAGACTACTCTGATTTGCTGAATAAAAAATTCTGAGCTCCGGCGGCCGCCGTCGCATGGACAAAGATCCGTATTAGTAGCAGCTATGGCAAATGTCTCACTCACCTCAGCCGCCACTCATAATTGCTGGACCTTCAATCCTATCCACACATTCCCTATTTCTAGGGCTGCTTTCCCCAATTCCTCTGCATTCCGATTTTCTCAGCCTCGAAGAGCCACAATTATCATGTCTACCTCAAGCAAAAGCACTGTTCTTGTCACCGGTGCCGGCGGTCGAACTGGTATAACATCAACTTTCTCTCATCGCTTCAATGTTGGATTATTATGTGCATGATTTCGAATTTGTTTGTTTGCACTTAGCATGGTATATATAATGTAGACTGATTTATTACTCCACTTCAAAGGATTCATTAATTTTGTTGGTTTTGTTTGATTTTGCGATGAATGTGAGGGTTTTCAAAATTATGAGGCGAAAATGTGTTGCTCCTTTAAAATTGTGAAAATGTTGGAAAGAGGTGAATTATCATTAATCAACTTGATGGCCCTGCAAAATTAAGAAACAGAGGAAGAAATAAAACCCTAGTTTGTGCCTTGCTGTTAAAAAATTGGAGTTGCTGTTTTAGAACAATTAGATTTCTTTAGTCATCCTTCATTTTGCTTGCTGCGCTGACTTAATTAGCCTCAGTTTTCTCACCTTGGTGTGAGTTTTTCTTGATCATTCGCTGTGACGTGTTGTTTGGTTGCAGGGCAAATTGTTTACAAGAAACTAAAGGAGAGGGTGGATCAGTATACTGCAAGGGGTTTGGTACGAACACCGGAGAGCAAGGAGAGCATCGGTGGTGAAGACGATGTTTACGTTGGGGATGTAAGAGATGCTGATAGCATTGTTCCAGCTATTCAGGGGATTGATGCTCTTATAATTCTCACTAGTGCTGTGCCGAAGATAAAACCTGGCTTCGACTTCTCTCAAGGTGGAAGGCCAGAATTCTATTTTGAAGAAGGAACATTTCCCCAACAGGTTTTCTGTTTTCGCCTGTTGTTACTGCTGCTAGATTTTAATTGTTCCCAGTCACTAATGTATCTGGCCTCATTTTCTTGATTCTAGGTTGATTGGATTGGGCAAAAGAACCAAATAGATGCTGGTGCGGCCCGTGCTTATGCTTCAATTGCCTAGTTACCTGTTTCCTATTGTGTTTCTCAAAAAGACGTGTTGTGTTGAACAGCTATAGCTGCTGGAGTGAAGCAGATTGTTTTAGTTGGATCAATGGGAGGAACAAATCCAAATCACCCTCTAAATAGCCTGGGAAACGGAAATATCTTGGTTCGTCCTCCTGTTTCATTGATTTTTTCATTGTTGAAATCCAAGATTAGGTTGCTTCTTGGCTTTCACTCTATCACACATTTTCACTCAGTTATAAACTCCATAAATGCTGTGTTGCATGATTCAATATCAGCAACTAGTCACTCCTAGGCTGCACTGTTTCGTGGGTTCATATGTTTCTTCTTGAATCGCAGGTTTGGAAGAGAAAGGCCGAACAATATCTGGCTGACTCGGGAATACCATACACCATAATTCGGTATTGCTTACTTTTTTTCTACATCTTGAAAAGATTCACACTTTTAGTGTCAATAAGCCACCTTATCTGTAAATTTCATGGATCAAATTTTCAGATCATAGTAATCTTGCATTCTTGTAATTTTTCATCTCTTAATCGGTTGATCTAGGGCTGGAGGTCTGCAAGATAAAGATGGCGGTATAAGAGAGCTGCTGATTGGAAAAGACGATGAACTTCTTGAGACAGAAACAAAGACAATCGCAAGGGCTGATGTTGCAGAAACCTGTATTCAGGTAGCAATGTTATCCTGTTCACTCACACAATATATGCTGATTCTTCTTCTGACAACATTAACTTATCAGGCACTAAGCTTTGAGGAGGCAAAATTCAAAGCTTTTGATCTCGCTTCTAAGCCTGAGGGATCCGGTACACCAACCAAGGATTTTAGGGCTCTATTTTCTCAAGCCACTTCTCGTTTCTGATTAAACATCGTCTGTTTTCGTACAAGAGTCATTTCTTTCACCATGACCGATTAATTCTTCTTAGTCTTTTCATTCGCAATAAGAGGTTTCACAGATGAGAGGTATTATTCCCAGATATTCAGCAATTCTTCTGCACTGCTGCTAGCACATGTAAATTATGTGTAACCTTCTATGATCATAACCTGGATATTATAGTGTGAACCCACCCGCGCTATGCGCGACCTAAAATATTTATTTTATTAATTTGGGATTGTAAATAAAATGAGAAACAGCATAATTACATAAAATAAAAAAATACTATATACTATGTAACAACATACACACTTCAATACTAAAATACTATTAATATGAAATGGACATAAAATATTTATATACAACTAAAAAATATTAGAAGGACAATGATACCGCCATAAAAACAAAAAAGATAAACAACCTTTATTATACAATAATACAAATAGCAAAATGAAGAAGAAGAAGAAGAAGAAGAAGAAGAAGAAGAAGAAGAAGAAGAAGAAGAAATAGTAAGTACAAATCCAACCAATAACACCATCAGAGCACCACAACTTTTCTCTCATACTTATTTCTCTCCCAATCTACCGTTGACCTTATATTCCTCCTTAATCTCCAAATGATAATTTTTTCATTTGCGCGAAAACAATGTGATATCTTGTGTTCTTCATCTTCTTAATTTGCTTTCTCTCGACATTTCGTTAACTTTGAGTGTTTTCCTACTTTAAAACTATGAAAGTGACGAAATTGACAACGAATATGAAAAGCGTTATCGATACAAATATTATAAAAAAATATCTATTATAGCTAAAATTTAAAAAAAATTAAACTAAAAAACAAAAAACAAAACACTAAGAAAAAGTTTATATATATGAACTAACATCACTCAACCAGAGAATGATCAACAAAATAGGATTTAAAAGTGTTGTTTTTATTTCACCTTCTCTCACATGAGTATCTCTCGACGGCCTATGTCTCGGGCTTTAGGTCGTCGCCTTTCACTCTCTCTCACAGGATTATATATCCACTGTCTTTGTTACTCCTTCTCCATTGACGTAGTTATGCTGAATTCCATGGTTTTCAGTTTCCTTCCTATAGAAAGACCACAGTGTTAGTAACATAATAATCATACAAAAAAAGTAGATAGAATAGATTGAACAAAAATATGCTACTATTAATAAAAGAGTAAGAATCCTGCTGACCTTTTATACAATGGGTGAAAGTAGGGATGTCAATCAGGTCAGCCCACCGGATTTCGGGCCAACCCTATTCGGGTTGCGGGTCAATCGGGTGCGGCTAATCGGGTTGTATTTTTTCGGGTTATAAAAGTTCGACTCTAACCCTAAAAGCTCGGGTTTCGGGCTATCCCATCGGGCTAATCGGATTGCTAGCGATAAAATTAACATGCGATCAATCCAATAAATAATGGTGAAAATTAGTTATATTTATAAAATGTAAAATATTTAATTATAACAAATTTGAGATATATGCTTCAACTCAAACATAAACATGATCAAATCCTAATATTTGATATTTATGCAAAATAAAACATAAACATCAAGAAATTTTAATGCATGTTTTAGAAATTTAAATATATTGTTTAGTGAATTTGAAGTTTCTAATTTATATATCTATTATTATGTTAATAAAAATTTAATATATAATTTATATATTTAATATATAAAAGTGAAAGTTATTTTTTTAGTAATCTATGTTACTATAAAATAACCAATGAAGTGTCGAATTAGAATCAAACAAATAGAACGATATAAATTTTATCGGGTTTTCGGGTCTGGCCCTAACGGATTGCGGGTTAATCGGGTGCGGGCTAATCGGGATGTAATTTTATCGAGCTATAAATTTTCAACCCTAACCCTGTAAATTTGGCGGGCTACTCGGGCGGCCCACGGATTGCGGGCTACATTGACATCCCTAGGTGAAAGCAAGAAGGAAATGCAAATGGTGTATATTCTTAGACAAAAAATATAAAATAAAATATTTGAAACCCACCCATTAGTAGTCATAAATTATTTGACCGTTACTTTACATTTATATAGAGTAAATATTCATATTAAAATCTTGCATTTTTGTAGTTTACTATTCTTTATAAAAAACTTAAAAGTTCACACGTTAATTATGATAAATAAGTTTAAAAAAAAGTTAAAAACTGAATAATTAATTTAAAATTGATTAATGGAGTCTAGAGCTTTATAAGTAACGTTTTTCCTTGGAGCACCAAATTTGATACCAGGAAATATTTTAAAAGAAAACCAAAACTCGCCTTTTTATATATGTATAGATTCCACTTAAACTGATATCTAGTCTTATTATTATTTAAATAACTCGAGTATGAATTTCCAGTTCATTTTGGTATTTTACTTTCAGTTTTTCCCAGTTTCATTTGTTAGATGATGCTAAGCTTTGCTGTTTAACATTTAATGGCCTCAGCCGCTTGTGCACGTCAATAAAGAGAAAAAGATCCAAATTTTTGAATTAGTAACAAAAAAATCGTGTTGTTTGGGAGATTGGAGAATGGAATTGAAGAGAGTAAATGTGCTGAGTGTTGATATAGGAAAGAAATTAAAAGAAAAAACCATATGTCTGTATGCCTCTACCTCGAAAATGGTTGTTTTAACCAGTCAACTTAAAATGGTACTTATTAAAATAAAATAAAAAATTGAAATTCGAAATATATGAGCATTACTCAAATCGTGATTATCACTAGTTTATCTCATGAATAAAATAGTTTAGTTTATTTCTGATTGGTGCTATATCGCTATTGAAAAAATCATGCATGACCAGTTGACCACTATATGTGAATTGGAATTTATTTAATTGTGGCCACTTAGGTATTGTCTAAATCCCAGGATTCTTATTTGATAGTGATTATAAAATTGTGCAATGCCTAGTTTGGGACCTACATAATTGAGTCTCAACCGAGCCTTTTGACTCTGTGAAAGAGAAAGGTTAGCCAATCTATATTTGAAACATCCACTTTAAAATAATTTATGATTTTGGTATTATATCGTTGCATCATTGGTTTAGATTCCACAAATAGAACTCTCCATTCAACTTCTTCATTATAGGGTATCGAATTCTCTTTTAATTGCTAGTGTTACATTTTAAAATTAATAAAATAAAATAAAACAAACCAAATACTCAAATTATTATAAAATTCATGATGAACTTTATAAACAACTGACTAGTCCTCCAAAAACAAGAGCTATCATAAGTTCACTTCTAAAGTATCAAATCATATTCAAGAACATACAGAGAGACCTTGCAAATAATTTGAAATGTGACCAAGACTCTTCTAGCAAATAGTTCCTTTACACATGATTGAATGCAGCATCAACCAAACAAGATTATGGATTTCTTATCACCATTAACAAGTTAAGAATACTTCTGTATTGAAATTCTAGTGTTACCCTTCATCAATGGAGGAACCAATTTGTCAAGCTACGTGACGCCTTCGCCTCCACCTCTGCCTCCGTTCGTTTCATGAGCTGCAAACAATGCAGCAAATAGCATATTCATTTCACATACACGAAATACGAATGATTGGTTGAGGGTAAAGACAACAGGATTCACTCAGACGCGCACCCTTGAAGAAGTCAGATGATGTTGAAAGTCGAGAGCCAAGAGATGCAGAACAAACCTCCCCTCAAACGGGCTTCCAGCACGATATGGCGTAGATGATCCGCCCTTTCCAACCCATCAACATCCAATGGCTATCTTCATCGATGACAAAGTCTTTGTGGTAATGTGTCCTGACCTTGTAGATTGCCCTCTCCATGATCCACCTATCAAGAGGCACTTGCGTGAAGCCTGCCCTCAGGTGACGTACTTGCCACTGCTTGTACGTTTCGGGTCTCTCAACTCTCTCCCAGCCCTCACAAGCAATGACATTCAATGCCTCGCTCCCAAAGATGTCCCTCTCAATAAGCATCCTCTCCGGCTGGTCCCTAGGCACGTTCGTCTCCAGCATGTCAAATAGAGCTGAGAAGTGGAATAGTACCTCCCGGAAACGAGTGACAAAGAATGGCGCACTATAAGCCCCATTTACTATCCCATGTATGAAAAGGTCCGGATTGATCTTCCTAATTAAGTTAAGAACCATAGATCTCGAGCTCTCAGCCAGGACCGTCTCATCGAGTAAGTTCTTGGCCCGATACATGCTGTTTACGATCACAAATTCACCCTCCTTGATATTGAGGTCCTCTAATTTGATGTTCTCCCACTTCTTAGCTATAGCATTGTACTCGAATGGCACATTGAACTTTTTGGCATAACGGGCCAATCTACGCCCTGTCTCCTCAATCTTCTCTGCAGGTCGGAAGCCAGGCTGTGGGAAGTCTATGCCAGTTATCCGAAGCATTGGAGGACCACCTTCTCGGTCAGATATACGCTGGATTAATGTCGGCCACTGGAAGCCGTAAAGGATCCCAAAATCTATAACATGCACACGTGCTGCTTTTATTGACTCAAACATTATTGTCTTGTTTGAGGTAAAATTGGAGATCTTCTTAAACGGAGACGATGCTAGGTAAGTATAGTAAGCTTTCAAGTAATCGGCTGCGACTGTTTTCTTACTAACGAGAGCTTTATGAATCTGGCTACCCGTTCCAGCCAGACGTGCTTCGAGGCCATCAGCAAAATAATGAGCTAGCCTCTGGTTCCCTTCACCATAGGGAGAGGAATGCTGCCTGATCTGTTTGAGTAGATCGCTGGCACTCCGACGATCATCAGCAGCAACAGCCTGTGCACAGGTGATTAAAAGGGTTCTCAAATCTATCACTTCCTTTTTCTTGTTCTGTTTCTTAGCTCGGCCCCTCCCGCCAGTAGGCCGTTTCGTCTTCCCATTCTGCTGAGTCCTCTTGCAAGATGCATTCTGCAGGACTTCTCTGAAAGCTGCAAACTTCTTCTCGGGATCCCCCAGCGTGTGAAGCAAGACATCATCAAATTCCTCCACAGGGAGTTCTGAGTCTGATTCTGCATAATTAGCCAGCACTTTACAACTTCTCTCTTCTTCCAAATCCATGTCCGATGTAGAACGACTCTTCTTTCCCCGTGATGCAGAAGGCAACTGCTTCTCCGCATCGCTTCTAGCCTCAAACTCCCCTCCCCTCGCATCCTGAGTGGCTAAGGTGTCTACACCGGCACTCACCAACAAATTATTCCCGGCAGGAAGGAATTTGCTAGCTTCATCAGCCCCCCTTCTGAAATTCCACACGAGCTGGTTCTCGTTGTACATATCACGTACTTGAAGGGGGCTCACTGGAGAGTCAGAGAACCAACCGTCTACTAGGAAATTGCTCGTGCTATTCAATGTGGAGCAAACGGATGACTTAGCAGCACGACAAGATGTACTGACATCATGATCCGCGCGAGTGCTGATCATCCAACTCGGATCAACAATGTCAATTAGGTATCCACTTCCATCACTACTGCTAGTTGTTGAGTTAAAGCAACTAAAATTAGGATTACTATCATCTCCACACTCATGGCCAGTGGCCCCTGGTTCTTTCTGTGGCGAAGGCGGGTACTTCTTCCCAAGAACCTCGTAGAAGGACCTCTCCTTCGCCTGCAAATCCAATGACTCCTGAAGCATGTGAGTCTTCTCCTCCATGTCCTCCTCCATCAGTATCTGATCAATGTACCTCAAGACAGCATCCGAGAAATCACAGTCATCATCAATGTCCAAGAATGAGCTGGAGACAGCCCCCTCCCCATTCCTGTTCGAGAAGGGTTGGTCTAGGACCAAATGCACACCCCCAATGCCATGTTCTTGAAATGAGGAACCCTGATTTCTATGTCCATTCACTAATTTCTGATCTGGATAACTAATCCCAAATCTATGCCCATTTGAATAGCCAGAAATTGATTGATTCTCCAATCCAACTCCACTCGAAGAATTCAAGATTCCATGAAATCTTGGATCCATTCTTCTTCTTCTACTACCAACTAGAAGAAAAGATAATATCTAGAAATTCAAATTTCAAACCACCCAAAATCGCCCCATCAATGTAAATTCAATAAAATTCCCCCAAACTGCTCATACTGGTAGTCAAGCAATACAAAAAAAATGAATCTTTAGAGGCAGTGATAACTGGGAAACTACAAGTAAATATCCAAATTGAGCAAAAGGGAAGAAGCAACAATTAAAACTGGTGATTCCCACAAAAAATAAAAAAAATATGCACACAATAGCAGCTCAATTAGTGTGTAAGAAATGATATGAGGTGAAGCAGAGGGTGTGAAGAGGAAGAAATATGAGAGTTTAGCATACCTGAGAAAAAAGTAAACCCTATTGATTGATGAGAAAGGGAGGAAACATAGGAATGCATAGGAGAGTGCGCTTATATGATGAGAGAGAAGAGGAGGAAATTGGAAAGAGAAAATGGTGGTTTGCTGATCTGGTCTTACTATAAAGATGTTGACGCAACACAAAATAATGAAAAGCAAAATAGAAAAGTGGGAGAAATGAAGATGAATAGCTTGTCAACGTGTTCAAGATTATGATGTGAAACACATGAAAAATTATTGGATATGAAAAACGTTTGCACACAGGCCGACATCAGATTTCTGCACTTCCTATGTGTCGTCTACTACTTTTATTGTATTTTTTAAATACTTTTTTTTGGAAAAATGTGTAACTAGACACCAACAAATTACAATCAATTATTGAATATTATTTGGATCTAGAAATAAATATTTTTTTTAAATACGAGAAAAACCAGAATTTAATCAATTTTTTCGTTTACCCTTTTATTAAACATATAACTCAACGCGTCGTACGTTTGGAACTAAGTTGTGTATCAATGGGAATCGTCACTCGTACAATGAAAAAGTGATTTTACTATGATCGATTTGAATGTTAGTAGACATTTTTTTTGTGGTCTAGTGTTCATGATCATGGATGTTGAAATTTTAATTTAATCCATTGGAATCCTATAGTTCACACGCTGGTTCTCCGTCCAATTGTTTATACTGTACTAGTGAACAATTTAGATATAAATTTTTTGACTTTATACTAGAAAGTCTACGTAACTTGTTCCAGATTGTAAAATTGTGTATTTTTGAAAATTGAGTTGAACGTGCGATAATGCCTAAAAGATTCGATATGTACTAGAACTACTATCTTTGAAAAATTCAAAGAACAAAAGGTTATTTTGTACCAACTCTTTTACCGTGTAAATTCAATTGACATTGCTATTTTAATCCGAAAACTTCAATTCTCATTAAATAGTATTACACGAATTGAGATTATGCATGGGCGTATATGGATTGGATTCAATGTTGATTAATCAAAATCAGACTTTGCATCAATTCATTAAAAAAAATAACAAATGAATTTGTGCTTCCTCTAAATTAATTGTACAAAGTGCCCAATTTCTTGTTTTTTAGAATCGGATACCACGAAATTATTTGGTACTCCGTTTCAAACAAGAGTCATTTTGAAGAGAAAAAAAAATTAGCCAAGTCCATCGACCTAACTTTTGTTATTGGCTTGGCTATAGACAACAAATAGTACAACATTTGTATGTGTATATGTGTGAAAAGTAGTTTATGTAGATGAAATTAAACCATAATAAGCACATGGCATGCATCCACATCTCAACACAAATCACTAAAAACATGAGTGCTTACCACTATCAATGAACACACCAATTAAGAGCATGTGCCCAACAACAACAAAAGTACTTATTCCCCTAATATTCCCACATTTTTATTTTGACCTTTAGTATTTTTGGGAGCCTTTCTCATATTTCGATATTTCTTTAGAAGAAACCAGAACCACCTTTTCAATAGAATATATTCCTTTTATATTGTGAAAACCATTTTTCACCATAAATTCAAAGCCAGGTTAATGAATTTTATGCAGGACTGGTATTTAAAAAGTGTTTCTAATTGTGTATATTTGCTATAAACATTTGAAGGTATATGCTAAGCCCAATAAATTAATTTAGAATCTAACCAAATTTAAATTTCAAATAACTAAATTCTCTAAATATGCAGTAAGAAAGAATTACAGCCAAACAAACTCTCTAACCAGTGCATAAAACTCATTTCTTGATACATTCAAACAAAGAAAGAAACCAAAAGCAGAAAAAAAGAACATTTTTGACATGTCCATATACATCATTTCGTCTACGAAAAATCAGTAAAAGTTGCATGAAAAAAGCATATGGACTAAGAATTCCAACAATTTAGCATATATGAAAATCTGGAAAATAATGATAGGCTGTTTATGTTTGAGAGTCTTCATGATATTGCCATGGATCAAACTCCTGTGAACTCTTGTCTGAACTTTCCACACTAGCACGATATTGGTCGTACTTTCCGTTGTACCGATAAACTTCCAACTCACCCCAAGGTGTCGTAGCCTTCTCGTCAGTCAACTCGAACCACTTGGGCTTGAACTCTTCCTTCTTCGACTCCCTTGTCCGCTTCTCAGCCCGTTGCCTCTCCTCCAGCCTGTCAAACACAACCAAATCTATCAACAACATAGAGAGAAATTGTGTGCCTACAAATACATGAGCTTCAATTGTTCTAATTTCACGCAGTTGCCAATTGCCTTTCAAAAATGTCATCGTGGCTTGAACGCCCGGTGTACTAAATTATGTAGCTTAATGTATGTGCTACTTCAACTAGTCACATTGGCATTAATTTGTCACTTCAGCTAGCCACGGTACCATTAATCTCCCTAAATCAACAATCGTGTTAAAAATCAGAACTGGAAATTTGTATATTTGGAATGATAATTTGTAGTACCACTTGTAAAACCAGAACGGGCGTATTTAGGCACAGTTACCCATGATAGTATCTAAGATATGTAATCATCCAGGCATACTAGAGAGAGAGAGAGAGGAACATACCTAGCCTTTTCAGCACCAGCTTTAGAAAGGTCGTTATGCTCAAGCGCCAACCGATCCGGGCGCAGGCGAGAATCGGATGGGAGCAGTGGCTTGGGTGCAGTGTCAAAGCTGTTCAACTTGTGTGCGAAATGAGTGTATTGAAATTTATCATTTTTGGGAAGTTCAGCAGCCCTCCACACCTAACCAACGAAACAAAATGAAACATTTATGTTCTCCAGAAAAATGTATAAGCTTTGCATAATATCCAATCAAGATAAGTGGTGAAGGGCTAATGAATAATGATCCTACCTCTTTGAGCTCAGTGCCAGGAGTAGGCTCGCCCTCAGAGTCGCAAGGCTGATAGCTCATGAACTCATTGCACTTTCCCGTCATCAAGAACTTAGGTTCTTCCTCAGCGTCATACACATATCCATCCACTTCATAGCGTCCAGCTCTGGAAATGAGGGACACAATGGGTATTAGCAAAGTGAGACATAGTCTAGTGCAAGTGACAACATTTTCAACGCGAATGCACAACTGAAATTGGCTATTGCATCTTACCCAAACCACCCACAAGGTTGGAAATAGAGAACCACCTTCTCGCCTGTTGTGAGATTTGTCAAGATCATGTCGCCGGGGGAATCAACCCATGTTCGTCCGAATATGATGTTGTTAGCCTTTGAAAGTGGTGGAACCAAATCTAACACCACACCGGATTTCTTGAGGGTAAGCCTTGTCCTGCAAATCATACAGAAGAGTTGAATCTTGGTAAAATTTAGCAGCCTGAGGAACATGACCTATATATATATTATGCTAGATTGCAGTTGAAAGCTATGAACTTTAAAGTTGATCCTTCTATTCATTCAGAAGATTGCCTTAGGCCAAGATGGAGCAAAGCTCTAGTTGATGATAGAATAATTGGTAGTATTGAACCACCCAATTGCAAATCCACAAACTATAACGAGTATCTTTGTTCATCATGAGGAATTTTACCTCCCAACGGGATAGATATCAACTGAGTTCCCTAAAAATTTGGTCTTCAACTTTGAGGTGATATCATACACAAAATGCTCGTTTTCTGCATGCCCTGCACTCATTGGAGGATGATGACTAACCTGTTATCAAGATCAATGATCAGTATCTACAAAAATGAAAAATAATATCATCTCAAAGACTCAAACAAGTTACAAAGACACGATAAATTTCTGAATACTTGTTCAAGGATTACCTGCTCTGCGATGAAAGTAATGCCACCATGGTTCACAAGTTCATAAGTTTCTCCGAGAATCGGATTAAATGGCTTCCAAGTCCTCTGAATGGCGGGATACACAGATATGAACCAAGAAGCTGAAAGGGAGCATGATTGCTGGTTTCAGCTATTGTGCTACTAATATTGTTAGAAATGAGTTCGCTTCTGAACATAAGAATTACCAGCATATACTAATCTCATGTGGGGATCGTCGCATTCATCAGCCAACTCCAACAGATACGAATACTCCATTAACTGCAACCAAAGGCACTCCCATCAGCACATTTATCACACCTCACAAGTTCCACACTTAGGTATAGGCCGAGAAAGAGAATTAATTGGTACAAACCTCAGCCATTTTCTGGAGCATTGTCATGGGCTCAAAGATGAGAACTGGGAGTGTAACCATAGATGTGACATCAGAACCGATGTAGTTTTGCATCATTTTCCAGTAACTATCCCGATCCTACACGAGGAAGCCTCAATCATGATGATAGACAAGACAATAAATCGGAAGCAATTTAAGATCGAATTTTTCCTTACTACAATCAATCAAAATATTCACAAAAACATCAAATAACTAACCATAGTTGGTCCAAAGAACTAGGCAAAGAATATGATACAGAAAACAAAGGTGAAGCAGAATCGTCGGAAATTTGCAATACCTCTTGCCTCCATCTCCCTTTTTGAGCTTCATCCTCAGCATCCTCAGTTCCTCCATCAGGATTTATAACTTGCAATCCTTCATAGCCAAGCAAACTGAGACACAAAGGGCAAAAAACTGAAGTTAATTAAAATATACTATTGCTACTATAAATCAACAATGAATGAAAATTCTGCAGTAATGTGATCAAATAATCGTTTTTTCAAGATAAAATAGGCCCGGCCCCACCGCATATTCAAGATCTACCCTCCTAAAAACCTCATTTAATCAACAACATCAAATCAGACTCAATAACTTCAGACCCATACAATAATTATCAACTAATCACTAAATTACCAACTAAAACTAAACAAAATACAAGGACCCAGCAACTTAATCAAAGAAGAAGCTCAATTAAAGCAAGCAAAATTGATTAAAAATTGCATCTTTTAGAGATATACCCATTAACGGATTTGGTCATGGCTGTGCCGAAGCTTGAAATTGTAGAAGCAAAGGAAGCAAAAAACCCAGATCCCTGCTTCGGATCGTTGTTGGAAGCCATCGTGGAGTCAGATCAAAGTGTGACTAGTCTGGAATTGCTGGAAATTAAGAAAAAAAGAAAGGGTTTTTATGGTGTGGATATCGGAATCTTGCAGATCAGCTTTATTGAAGATGGGCTGGCGGATTGTGGGATTGTTTAAAAGTGGGAAAATAATGTGATAATTTGCTTAAAATGAACAATGGGGAGGTTTTACGCGGTTGAAGAACAGTCAAAACAATTGGGCAACTTGTATTTAGTCTTTGAAGTCTCCGATCTTTTTTGAATTTCTTGGATCTCTAGAATTTTAGGAGAGGCGGCTGATGATAATTTTTTATTATTATTATTATTATTATTATCTGTGTGAGTATCAATTTCTTTTAATCCATATTTAGCATTATTTATTTTGTTTTGTATTTTTATAATTAATATTGATATTATAACTTCACACATTACATAAAAATCAAATCTCCTTTTGATATTTTATTCATCTATTTGAAGCTATAGGAAAAATGAGAAATTAAGGTTTGATTGTAAGTAATTCATAAAACAAATCAATTAATGACGTATTAAACAAATTTTTAAGGACTAAAATAAAAGAATATATAAAATAAACCAAATAAGTAATATACTAATGCAAATTATAAGAACGGTGCTAAAATGTTCACATAAGGTAAACAGGATCCAATTTCTCATAAAGCAATAATGCATGCTTACAATAATTGAAGATTATGCAATGATTAATAGACCAGTTTGGATTTTACATAGCAACGGAGATCAAATTTTTTTACTTGTACCATTTTTTTGAGAAAGTCAATACTATTAGTTAATTAAAGTAGTTATAGCCAAATATATTTACGAATTACGGATATTTCATTTGATAACAAAAAAGTATAAAAAACACTCATAGTAGTTGTAGTCAAACATATTTGTGAATATTTCATTCTACTTACTCATTTTGTTGAGGAATTACCTGCAAAAGTAGAAAAAATTGATACTGTCATAGACTTCAAATTTAAAAACGAGTTATAATTTCTAGGTAACAAGATTGTACACTTGTACTAGTAATAATATTTAAAAGCGAAAGTATTTTCTAGTAAAAAAAGGCTAATTTTATTACTTTGGATTATTCTAAATATGAAAAGTTTTAAAGACCCCATAATCTTTTAGCTTACTTCCAGCATATTTTTCTTCTTCCCCACTTACTTTATAATTGTGCTTAAAACTTGTGTCATTTACAATTTTATCTATTTTTTTTTACAGAAGAGGTAGAAATTTTTATTGAAAATAAATCAATATAAAATATGGAAAATGTTTTGGAGACATAATGCTTAAAATGGTAAGTATATATTATATTATATTTTTAATTAAATTTATATTTTATGTATATACTTTATTATCCCTATATTAATTTGTTTACTAAATACACCTATTTAAGGATATAAATTTTGATTATGCATAGATGATGCATGCATTTAATAACATGTTATGCATTTAATAACATGTTGCAATCATCTAATCATTTAAAACATGATTGGATAACTTTTTTATATATGCCCATTTTAATGCATTTACTTAAAGATATTTCTTTAAAATTTTAAATATTAATTTTATTAGCTTTATATATTTAGTGTACATTTTGTCTACAAATAAAATACGATTTATCAGCAAACAAATAATTTCAGACTTCTTAATGAATTAGTCTTTATAAATGTGAATTTAAATAATTTTTAACAAATAATTAGCGCTATAAAATATAAATAATTAGTTATCTAATATTTTTGAACTGTAAGTACTTAGAGTTACTATAACATGTGACAAAAAATAATTACTTTGTAATTATAATACTATAATCTTCAATATTGATAAACTTATTCTTTTAATCACTTTTTATTCACAATAATCTTTAAAAAATAATAAAGTTTTTAGCTCACTTTAATATAACACCAACACATTAAAATTTGATAATACTATATTATATATTAATACTACTAATTAAGTGAGTATATGGTTTTGATTTTAAGAATTCTCTAGTTCTAATTTTTTATTTTTTTATTTTGATTTTTTTAAATTCTTAAATCTTGGACCATTACAGTTGAACCTCGATAAAATCATATGTTCTTATATCATTTATTTCATATTTTAAATATATTAAAATATTTAACTATAACATGCAATAAATTAAATTTGATACATGGTGTACGAATGCTAATTGAGTCTAGTGTTTATGATTTTAAGTTTAATTCTTTATTTTACAAAATTATAATTTCTTTAATTTATAATTTTTGAAAGATTATGTTTAACAATGATCAATAAATAATCGCTAGTTCTTAACTTATATATTTAACATTTTGAAGCTACATATTTAATATTCCCTCTCTCTTTTTTTTGCAAATATTAGAATTCCTAACTCTAAACAAATAATACTCCGCACTATCTTATAATATTAGCAGAGTTTATGATTCTTATTACTTTTAATTATTAATCAATTAGTAGTAGTTGATATGTGGTATATTAAAATAATCTAAAATGAGAAAAGTAGATTCATCCAATAATTTTTGTATTAAATTAATAATTTCTTTGATTTTTAACATTTAAAACGATAGATTTGAATCTGAATAAAAATTCATTGTATTTTCTTAACTCATCTATTTAATATTTTAAAACTATATAGTTATATTAAAATATTAGACGCCCTAGCTTAATTAAATAAAAAATATTAAATTTAGTTAAAGCAAAGAAAAATAACAAAAAAATTGAAAAGATAATGAAAAAATAGTATATTATTTTATTATATAAACCAATCTGAATAAGATAAATGTTTAATTTTTTACATATTTTTTCATATACTATTAAATGAATGATTTCATTGTTACTACATTGACAAAATGTTTCAGAAAATTTAAGATAAAAAATAAGTTATGAAAGAATAGCACAACGTAAAATATATTTGAAAAAGCATATGATGCTATTTAAGTAATTAAATTATTTTACAATTAAATATAATAATTTAGTTATGTAGTGTGTTAATTAATACTGGTAATCTAAATTACTGATATTTTAATTAATTGTTTTAAAAATTTACACGACAAGAACGGTTTTGATTGAAAAAATTTTAAATTCATTACTCTAGTTGCATGATTAAGTTTATCTCCAATTAACATATATGCATTTAGATAAGAATAATTAATTTGGTTAAATTTTCCTTAATTAGGTATATATCTATTTAATATTTTAATGTTAGGGTAAATTAGTCACAATATTATTATGGCTTGGAGACATTATGTCTCTAAATCACTACTCATAAAATATATTTAGATTATGGGCCTCAAAGCTGATACCGGACTATCTATAAGTTCTAAAAGGTACAGTACAATAAATTGTGGGACCCAATCATTAGAGCACTCCCAATGGTCTCCCTTATTTCTCCCTAACTCCTGCCACATCAGCGCCACATCAGCACCAAAATTTATCCCCAGTTTTTAGCCAACTTTTAGCCAACTGCTCCAATGGTTTCTCCCTTATTTCTCCCTAACTCAACATTTCATTTTTACATCATCATTTTTAATATTATTTAATTTTCCCTACAAATGTGTTTAATAAATAGATTTATAAATGAACAATTCGTCGTTGTATTAATCATTGGAAAATATAATACAACGAGAAAAAAAAACTACAAATAAAAAACCATAAAAAACAAGGATTTAAAAAACTAAGAGGGAGGAGCGTCCGGCGAGAGGCCCATCTTGATCTTTATATTTTGGATGGTTGACTAGAGGGACTGCTTCTCTTCTGGGGTTCCGCCGCCGGTGAAGTACAGCGTGTAAAACTGCGCCAGAGTGGCGGCATTGGAAGAGAACGTGGCTTGTTGTAAGAACGGGGATTCCGACTGGGCATCTGACGATGTGCCCTTCCCCTTCCGCCTCCCCTTCGCCTTCTTCGCTCCCACAGGGCGCTCGTGCGGACCATCCTCAGACAAGTCGATGGGGATCGCGCTGCCCTCACTCTCCGCACCGCTAAGTCGCGAGCACACCGATTTCCCGTGCAGCGCGCTGTGCATCCCCGTCCGGAATTTGGGGAGATCCTTCAGCGTCTCATAGATGTTCCAATACTTGAAGCCCTTCGTCAAGTACTTGCCACTATACCTCTGCATGGCCTCATCTCGGACCATGTGCTCGTTCTGGCCACTCATCATGTTCGTCATCAAGTTAGAGTATATACCGTTGAAGTGGCCGCAGTCCCTCATGAGGCGCTCCCAATGCCGGCGGATCGCCTCGCTGCCATGGTCCTTCATCGAGGCAGTCTTGTTGGTCTTGTACTTCTCCGCAACCCGCTCCCAGAAAATGAGCTCAGTCTGGTAGTTGCTGCGCTCCGAGTCTTGCGTCGTGTCCGCCCAGCAGTTGGCTATAAGCTCGGACTCTGCTAGAGTGTAAGTAGTCCTTGCTCGCTTCGGCTTCTCATCGGAAGCCGTATCAGTCGCAGCCGTCGACTCCGGCGACGGCGCCTTCCCCTTCCTGCTCCTGGAAGGCGGGTCGGCGGGCGTTTCTTCCACCTCGTAGTCGTCCGTGCTGAGTGTCGGATCCGTTGTGTACGTCGCGGCCTGAGATCCTTCGTCGTCTGGAGTGGCTCCAGGGGTGTCGAACAACGATGTGACTATCTAGGGGCGATACACATCGTCGGTTGGAGAGGGCATGCTGAGGGTAGACTGGAAGTACGGAGAAAGTCTGCGCACCGGAGGAGTCTGCAATGGGGACGGACCCGCATATGGATATTGGCCGGGAGGAGAACCCATCGACAACAACGAGGCCATCCACTGCTGATTTGCTTCATCAGTGGGGTTGGGATTTTGGGAACTCGACTCTTTGCCTTTACCTTTTCGAGATTTTTTCCTATTTGAACTCATAATTTTGAAGATTGAATATAAAAGATTGAGAAAATGAGATTGAAAATTGAGAAAATGAAGATTGTGTGTGATGAATGGAGGAGGAGGAGGAATTATATATAGGGGAAAAAATAGCCGTTGGGTATTTAAAAAAAAAAAAAAAAAAAAAAACGCCGGAAAACGCCGAACGCGCCTACAGTGGCCGGCGTTCACTCGGCGTTAATTCGGCGTTTTTTCGGGGGCCGGCGTTAATTCGGTAGAATTAACGCCGGAAAAACGCCGAATTCACCCCATTGGCGGCGATTTCTCGGCGAAATCCGGCGATAAAACGCCGGATTTAACGCCGCCAGCCAGTGGGAGTGCTCTTAAACCTCTTTCTATTCCTGTGGCCCAATACATACAGTATGTTACGACCCATAACAATACAACTACAGTGTATATGTATCGTTATATTTTAAGTTCTTATCTATTTTATGTATGAAGGCTAATTGATAGTACTATCTCACAAAGGCCCAAAAATAATTCCACTGAAAAGGAAAATTGGATATTTAAACAAAAAGTATAAGGTGCGACATTTGAAATGGAAATAGTATTAATACATGTAGACACAAATATAATAAAATAAAATACGATAGTTACAATGAATGATTTTATCGGGAGTTAAAGTGGTATTTCCTCCGTCCTCTATTAATTGTTCAATTTTATCATTTTCATCTGTCCTTTATTAATTATCTTTCACTCTTTATCATAATAATAAGTAGGTTCTACATTACACTAACTCGTTTCACTCATATTTTATTGTATAATGTATAAAACTAATATATAAAAGGGAGACTCATATTCCACTAACTTTTTCAACTCTCTTTCCTTTACATTTCTTAAAATTCGTGCCGGAACAAAAGTGGACAATTAATAGAATAATAGGGGACGGAGGGAGTATCGTAATAATTGAAATGTTGAATTTATAAAGTTAAATAACATTAAGTCAATAAAATTAATAGTACCTTCTAATTTTATCTTTAAGATGGGAAACTTAATCATTTCTTTATTTTATAAATTACTTTATTTTACATATGAAACTAATTAATTATTGTATTTGTCATCTAAATAGAACTACTAACATTTTAGTATATGTAGATACGATACTCGTTTTAAACATTAGCATACTCGTTTCGTCGACGAAATATTGTCCATATTTGATTTGGCGTGGATTTTAAAAAATGTAAAGAGAATTGAGTGGAAAAAGTTAGTGAAATGTGGATCCTATATTCATATTCTAGTTGAAAGTTGTCTACATTCTATTACTCCTAGTATAAAGTTTAATACTAATAGAATGTGAGTGTAATGACCTAATGGAAAGTGATGTCCATTCACTAAAAATAGAAAATATACAGCATGGATAACATTTTATGGACGAATGGAATATTATAATTACGTTATTCATTTGCATTTTTGTTTTAATGCTAATAAAAAATAGTACTCCCTCCATCCTAAGATAAGTGACCTACTTCTTTTGGGCATGAGATTTAAGGAATGGTATTTAAATAAGTTAAAGTGGAGAGAGTAAAGTATGAGAGAGGGAAAAGTAGAGGAGAGAAGAGAGAATAAAGTAGGTGGAGAATAAAGTAAGAGAGATGACTTTTTGCTAAAAATGGAAATAGGTCACTTACAGTGGGACACCCCAAAAAGGAATACAAGTCACTTATCTTGGGACGGAGGGAGTATATATGAAATGGCAGAAGGCGCCTAGTAGGCGCCTAGTGCAGTGGCACCACAAAATGCTCTAGGATCGGGAGAATAACATCGATGATGCGGTGATCATTTTACACGTATTTTTTAGGAGTCGAAGAAATATGAGCTTCTCAATGGATCTTCAAAGTTTAACAAGAAGAAAGAAAGAAAGTGATATGTGAAAGAGAGAATAAGAAATACACATGCCTACAATTATTGGAGCTAATTGTTTGAGAATATCAACCATTAAATATCTTATAGTACTAATTTAATATTTGAGTAAATAGTTTAACAATGAGGACTATTTCCTCTTTCTGTATATAAATGTTCATATTGTTATTTTAGCATATATACTTAATGTCGTATTTCATTTTTAATAGTTGCGTAAAAAACTTAATTATGAGAAAATGTGGTACATCTCATCTATTCATACTAGAAAAGTAATCTGGAAATGAAATCCTCATGGAATATATTCTTTGATTAGGGATTTTCTCCGGCATTCGAGGCATATAAGGCGCCACTTACCATCATCAACAAAATCTGCAAAAATTAACAATTTCCTAAAGTTGAAGATAAAGAAGAAAATAAAACCCATGTTTGAACGCATCAAATTCAAACTAAATATTAATATTAATATTAATAAACTAAAACAACCAATTAATTAGAAAAAGTAAAGTTGATGAAGAAGAAGAAGATGAGCAGCTACAGCTACAGCTTTCCTTGCGAAGGCCGCCGCGCAAAAAAGTTACTCCAATAGAAAAAGACCAAATTCAATCTCTCTCATCATACATGATTTCGTCAATTAACCTAATCCCCTTTCTCTCAACCACCATTCTCACCTAATCATCTCTCTCTAAAAACCAACCCCTTGCCGATGGCCACCGTATCAGATACCGCCCCCATGCTTGGCCAGGCGCGGCGGAGCGGCAGCAAAACCATCCATCCCGCCTCACTGGAATCTCCATCCCCCGCCTCACCCTTCAGGGAGGTGAAACATTTCAAGAAATGGTTTTCATGGCTGATCCCCACCTTCGTCGTCGCAAACATAGTCATGTTCGTCATCTCCATGTATGTCAACAATTGCCCCAAAAATTCCCTTTCCTGCGTCGCTCCATTTCTCGGAAGGTTTTCTTTTCAGCCATTTAAGGAAAACCCCCTCCTTGGACCGTCGTCTTCGGCGTAAGCTCTTTAATTTGAGCTCTGTTGCTTCAATTTTGGATTACTAGGGTTTTGGTGAGAAAAGTGGTTTATTTGTGTAATTGAATGATGGAAAATTGTTTATATACTTGGATTGGAGCTAATCTGTGATAAGACTTGGCTGACTTGCATAAGTATGGATTCATAATTGATGGTTGACATTTGAAGAGCGATCTTGTGGTTTAGGTTATTGAAGATGGGAGCTTTAGATGTGAGTAGAGTTGTGGATAGACACCAAGGGTGGCGCCTCATCACTTGTATGTGGTTACATGGTGGGCTCTTTCACTTACTTGCAAACATGTTGAGCCTCATAGTTATTGGCATCCGCCTCGAGCAAGAATTTGGATTTGGTGAGTCAACAACACCAATTCATCCCTCTGTTTATGATAATGATGCTCATGTTTAGTTGTCTATAGAGTAAATGTAGCAGCATCACTGTACTTGATAAAGACAGGGTTTATTGTCATCTTTGTGTGAGGATGTATTATTTGCATCATTGAATTGCATCTTCGGATCTTCCTCCAGATCGCCTTATAGGAAGTAAAGGACTTGTGATTATTTTGCAATTCTAGGGTGCCATAGCATTTGCTCACATCTCTATCAAGATCGGCAGACTTGTCCCTGTAGGCTGAGGTTGACAGATTGATAATTATATCATCAACACTTGCAACAATATTTACTTGTAGTTGGTTATCATCATCTACTTGTATTAAATGCTGTATAATTGTAGCTGTACATAGCTTTCGCCCACTGAACTTGGCCTATTCACTACACATGTTGGTTTATGTCCCCCATCCTTTTATTTTAGATAGCCTTGTGCTACGGATGTCTTGTGCTTTCTATATTGAAACCGGCCTATTCACTACACATGTTGGTTTATGTCCCCCATCCTTTTATTTAGATAGCCATGTGCTACGGATGTCTTGTGCTTCACTTATTGAACTCGGCCTATTCACTACACATGTTGGTTTATGTCCCCCATCCTTTTATTTTAGATAGCCATGTGCTACGGTCTACGGATGTCTTGTGCTTCACATATTGAACTCGGCCTATTCACTACACATGTTGGTTTATATCCCCCGTCCTTCTAATTTAGATAGCCATGTGCTACGGATGTCTTGTGCTTTCCATATTAAACCTATGTGATCATGTTCGTTCCATTGACTTCTCTTCATCATAATCATGCCATACCTTCACTAGAAACACATGCCAGTTCTGTACTTGGATACTTAGATATATATCGAGTTTCAGCAACAAGGCACCCTATTTCCTCTAAAAATTAGTAGTTATTTGTTAATATTTGATAAGGCATGATGTTATGAACGATATTTACAGTGCGCGTCGGTCTCCTCTATCTCATCTCTGGATTGGGTGGAAGTGTGCTATCCGCTCTCTTTATCCAAAGCAATATATCTGTTGGGGCGTCTGGTGCTCTGTTTGGTTTATTGGGAGGAATGTTGGCAGAGCTAATTGTTAACTGGACCATATACGCTAACAAGGTACTGATTCTATCCAATGGCAACTAAACTTTATCCAAGTCTCAATGTTTCGCTGACACATGGTCGTTCACAACTTAAAATGATCATGCAGCTTGCCGCTTTAACCACCCTCGTGATAATCATTGCTATCAACTTAGCTGTGGGAATCCTCCCGCACGTGGACAACTTCGCCCATATTGGAGGGTTTCTCTCGGGTTTCCTTCTTGGTTTCGTATTTCTGATCCGCCCGCATTTTGGATGGGTTAACCGGAGATACGGCCCTGCTGGGCACCCTTCACAATCATCAGGTGCTAAATTTAAGACTTACCAGTACGTGCTATGGGTGCTCTCACTGATCCTTCTCATTGTTGGGTAAGCATCTGTCTTTTCTATCCAAATTTTTCCGATAAATACCTCCATTATTTAGTCTTATCCCGTGTGCCATGTAGGTTCACCGTGGGGATGGTGCTGCTTCTCCGTGGTGTCGATCTAAACGATCACTGCTCCTGGTGCCATTACCTAAGCTGCGTTCCCACTTCAAGATGGAGCTGCAACACGGAACCCATCTCGTGTCAGGTGAGGAGCCACCCGACATCCCTCTCCAATGGCGCTCGCTTGTCTTGTAATTTTATTGTATTGGTAAATGATAAATCTTTTGTTGAACTGCAGGCGGTATCGATTGGGAACGAGTACACCTTAACATGCTCAAACAACGGAAGAAACAGTACGTATACACTATTCAATCCGTCACAGAGTCAAATTCAAGGATTGTGCGCAGAGCTCTGTCGGTGATCGGATGGCTCCTCCATTGGCCGTCGTCTCATCTCTCAGGTTCACTGGTGTTTATACAGTTTGATGGATCTGTTGTTTTGTGCATAAATATATCGAAAACGAGCTGCCGCTTCGTTGGCTGGAGCCGTTACTCGTCAGGCTCATTGCATGCAATTCTTTGTAAATTAACAGCTGTAGTCCGTTTATTTGTTTATCTTGTTTTTATGAAATGTGACTTTTCTTTTGTGTGTGAATCTTGTCGGAGTAGATTTTGGTTCTACCAAGGCAGAGTTTCAGCATATGAGATTTATGTACTATAACATTTTTGTTTTATGTTTTTGAATTTCCATTTACGTTTTTGCTGACTAAGATTTTCAAACATACTCCCTTCATCTAAAAAAAATAAATTGCGGATGCTCTTCTAGCATATTTTTGGCTTGCACGAATATTTTCCACACTTCAAGAAAACCTGACGTGTAACATTTTGATATCAATATCTATATCAATGTGACAACATCAGTACAACAGCCTGCTCACAATAATTATGTCAGTAGTAGTATATTTTAAAATCAGTAATTGAAATAAAATTATAAATATGTAAGATAATTTTTTGATTTTTCTCTTTTACTTTTTATTCTTCACCTTTGATATTTTCTTTCTCTCAAATTAATCTTTTGCAACAATTTTTCTTCTACTTCTCTTGTTTCAGCTTCCTTATCTGAAAAATGGTCTGCTTCTAAGCTGATTTAATAAGGACAACATATGATATTGTACAAAATATATGTGCTAGGGGCTTTAAGCCATACACCAATAGATGTATCCGCGAGTGCTATACAATGTTATTTGGTCTTAGGCTAGTTTTTTGTAAAGTGAATGGAGAAATTTTTTTCATACCACATCATTTTTGTATTACTGGAAAATTTTGAATATACCTTCTTTTGCCACTAATAATTGACGTTAATACCCTCTAATTTTATTTATTAATTTTCTTAATTTAAATATAATTAATGTGGCATTATTTCAACCACTGGATCTTCTAATCTAATGACTAATTAGTCTTAGTTTGAGATTGCTAATTAGTTAGCAATTGATCACTCCCTTCTATCTATATACGTTAAACCCAATGCAAAAAAATGTTTTCCATCAGAATTTTTATATCATAATTAAGTTTAGCAATTTGCAGAGCATAAAAATTAGTTTTAAAAACTAGTGATTCTCGGTGTACTAGCTAAACCCAATGGCATTAAGTAGTGGAGAGTATTGAATTTCGACAATGTGACATGTTGTGGTCGCAACAAATTTATTTTGAAATATGCAAGTAGTCGTTGAATTCAGAAATCCCAGTTACAATTAATTTGCTCTTCCAATAATAGAGAATGCAACAAAAACACACTTGTGTAGTTAATAAGAACAACTGCTATTATACATTTATACCTACGACGGAACGGCTATATAATATAGCCTAGATTGAAATTACATATATGTTCCTTCATTTTTTTAGTTTTTACACCGAAATGTATAGTATCACATGGAGACAAGATTTAAACCCAAGACCTTTCACTAAGGAGCAAGGACGAAGCCAAGAATTCTATAGAGATGGGCCAAAAATATATAAAAGGATATTTTAAGGATTAGAGAAGGGGCATATATAAAGGATATTTCAAAAAAATTTAAAATTAATCATCAAAATAATATAAATGTTTTTTTTTGAGGTGGGGCATTTGCTCCTTGTGAAGCTAATATAGATCCGTCCCTGCTAAGGAGAGTGTTGTGTTATTCGAGCACATGAAGTTGGCATCCAATAACTCCGCGCATACATGATTTGAAGTTTGAACTCAATACATCTTTCTAAGATATTTTATGAGACAATTTTATGATGTCTCGTAATATCTTTGTCTCTTAAATTAGGTCTCATTAATAATTTCTTTTAATTAATAGATTATACTTGTAGCATTATATCGAATTTTCAATCAATTATTGTCCATGAACTTGTTCTATTCGTATCAAGTTTTTACCTTGTTGGGCGGCAAAGTTGAGCTTCAACTTTTATCAAATGGATACTTTTAAATTTTGTAAGTTGTTTCCATTTGTTGAAAGATTACAAAACAGCTGAAATTATTCCGCCAGTCTCACAAGGGATTTGTTCTCTATTCTTCTTTTGTCCCTTTCAAAATTATAATCTTCCTTTTTTCTACTGATGAATGTAATAAATTTAAAGATTTTAAACTTTTTTTAAAAAAAAAAACATCAAGAACTTGATTCAGATGGCCGCTAAATTTAATGCGGATAATTAAATGTATAACACAAATAAATAGTAGTACTACAAATTATATTTATAAATTTTATAATTTTGGAACATGAAGTCACTACTATATATATACAAATTGGGACAATAATTCAATAATAAGCCCTAAATATTTATTAAAGCAAAGTAGATTCGCATATCGAGCCATTCAATTTGCTATTCAATCATAGACCATGAATTAAAATAATAGAGATCCAATTACACAGACATAATTTTCTGACAATTTATAACAGACTTGGTAGCATCCGTCCCCTAATTTTTGAGTCATTCTATAGGGCGCCGCAATCTCTCTCTCATGAACCCTAAAATAAGTAGAAAATCAGTTATTCCATTAAAAATCTCGATTTTTTTTGGGAATTATGATAAAACGGGTGTAAAATGAATAAGAAATGAGTGTATTTAGATATAAATTTAGAATATTAAAAATAATTTAATAAACAAATCAAATTATTATTGTCGCCTGCGGAGAACTGCCTCTGGGCCCGACTTCACACCACAAGAAGGTAGAACGGTTGGCCGCATCTCCGTGCAATGGAGCAGTGTCTAGGACGACTCCATTGTGAATGGCCTTGAGCATAAGAAAATCGCGTGACATGTCTCATAATTACACGTTTTCCGCAGCGCACGAAGGGCGGGCGCTCTCTAACAAAATACGAGATCAAAACATTATTTATATTAAATGCATATTAGTAGTTATAAATATGCAAGATATATATATCACGTGTTGCGGTCCTGTCCAAGGCACAAAGTATATATATGAATGTAGCTATGGATTTATGGAGAAATTTCGAACAATGTGTGTGCAGTTATTTTTGCAAATTTAATTTAGTGATACTACTAAAATAGGTGACGCGATGTCTCACTATTATGTTTGTAGTGCTCTTTAATTCGATTTTCATCTTGTATAAATGAGATTCACTTTTATATCAACGTATTTCCTGCATTTCAGAAAATCAAAGTAATCACTTGGGTTTTCCATATTAATCTCGAAACAACGTATACGGAGTATTAATTATCTATTTTTTGAAAGCATTGAACTAAATGATAGTACTCCTATACAACTATATATGGTGGCATTCGGTTGCCATGACTAATAATCATGAGACTATTCATCTAGAATTAAGTTGTGGGATTATTTTAGTTGGAGAGGGGAGACTATGACTAATTATTATGAGACTATCCATCTAGGATTAAATTGTAGGGTTCAATCTTATGAACCAAACATGATACATATTTAATTATGAGATTTAATTTTGGCAACCGAACACCCCTATGTCTCCTATGTCTATGTGTAAGAATTAATCAAACGTGTCGAAGTTTTAAATGGAGGGAAGCTTACTACTGGGCGACGACATGGATTGGTCGAAGCCACTTACATATAAAAGATTTAACATGAAGAGAAAAATATATATATACAAACAGATTTCATTCAATTTTGACCGATCAAATAAATCACAAAGTCAAGAATTACAATAGTGACACTACTTGTTTGAAATATGACTATTTAATATGCCCCTTGTAACAACTTATAGTGATTATTGAAAAATAAATAACATTGAGCCCATATGTTCAAAAAATGGATATTGTAGATGAGATGCAGGGAGAGAGAGGGTAAGATAAATGGTGAAGAGAGAATGAAAGAGAAACAATGAATGTGATATTCGAAGAAAAATAGATAATGAGATAATGTAAATGTAATACTTGTATAGGATGCCACCACCCCTTAAAATAACATCATGCCACCATTTCTAGCCAATCATTTATAAATGTGGACGAATAATAAGCTGCCACGTAGCAAAAAAAATTAAAAAAAATCTGAAAAAGACAGCCAGCAATTTGTTGGTTTTTATCCAGCAATTTTTCTTGTCCAGCAATATCCGACACGCTATACAACAATCTATAGATTGTTGTGTAGTGTTTGTAATATTGTTGTGTAACGTTTATAATATTGTTGTATAAGTGGTGTCACGGTGTCACTTTAAGAGGGATTGTCATTTTAACACAAACTATATATGTAATACTTATATATGTCTAAGGACTATCTACGATATTAAAATTCACGATTATTCAATTGTCTATGAATTGTTTTTGTAGTACACTCTTTGAACAGATAAGTGGAGTATGTATTTGTATGGTACCAACACCTGAATGTTGAACTAAAATAAAAAAATAAAAATAAAAATTGGAGAGGCTTGTACTTGACATTATTTTTTATTGGGGATACTTCGAATTGAATTACCAATCGATGGCCCAGACTCCGCATTCTGTATTTTATAGCGAATGATAACGAGCACATATTAATAAGGTAAATTCTGACTAAAGTCAACTTCAAGTTATTGTAAAATAGTGTATTAATTACAAAAATAATATATCACCGGCCACTAATTTAAAATAGTTGTCAAAATAATGGTAAAATAATACAGTATATTTTTGCTAATGAAGTGGTACGGAGACATTGGGAATCAAAGTACATGCAGCCTCCATCGAATCAAATTTGTTCCAAAGGAATGAAGAAATTAGTACTCCATTTTTCATTTTTCAATTATAATTTTGTTTATATAATGAAACGCCTATATTTTTAAAAACAATATAGGATAATATAATCACTAATCCATTATATACTAAGATAGTAAGATAGATTGTTATTTTAGGATATATACCAAAGTCGTATTATTTTTATCATTTGATTCAATATGTTTACTAGAAAATCTTTGGTCCTCGTTACTTTTTACTATTAAGAAAGTGAAATATACTCATTTTGTCCTATAAATTAGTAGTAATACGTACAATATACATACATTGTGTATGAAGAAACTAACATTAACAATATAGTTGCATATTAGCTTGTGATTTGATCACTAGATAACGTACTCTCGAATGGTCAAAGCCGTAAACAATAAAATATTGTGTATACATCATTTTGTTTTCTAATTCTTGCTTACTTACCACTTTATCTTTATAATTATTCTCTATAATTTGAAAATTCTGACTCCTGCATGTGATAATCATTAGCTGATAGTAACTCAAGTGGCACACTTGCACTCATTGACCATAAAATCGATCAGTTTGAGATTAATAAGTAATTTTTGTATTTTCTCACACACACACAAAAAAAAGCATGTGTAAACTACAAACAAAACTATAACAAACAATGATCTGGATCTCCATGAATTTGACCAAAAATGTAGTACTAAATGAGTAAATTAACAAAAAATGTAATTCGATACTTTTAACCAAAAATAGCATTGATATGAAATGAACCCTTCGTGTGTCAAAAGATAATTTTAACCAAAAATAGCAAAAGATAGTTTTTTCTTTTTCATACTAAAATATAGTATAACGTGTCATCATGTATTTAATGTATGAGATTATAAATGGATTATTGCAAAATGAGAACAATTTTATTTTAGAATAGGGGGTGACATACACATTCACATGTGTAAACGTGGAGGGAAGGATAGGGGTTGGAGCAAATTTGGTGGGCAGTTCACATGTGTTAGCATGGCCAATGAATTTTGTAAATTTAAATAGAATGACTCATCAAATCTTGCCAATATCATCTTTTTTTGCCTGTTTAGATCCGCCTGCCTATTTTAAATGCTCTTCCACCATCCCCAACGGTATCACCACCATTTTTATTTCACCAATCTAACTTCATTATGTCTTATTTTGTTTTGTATATTTCGTTTCATTTTAATGTCTTGAAATTTTCTATTAATATTGCAAATTATGTAAATTATCAAAGCATGGTTTGTTATTTATTCATGTTTCTGAAGTTGTAAAAAAAGTGAATTAATCGAACTCTATTTTTTAAAATGATTTGTAGAATTAATGCCGTGGATATTAATTTTGAGGTATTAGAATTAAAATAAATGCAACATAGTATTTGACTATTTGTCAACTTTGAATTTGAATTATAGTAGAAAAAAATGTGTGGCCATTCGAGTGTACCACATTAATGTCTCTTCATTACGCCTAATATAATTGGGTATAATTGGATTTTGATGGTTGAGTACAACCATGGGCAAATTGATTATAGTGGAAATTATGCTTCCAAATAAACCATATTCTCTCTTTTTGTCTATACTTAATTAGAGATAACATTGTAGGTCCAAAACTATACTCTATTTAGTGATAAGAGATAGTTAGGTCTCATATAATACATCGCTATAAAACGAAATTAACATTCGTGGCACTTGGCCTTAAAATTAATTACTAATACTACTACATAAATTGAATAGATTATAGAAAAGTTAGTACTAATATTTAAAAAATAAATAGGGAGTATATAATACTACACCTCGCAAAATGTATTCTCTGAATATTATCATTATTAGTATGATTTTTATTGTTATAAGCTGTATAAATTAATAAAATAAAATACACGACCAAAACATACACTAGATCTTGCAAAATTCAATTAGTGGCGGTTTAATAATGAGATGAACGCGCTATAAATATTCTTGTGGCAAAGAATAACAAATATGAATTCCACAAACGGTCATTAGATCGAGTTATTTTCCTAATACTGATAATTTAGTAATAAATACATATAATCAAGTAATCAACTAGCACCACCCAATTTTTTATTTTCGACTTACTTTTAAGTATTATTACATAGTAATACGTTCATTTGTAGTAATATAGAAAAATCATAAATATTTGAACGCTTGCGTGGAAGAAACATCGTCACATTAACTTTCGATCCTATAATTACTTTCAAACATGCATATTTTGCTACAAATCGATACAGCCCTATGATTGTAATGATGTATACGATTTGTCTAAGATTAAAATTGCTAGTATTTTTTTAAAGCAATTACTACTATTCAATAAGTTGGCCTTTCTAGCGTATTTCGAGGTTAAATCATAGTAATAATGATACTATATTGATGAACAATACTTAATTACCAATTTGACCAGTAAATAAAAGCAGCACATGGGCAGTTTGAGAATGAGAATCGACGGGGCACAATAGTAATTTTGAGAATTGATCATATCGTCGGTTCGCATGTGGAGTGGGCTTATCATATAGTTGGAGCTTCCAAATTAAAGTAGTACCAAATTGAACTCCATTTTTTTTATTTATATACTATACCATACATTAGTAATTTTTTAAAATCCCTAGGCATTTGAGTGCACATGATTTTCTGCAATGCAGTTGATGTGACGCTATTTTCGTATTATTTGCGACACACGATTATATATAGTATTCACGGTTTATGAAATCAGTTGGATTTCATTATTGCGTTTTGTTTTACGTAAAATATTTCGTCATACCAAATTCAATTATCACATACGTGCAGGCTTGCAGTGTGCATGGATAATAATAAATAGTACTATTATAAAAGGAATATTAGTTTGAAGTTTGAAGGGACGGGGTGGAACATAGTATATTACATGAATTAATTATTATTATTATTATTTCTTAAAAACCAATATAAGTATTTTAGTGAGGAACATATTACTATTATATTTCAATATACATTGTTTCCCCTAAGAAAGGGCAGAGGAAATGTGAATTAAGCCGGGTGTATCGATGGCTTTCCTTTTTCGCAAAGGCAGCAAACAGTTGTGATTGGTGGAGAGTAAATGTAGTGCTGCCTAATCCGATTAATCTAATACTCAGGTGAATCAATTTAATTTGTAAAACAATTGTTAAAATTTCAGTATTAACGAGATGGGCCCATTTTCAGTAAAATTTATTACCTTGCGCGTTCTTTGTTTTTGGAACTTAATTTGGGTTGGTTAGATTTAATAAATTTGGAAATCATTGTTATTAATGCTCTTAGTTGTCTACACAAAAAAATCGACTACCACAATAAAAGTTTTCGAACTGAATCATGGTGGTTTTATTGGTTAAAATTGTTCTTCTACGCCGCGTTGAGTATACAGAATGTAATTTTTCTTAAGTTAAAATATGATCTTATCATAGGGGAGTGTTATATTGCTAACTCAACACATATTTTTAATTATAATTAAATAATAGTAGCCATGAGATATTCAAATTATTAAGGGCATAGATTATCAATCCCGAAATGTCAATACGATCAACAAAAACGTCAATAAAGCCATATAATTAATTCCAAAAAATATCAATAGAGGTATTAATGTCAATTAACTACAAAATTAGTTACAACTAACTTTTAAAAGAAATCCCAAAACTTTATCATATAACATATATCAAATTAAAGATAATTTTATAAGGATTCCAACGATATCCTACATGCATATGTTCCGACGTCAAAATTTGAAAAAGAATTCAATTTTTTTTTTAATTTTTTCGTATAGCAGAAAATGTCAACATACTATATAAAATATGTCAATATAATACATGTAGAATGTCAATATAAGCCATGAGTTAACATTCATAAAACATTGTGTTGACATTCTCAAAGCATTGTGTTGATATTTTCGAAACACTATATTGACATTTTCATCCAAAATCCTATGACCTTAAATTAGTTGTAGTTAGCAATTAAATAATGAGTTAGCAATTGATCACTCCCCCTTATAATAGAATATGTAGAATATTTGAGAGGCCATGGCCATTTGAATATTGTGTCATCGCTTCGATTATATTTATGTCATTAATCTCGTGCTATACATTTGTTATTTGTCACATAAATAACGTCTTTGTATCACATTTTCTTACATAGTTAGGATCACACACGATAAGGGGACGCGTGAGTCATATTTCTTTTCTGACTATCCTATTATAAGTCGGTCCTTTTCATTTTTGTTAAAAATAAAAAATATTTACTCATTCTTACTTTTAGCTCTAATACTTTATTCTCATTTAACCCTCTGCTTTATCTCTTTCCTTTAGCTCTAATACTTTATTCTCATTTTACTCTCTGCTTTATCTCTTTCCTAAAATATTTTGCTCCAGTTAGTACTACTTTTTTTCTAAATAGTGTCTAAAAAAAAGTAGTCCACCTCTGTAGTGGTATATTTTGGAGAGAAGGATTAGTGGTATATTTTGTGCGCATTTTGTACATTAGTCCATATATGAATAATAAGTTTATATGTTTGCGCGAATTCAATGTGAGTCAAATATTAGGAGTTGCCATTTTATCATTCATTTCAGAAACTTATGAGTCTAATCAAACTTTTTAACAATAACTATACTCTCATTAATGAGGACATACCGAAATTGGAATAAATTCCAACCTCCATTAATCAAAATTGACCGAGTTCAGTGATAAACAAAATTGACCCGATTCCAATTAATAAACGAATATCCTTACTCCTTGAATATAATTTTTTAAAAAAATCACCGAAACGCCGTAGAATTGCAATTTGGATGATATAATAAAAAGGGGGCGGCATTTATGAAGGCGAAAAAATGACAGCCCCTACCCTTGTTGCCTTGTTCCCTCCACCATAAGTAGCCCCCTCTCCTTCCCCAAAACCCTCCAGGTCTCTCCAGCTCAAAAATGGCAGCTCTTCTCCTCTGCATTGCCACCATCCTCTGCTTCCTCACCTCCGCCCAAGCCAGGATCCCCGGCGTCTACACCGGCACCCCCTGGCAACCCGCCCACGCCACCTTCTACGGCGGCAGCGACGCCTCCGGCACCATGGGTACCTACGCACATTTCATTTCTATTTTCATTTTTGGTTCCCTCAAATTTTGTTATGTTGCAGGCGGCGCGTGCGGGTACGGCAACCTGTACAGCCAGGGGTACGGCGTCAACACGGCGGCGCTGAGCACGGCGCTCTTCAACAACGGGCTGAGCTGCGGGGCGTGCTTCGAGATCAAGTGCGACGCGGCGCAGGACGCCAAGTCCTGTAACCCGGGCAACCCCTCCATCCTCATAACCGCCACCAATTTCTGCCCGCCAAACTTTGCCCTGCCCAACGATAACGGCGGCTGGTGTAACCCGCCCCGCACCCACTTCGACCTTGCCATGCCTATGTTCCTCAAGATCGCGCAGTACCGCGCCGGCATCGTTCCCGTCAATTTCCGCCGGTATAATCTAATTGCCTACTTTTTTATTTACTATACATACATGTTATTATGTTACTATTACATTCATAACTAGTGTTATTTGCTAAATTAGAAATGTCGTTTTCTAGGTGAAAACTATATAAACTTACATAAAAATTTTATTTGACACCTGGTATGCCTAGTTAATTACAATTTCAAAAATATAATGGTTTCTTAAAATGATTTAGTTCCATATGTGATTTCGTATTGCTTTTGTGAATAATTGTCAGTGTAACAAGTTTTTTCATAGTTTGGTCTTGTGATATTCACACTTCTCCTCAGCTAAATCTAATGATTTCTAGTATTGGCCCAAAAATGTACTCCTAGAATTCAATTTTGTTACATATGTTTATTTTTCCATGAGCTTCGAATTATAATTAATTTGTTGGAGTACTAAAAAATGTTTTTTTTGGGCTATAAACTAGTCGGTTCTAGGTAGGAGTAGTTACTTTTAAGTTTTAAACTAACAGAATCCCTTCCACCTACTTTTTACTGCTACATTATTCCGGTTTCCGGTGACGTGAATGGACTATTTTGCCCCTCTAGTAAGCATACATGCAACATTGCCATGTCCGTGACGATTCTCAGTTTTGCTAGTGTATGAAATTTGCTGTTGTTGTAAATGTATTTTGACACAAATTGTTGTGTCGGACGGCATCTCTATACCTAAATTACTAAAATACCCTTTTAAGCTATACACCCACAACTACTTTAAGTTATTGTCCTCCCAACTAACTCGTACAAATTGGTCATTGCATCATTGTACGGTTGTACCTACCTTTTTTAGGGGAGGTTATTGTTCATTCAATTTCCGTTATGTCTCCCATCAATTTTTAATAATTTCTCAATTATTTAATCACTTGTTTATTGTTTTGCAGGATACCGTGCAGGAAGCAAGGAGGCATCAGATTCACGATCAACGGCTTCCGTTACTTCAACCTGGTTCTGGTCACCAACGTTGCGGGTGCAGGGGATATCGTGCGCGTGAGCATCAAGGGAAAGAACATGCAGTGGATAGCCATGAGCCGTAACTGGGGGCAAAACTGGCAATCCAGCGCCAATCTTGTGGGCCAGGCCCTCTCCTTCAGAGTTTTCGGCAGCGACCGACGCTCGTCCACCTCTCTCGACGTGGCGCCCGCTAATTGGCAGTTCGGCCAGACCTTCTCTGGAAAGAATTTCAGGGTCTGAAAACCACCCTAAAAATGGTTGGGAATTCTTGGAATTTGCAACGGAGTCCTCCGTCTTTATCTATTTTTCGCTATTCCCCTAGAAGAAAGATATTATTAGGAAATGTGTGGAGAAGAAAGTATAAATGAAGTAAAGTGTGTGGAGGCTGAAGCGGCTGCAGGGAAAAATAGATGTAGCCCGCAGCTTCTGATTATAAATTTATAATGTAGTAGTACAATATTGGTAAGGAGAAAAAATGTTTCTTCTTTTTATAATTTTTTATTTTTCTTTATTGTTGTAAGGTGTTTGGAAAATTAATAAATGTTTGGTTTATTTCATGCTTGTAACGTACGACGCTAAATTTGATACAAATCATTAATTCAAGTTATCATTTTAATATTGTAATAATTCATTATATAATGGCACAAAGATGAAGGCTCAACCATATCACTGCCTACACAATTCAAAGCTGCTGTATTTGTTGACGGATGCCTTCAATATCTCTGAGAAAATGTTATTTACTCATCATAAAGTACTGAGCAATTTTGTTTGAATACATAATGTTGGATGGATCAATCAATTTTCATGTTGTCTCTTTAAAAATATTAACGGTTGTGCATTTATTTAATTATAAAATTTTCTTATTTTCATTACAAAGGTATAAGTTCATTTTTTTCCAGAGGCTACTATTGTAATAATAAAAAAACTGCGGGAGATTTTCGAATAAACTAACACAGGATCTCTAACATTTTAAATGGGGTTATGCTAGATTGCTAGCCATAACACTTATTTTACTCTCTATTGCCCCATTATTTAAAAGAGTAAAGGCCAAAATTGGTCCTGAACATATGACCATTTTATCTTTTTGGTCCTAAACTTTATCTTTTGAATTTTTTGGTCCTGCACATATGGAAATTTGATCATTTTGGTCCTCCGTCAATAATTCCGTAAAAACTAACTGTCAACCCGATTTTGACCAAATTAAACTCTTAATTCTGATTTTTAATTCACTAATTAATCTCCTAATTATTTTAATAAATATCACATCGAGCAATTAACCGGATTTTGCCCACCCTGTCTCTGCGAGCGACTCACAACCCTCGACAGCTCCTCCTCCAACACTTCTTCCTCCTCTCGCCGCCCCTCTTACGCCGCCGCCGCAATCAAATCCCTCTTCTCCTCCACTTCCAAGCCCAAGCCCTTGAAACCCACCACTACCTTCATCCCTGAACTCCGCCGCTCCAAATCATTCTCCGCATCCAAAAATGAAGCTTTATTAGGGCAGCTATCCTTCGAAGCCCAATCTCCGTCAATTAGTATTATTTTTAATTCTAATTTTAAATGGATATTTGTTAAACTAATTAGGAGATTAATTAGTGAATTAAAAATCAGAATTAAGAGTTTAATTTGGTCAAAATCGGGTTGACCGTTAGTTTTTAACGGATCTATTGACGGAGGATCAAAATGACCAAATTTCCATATGTGCAGGACCAAAAATCCAAAAGATAAAGTTTAGGACCAAAAAGATAAAATGGTCACATGTTCAGGTCCAATTTTGGCCTTTATTCTATTTAAAAATACTACTAAGAGTATCCCCATCCGTGCTCTTAAATAAGAGCACGGAGGTGGGCCCGGACCCACTTTTACTCCTTGTCCTTAGGCAAGAGCACAACACCCACATCCGTGCTCTTCCGCAAGGACAAGCTCAAGGGTCCCACTATTCTATTATTTAATTTAAATACTTCAATTACTAAAAACATTTCTACAATATAAAAATATATTAAAATATAAAAATTACATAATTAAATCCTAAAAAATAAAAAATACATAATTAAAATTCTAAAAAATAAAAGTACATAATTAAAAGTGATTTTTTGGGTGAAAATTTGAAAAATAAATTAAAAGTGTGTAGAAAACGGATATAATTTATTGCAAAGTGGGAAAATATTTTTTTTATAATTAAAAAAATGATTTTTTAAATTAAATTCAAAATTTTAAAAAAAATTACAAAAAGAAACGAAATTGCCGTTGGCCAATCGTGTGCCGCCACGTAAGGCTGCTCAGCGGCACGGACATGCTCTTAGCTAAGAGCAGCGCCGTGCCGCTGGCACGGACGGACAGCTCGCAGCGGCGGACGGACGAGCTCGTGCTCAGCGGCACGGACGGACGGATGGACGGACGCCACCGCTGCGGATGTATTGTATTATCCGATTTAAATTATTAATCAATCCTTAAACCCTATGACCTCCGCAGACCGCAATCTTAGAAATGTGAATCTTTACTCTAGATTAAGAATTTATCCCTTATCAATTTTCTAGGCTTCTTAGTTTTACTACAACATGTTATAATTAATTAAGTGTTTATAAAGAGTAAAGGGGGGCTATGGCCATCTGATTATATTCGGCTGAAGCCTCCTTCGGAGTATTTCATTCCAAAAAACACTCCAAAACTAATTTCCAACAATATAATTTTATTTATCCTAATAATCGTTACAATCTTCCTTCATTTCGATTTATTTATTTAATTTTCTTTTTTATTTTAGAATAATTGATGAAAAAACAAGTAATACTATTGGACTTCCTTAGTGAATAGTAGTAGAATATGTACTCCCACTGTACAAAACAACATTCTTATAAAAAATGAGCAACACATTTCACTGCTTTTTCTTTTTCCACCCAATCAAAAATTCAGTTCTTACCTCGCCAAAGATTACAACAACAATTTCCAGATTCCATGAAAACTGATCATAGAACTCAAATAGGATTACAATACAAACACATGCATCACAAAATCTATAACAACACACGACTGTACAGTCTAAAACAAACTCCATCGAGTAGAAACAGCCCGGTGCTGATGCCTCATACAAAGGCCGATGGCCTCGGATAGGCGGTCGCCTTCCGTGTTTCTTGAGCACTGGTCTTGCACGTTTTAGGTTCACTGTTTGTCTGCGAACGTATCTTCAATTGGTGGTGTTTCCGGTCGTTTTTCGAGGCGTCCTTCGAGTCCTGGAGCTGCTCCAGAGCCGTCACAACCTCATCCATATTCGGCCTCGACCTGGCTTCAATGGCTAGGCATTGAAGAGCGAGTTGGGCCGCTTTTGTAGCCTGGTCCAACGAGTACTGGCCTTCGAGACGAGCATCCAGGACATGAAGGACTCGACGTTTGTTCGTGAGGTAAGGCTTTGCCCACTCGACCAGATTGTGTTCCCCCGATGGACGAGTCTTGTCTATTGCTTTCTTCCCCGATAGAATCTCAAGGAGAACAACTCCGAAGCTGTATATGTCGCTCTTGGCCGTTAAATGACCTTTTCCACAAACAGGAATCGGTTCGTTAGCTTATGTTAGAGTAATACATTGATAAAAAGAGAAACAATTTCAACATCCCCCTACCTGTGGATAGATACTCTGGAGCAGCGTATCCATAAGTTCCCATAACTCGGGTGGAGACATGACTCTTATCATCGGTTGGCCCGTCCCGGGCCAGCCCGAAATCAGAAAGTTTAGCGTTGTAGTTCTGTGATAAGAAAACAGCATCAATAACCAACTAATCGACTCAAATTCACCAAGAAGCAATAAAAACTGTCGTGAGACCACATACTGAATCAAGCAGGATATTTGAAGTCTTGAAGTCCCGATATATCACTTTCACTTCGTCGCTATGAAGAAAGGCAAGCCCCCTTGCAGCATCAAGAGCAATCTTCATTCTCAGGCTCCACGATAGTGGCTGGAAGTAAGAACCTCCTAGATCAATATTAACATGAAACGATCGATCAGTAGATTTACGAGAACATAAGAGATAAATGAAAGTAGAAAACTGATGTAGGGTTATCACTGCTCGGTAATGGTGCACTCACTCCTGAATAGGTGATTCTCCATACTACCCTTTGGCATGAACTCGTACACCAAAAGTCTGTGGTCGTCCTCCAAGCAGTAACCAATCAATTTCACGAGATTAGGATGGCGCAACTGTCCTAAATAGTTTATCTCAGCCTGCAAACGTCAAAGCACACATAAATGAAAGGATAAAAGTTAATGCTCAAAACAACACGAACTATCCTCTTTAAGTACATTTACAAGAAAGACAAATACATTTGCAGAATTCCCTGAATTTCAAGAATCTCTAAACACACCCACAACAAATATTGCTTCCTTATACGAAAATAAGGCTTAAGTGTACATACCAACCATTCTGTGTGTCCTTGCCATCCCTCTTGGTTTAGTCGCTTAACAGCTATTACTATACCAGAGCCAGCCCTAGCTGCTGCAAACGTATGCTCGTCGATCCACCCCTTGAAAACAGAACCGAAGCCACCTTCCCCGATCACACTGTCAGGGCGGAAATTTCTTGTGGCCGCCTTAAGGTCAGCGAGTGTGAAGCTTTTCATGTTTGCGGACTGCAATATTTCATCCTCACTCCGAGGAGTTGGAGGCACGGAGGTTGAAGAAGTTTTCGCACTTAAATTACTCAAGTCTGTCCCATCCCCACTAACCATTTTAGAGGAAGTGAGACCTCCATCTGCAGCCAAGCACAGCCAAAATGTTAAGAGTATTCAAGGAGATTATCACCAAAACTCAAAACATCAACCTAACTGTTCCCATATCCTTTCTAGGAACTCCACAATCAGATCTTTTAGCACGAAATAAGCCATATATATGTAAAACAAGCTGAATTTACTCATTTCCATCTATACAATAGCAAAAAAAAGTGAGTGCCCCTGTGTTGTTGATTTCTCCGAAATAGCCAAATATGGAGTGTAATCTTCTTTTTCTTTCTCGAATATATAAATTTTCTACAAACTGAGCTTCAGATGAAATCTCAAATGCAGAGCATAATGGAATTCGAAAATATGGCTTTCAGCTTTAGAGTGAGGGAGCTTCAAAATTGAATAATCTACTAATCTTCATTTACCAGAATTCGATTTGATAATTAAAAGAGGGAAGGTAAAAAGGATGTGCCTGAATGTACCTGTACCACTCTGAAATGAAGTTTCAGCCTTAATCTGGCTGCTCATGCAAATCCCCATCGAAATCCCTCGATAAATACGAGCTTGACTGAGATAGCCCAGCAAGCTCAAAACCCTAATTCAAGATTCGATTTTAACTTTCTTATTCACAATAAGCACAAAAAGGAGAAACCCACAAAGCAGCTCAGCTCTGTTTCCTGTGAGAGAGGAAGCAAAGCTCATTCACCAGCAGCAGATCTAATACCAATAATCTCTCAAGATTGTGGTAGCTTTTTTTAGTCCCCCACCTCTCTCTCTCTCTCTCTAGGTGAAGGGGATGTATAAATGAAGGATGGATAGCAAAAGATGCAATCTTTGTAAAGAAAGGGGTGACTTAGACTTTTCGTGTGTAGTTTCGAAGCTCGTGGCTTGATATAAAGAAGACGCCATTTTTGGACATTTTTTATGGCTTGCAAAATTGACTGGAATCTTGTCTTGACTCTTGTAATCTCGATTCAATGTAATCTTCTCACGCATTCCATTAACAATTTAACTTATTATGCTTCAATTAATTAGTGTGTTCTGTTAATCTATTTTGGCCGTTGAATTTATCAAAACAACTTATCGTTACATAATTCATATTTTTGGAATAATTTCGATGGCTACGAGTATGCCAAGTCAGAAATCTAATGTTCGGATATTTTGGCAAAATGCGTCGTAAGTCGAGTCTTCAAAGTTATTATCTGTATTGAATAATGTTGGAGGGTTTGTGAGACCTGACTCATGATTGTATGGAATTCTTCAATTTAGTCTTAGGTTTGTATGCAATTTGTATTAGATTTTATAACAGTCCAGATTCGTATTAAATAAAGCTAAAAGGAGACAAAAGTAACACGTGGCTGTTAAAGTGAACAGGTTTTGGATTAAATGGAAACAATTCAAATTTTATGAATATCTTTTTAATCGAGTACAAAATTAGTAGTAGTAATAGTTACTATGATTTTTTCCTTGCCAAGGGAAAAAAGATACTCATAATTGCATATGGTGTGATTATATTTGTAAACCCCACCAGATTTACCTTAAACTTGCTTGATTTCGCATGACATTTGTGGATGCAAATTGACCTTTAACAACAATTGATAAGGCAAATTATATAGCACGTGATGTTCATGACATATTTCATTTGATTTAGCATCTTCTCTTGAAAATGTTGTTAAAACTTGTATTATCATGATTTCAAATCAATTGGAACACAATGATCGTGATTTGGGGCCATTTTTATATGACAAACTAAATTACAAGTGGGGCTTAAAGTACATATTTTATAATGATTAAAGAAAAATTATTCTTGGCCACTTTGATTAAGAAGTAATTTCTTCTTTCAAGTTGTGTAAGTGCTGGTTTTTACTTTTCTTGTGCTGTCTATGTTTCTACTCCATTTGAAATGTCTTCTAAGATAAAATGATTGAATTTTTTTCCCTTTACATGGTATATAATTTATACTCCTTGAGTTAAACGTGTGTATAAATTGGCTAATTTATGTAATGCAGTAAAAGATTTTGCTTATGCGTAAAGGATTTGATGCAATAAAAAATAAGGCTTTCGTATTCACACAGGGATTTGAATAATTATTTTTTCAAAATATGAAACTATTTAAAAAAAAAAAAAAAAAAACATCACATCCCCCCAATTTTGCGCTGATGTTCATTTTTACATGTTTTTATTTTTTTATTTTATGTGTGTACGCTGCTCACATATAAATGTGTCCACATGACCACATAAATTATAGATATTGGACGTGATTATTTAATCACTCTATTTCGGATGATGGTTGAAAAATCTATATTTACACAATTCTTGGAACATCAGTTCTTCAATACTAACTCAAAATTGTCCATCTATTTTCTAATTAATTATCATATTGGTTTTTAATTATAACTTGTTAGACTCCAATTCGTTCGATTATTAAATTTTTCTTATACTATATATCTGCATTTATCGTGTTAAAAGAAAATTGGTTTTGTCCGATTATTTTGAATTTGATTGAGAATATTTATCGTGTTTTGTTGATAAATTCATCTAAAAAGGTTACATTATTTACAAAATACTTCTATGGTTGATTACCAGCTTCATTAAACTCAAAACTGATCTCTAAATTTTGGTTTATATTTAAAATATATTCTCAATAACAAAATATATTTATTACAGTACTATTTTCTATAACAAATAAAATCAATTAAATGGTGTACTTAACAGTAAAGTACAAGTATTAATTATTACTACTATTATTGTTATTCATGTCTAGTTAATTATTATCGAGCTAATTTACTTAATGAGTTAATAAGCTAAATGCTATGAAGCTCAGATTTGGTCGGTTTAGCTAATAAGTTAGTGTCACTAATGAGCAAGAACAATAACTATTAAGCTAAAATATCAAAAGTTAAAGAGTTGCTTAATTTATTGATTCACAACCTACAAGTCTATAACTTAGGAACGTGATGTCCAGATAAATATTTAGCATTTGATGAACAACTTTCATACTTGGCATGTGACTGCACAGAAATAGCATAATATTAATACGATAGGATTCGTACTAGATGAGAATTCAAATCAACGAAATTTATTTATAATGGGTAAAGAGTAAACAAAAGAAACAAAATCTGCCCAGTATATATATTCCCCTCAACTTTGTTTAATAAGTAAAACTTATCAAAGAAGAGACAATTTGCCACGTCATTCCACCTCAAACAAACATCTAGAACAAAACTAACTTTATAATAGTAGTATAAGTTAGTATGGCCCTACGGATTATTTATGTTTGTATGGCCCAATTTATGCAATGTAAATTGCTATTTAAATATGACTTTTGTTGATTCAAGAAAAATATAATGTGCGAGACTTCTTCTTGCAATTATTCAATTAATCCAACAAGAATTTAATAATTATAATGGTAATAATAAGGAAGGATAAGAAAAATGTGTTAGAATATTAATGATTGAGACCTCGAATGAATGTGTTATGAGTTATTATTAATGATTGGGATCTTGAATCTTCTCCAAACTAAAATGTCCAGGACTTGTTGCAAATATTAAATAAATTTAATAAATGTGTTATGAGTTAGATTAATTATTTGAACCTCGAATCCTTTTTAAAATAACGAAGACAATCTAAAAATTACTTCCACTTAAACAAAAATCGAATGACAAACCTCAAATCTTTTCCAAAATAATCAAGACAATCCAAAAACTACTATCACTAAAACAAAAATCAAATGACTCCATAGAATAAACAACACAAAAACTAGCAAGCATACCTAACATCGAACTTAGTCACGGCAAAAGAACACTGCAACCTCAACGTTTTTGATAAATCTCAAAAATGAAGTATGGTGCTCAATGTTCATATTCAAAATGAGTCAACAACTGCATTGTGAGAAACCCTAGCCGGGTATTTATACTAAATGCTCAAAATAATGGAGTACAAAAAAAAGATGAAAATATCTTCAAAAACGAGTTTGGACTTGGCAGCGACCCGATGGGTTTGAACCCAACGATATGATGGGACTGTTCAGGAGTCATGTCTATTAAGTCAGTAGGTCGTTGGGTGTGATTGACCTGGTGGTTTAACACTACTTATGCGCAATCTCCATAAAACAATCATAACTCTGTCTTACGGTCTCCGATTGAGGTGTGCAGAGTATTTACGCGAAACTCTTTTAGCAACAAAGACAAATGGTAATTTTAGAATAGTATTTGAATGTCATCTTTAATACGAAGATCAGTATTTGGATGTCAAATGGCAACCAACCAATGACCCTTGAATAGCAAAAATAGGTCCGTTCCTAATTTTTTGTAAAATACTCCACGAATCTCTCTAACTCTCTCGGGAGGGTATATACTTAATTACTTATGAATTTTTTATTAGGGGAGTGTTAGGGTGCCACCATCTCTTAAAATAATACCATACCACCATTCCTAGTCAATCAAATAATAAGTTGCCACGTGGCAAAAAAAAAAGACGGCCAGCAATATGCTACACCTTATACAACAAATTATCTCGGCCAGCAATATCCGACATACTATACAACAATCTATAGATTGTTGTGTAACGTTTATAATATTGTTGTGTAACGTTTATAATATTACTGTATATATGATGTCACGGTGTCATTTTAAAAGGTGTTATCATTTTAACACAAACCTATCCAAACATAACTCATAGTTATATCATAAAAAATGTTGAGCTTCTGCCTAATAAATCTACAAGCAGTGAGCCAAACTTGAATAAAACAAATATCTAAACCATGGAATAACCCAAAAAAGTCCGCGCCAATGTTGGGCTTCGTATTGAGCTGGGCCTTACTTTTGGGTCATAAATGGGCCTTTAGACACCTTCAAAGTTGATCTTCAAGGCTCAGTTCAAATGAATGTAGTTGGAATTTCTAAACGATATTTGTTGCAAATTCTTAAATTTTCTTAAATTCTGGCTTTATAGATCAGCTTAAATATCTATCTATACAGTATTCCTATTTAACTATTGATTGTTCTAATTTTGTACCTAATAAAATTTTAGCACTAACTTAGCTTAATATAAACTTTAATTCAACAAATGAAATTAATTGATCAACGTACTAGTATAATACGATATTATTGTTTTGATTGATGTCTAATATAATCACGTAAGCAAGTCATCAAATTATATCATCACTAAAATTTTGATTAGTTGCAAACAAATAAATAGTTTCGTTGCAAAATTATAATAAATCAATAATTTGATAATTTACATGCAAATTTTGAAGTTGGAGTGCAAAATCAGAAATTTGGCGAAAGTTTAGTCATTACGGACAAATTACCTTTTCTGAAATGCAGTTTGGTTTTTTCTTTTATTCATCTTATAACTTATGTTTGATTTTACAAAGATGCAACTAAGACAAATCATATCCAACATATGAATAGATTTCACTTAATTATTTATAATAGTCCATTATAAAACATGCTTCAAAAACTTTGTCAATGTCCAATAACACCATGAAACTATCTAAATAATCTACTAGTACTACTAAACCACAACAAATAAACAAATCACGGTAAAAAAATAGCAGTACTCCTTCCGTTCCATAGTAACAGAGTCATTGGCTTATTTTGGTATGTTCCATAATAATAGAGTCATTTCCTTATTTAATAAAAGTCAACACATTTTTTCACACCTACTTTAGTATCTCTTACTTTTTTCTCTTTTTATCTTTCTACCTTTTTTATTTTCCACTTTATTCTCTTTTTACTTAACTCACGTAGACAATTTTTCTTAATTTTCATACCGAAAAGAAACGCCATCATTACTATGGAGTAGTCTCTTTTTACTTAACTCACGTAGACAATTTTTCTTAATTTTCATACCGAAAAGAAACGCCATCATTACTATGGAGTAGAGTGGAGCTAGTACTATTTTGACACAGTACTCCATATAATTTATGTGCAATTAATTACTAGTATAAGCTAATGCTGTTTTTTCTTTTTTTTGTTTTCTTTTTCTTTGGTTGGGGATAGGGGTTGTTTGGTTAAAACCTCAGAATTCCCTGTCACAGATCCCTATAAAATCTGCAGTCTGAGCGTTGTAAGTGTTAATTTGAAATAACCCGATTTACATTGTCCACTACTTTATGAAACTGTGTTTGATTTGTCCACTTTTGAAGTACACTTTTGTTTTTTAATTTTTCAAAGTTTGGAGAATAAAATCTTCTTTGATGTTCCAATATCACACCTCCTCTCTCATTCTAGAGTGTAAAATTAATTCTAATCTTTTTTTTTCTTTTATAGTAGGAGTAGTATATAGGTTTAAATCTACGCTGTGTTGGTTTAATTGGTACGACCCTTAATTTCTTGTTTTGTCAATAGTCCATTCATAATTAACGGAAAAAGGGAATAGAAACATAAAAATTTATTAGAAGTGAAAGCTGTCCATATGTGAATATTGTAAAATAAAGTTATACTAGTAGGACTCAATCAAATTATTCTGAATATAGCACAGCCTAAGAATGATTTCCAATTAATCAATTGTAAATAGGGTTGAATAGTATAGGTAGAATAGTAGTAGGAGCTTTCTGGGAAATGCACAGTTGATTTGTAGTGAGGAGAGAGAAAGTGAGACAGAGAGAGGTGGGTGGTGGGCCAGAGTTAGGGAGGAGTATCAGATTAGGATCTCCCTAAATTTTACAATACATTTGACATGTCTACATCAACAATACCCTTTTCCATCCATACACTGTCGATATAAAAACAAATTAATCATTTAATCAAATCATTTGATTATTTTTTTAACATTAAATTTTAGAAGATGATTTATTTGATTTTTATTTTTTTCTTTATTTTCTGTAATTGTAAGAGTAGTATCAAAAATAAAAACCGAAAATCAAACGACAAGTCGACAACCACATTATTTTCTTCATGTTTGGCAAGGTCACCATCTTTGTTTACGAGTTTTGAACTAATTTTAAATCTTTGATGCATTTTTTTGTTTGAGTGCTAATAAAAGAACATAGGAAAATGAAAAAGAAATAAAAGGAAAGTATCAAGATGATGCTATAACTAACCTTATATAAAAATAAATATGTTTCTATAAGTAGTGTCTTCAAGATGGGAGTATATAATTTGTGGAAAATGAAAATGGTCCCGGATTCAATCCAACAGATAATCCAATTCTAAAAACAACAAATAAAATAAATAGAAGTGATATTTATTCGTGCAACTAACGTGACTCATGTATTTTTTTTTCGTGTTAAAACTTTAAAGTACAGTACTAGCTAAATTTTTAGCGCAAAACGGAGTGATGAATATATATGTAGGTTTTCGGCACCAAAGTTGTAAAAAACAAATGCTTACTAGTAGTACATAGTTTATTCCAAGCTAATTTGCAACAATCCGCTATATGAATTATAATAAAATTCATATTTTCAGTCATATGAATTTAATTATAATATATAAATATACACAACTAAAAAATAATTAAAAATAAGAGAGGTGACATGTGCATAGGATTGGATTAGAGGTGATTTTGTACAAGAGGTTACGAGTGCTATTGGCGAAGAGAAAATGGTTTGAAGCATATAATGTTGTTGATGACATGTTCCATGACTAGTCCATAATGCAGAAGATCAGATTTCTTTGAACTTGGACATAATGCAAAAAACATTTATTGAATAAGTAAAAGACAATATGATATATTTTGCTTCTCCTACAATTTGAGTCGTCAACATGAGCATAATATCTCTTGCAAGCAATCATATTTTTGCATACTCGCACCCAACACATAGAGATTATATGGTAGAGCCAGCATATAGCTAGCTGGGGCATTTGCCCACCTAGCTCCCACCACCCATCTCCACCATTATAGGTCTATATTTAGATTTCATTATACTCCCTTCGTCCTATTTTATGAATTCCGATTTACTATTTTTGGGTGTCTCACTTTAGGAGTCCCAGTTGAAATATTCCATAAATGATATTAGGCCTCATATTCCACTAACATTTTTCTACTTATATTTTATTATAAAACTAATATAAAAAAGTAGGGCTCACATTGCACTATCTTTTTTCACCAATTTTCCTTTACATTTCTTAAAACTCGTATCGAACTCAACCAGGACTCCTAAAATGAGACAGATAAAGTATTATATATTAACTACATTAAATGCCCCTCTCAAATATACTCCCTCCGTCCCATAAAAGTTGAGTCGTATTCCTTTTTAGTCCGTCCCAACAAAGTTGAGTCATTTCCTTTTTTAACTAAAGACAAAACATCTAATCACTCTTATTTTATTCCATCATTTACTTTACTCTCTCTTATCTTTCCTAGTTTTTCTATTTCTCTTATTTATTTAATATAAATTCTTAATCTCCGTGCCCAAAAGTTTTGTCTCAACTTTTATGGGACGGAGGGAGTATAAAATTTTTCTATACTTGAGCATATTTTTGCCACTCCTCAAGTGGAATACTGAATACGCTGATGTAGAGATTGATGTGCTCACTGTGATAGATAATGTTCCTGAAAGAATGATTAAGCTAAGATGTGTTCCTATATTGGATCATATAGCCAGGTGGAGCATTTGCCCTATATATAGATTTTCAATTATGTACTCAATAACACTAAATGTTCCATCTCAAATAGTACAATAATTCTTTTTCCTATAAATACAATAATATATTTTTACCATTTCTCAAGTGGAATCCTAACTATGCCCCTGTAGATATTGGTGTGCTCCTTGTGAGAGGTAATGTTTGTGAAAGAATGGTTAAGCGAAGATAACGTTCGCGAAACTTTGTGAAATCAATTCTTCTCTTACATGCAAAACACACTAAGTATATCTTCTTTGTCGGCGACAGAGGGGAAGTGATGATATTGATTTTACAATAAAACGTGAATTAAGTGAGTTAGTGGAATGTGAGACTTACTTATCATTTATGGTAAAAATGAAGTGTGATAATTATTGTGGGACAGATCGAAATAGAAAAGAGTGACAATTATTATAGGACGTAGGGAGTATAATATAAAATAAGTCAAAATATACTTATCTATTAAATACAACAAGATTAAGATTAAATATGACTTTTAGTCAAATTGATATTGTAGTTATTTCTATTTGTTTTGTAATGCATTTATGAATACAATCTCTCATAATTTCATTTTTTTATCTTTATTTCAATGGCATTCTACTTATGTTTATCTGTTTTGAGTGAAGCATTAATGAACACAATCACTCTCTATTTCATTTTACTATCTTTAATTCAACAGCTTTACTTCAAAGTACTACCTCCTTGCCCTATTTTTTTTTATATTTTACATCGTCAATAAAAATTAGATTAATTTAAAAAAAAAAAAAAATTCTAAACACTACTAATAATATGGACCTCACACTTCACTAAAACTAATTTTATCATATTTTATCTTGTTCTTACAATTTTATACTTCTTCCGTCCCCTCACTGGTGATCAACTTTCAATTTTGAATTAGTACACCACAAGTGATCAATTTTCTTTTTAGTTAAAAATAAAACTTCAACTCTTTCTTACTTTAATATCTCTTTCTTGCTTTATTATCTCTTTATCTCTTTTACTATTTTTTTCTCTCTCTCGTACTTTACTTTCTCCCCTTTAACTTAATATACTCGCTCCGACGTCCCAACTAAGTTGAGTCGCACTCCCTCCGTTTCTTAAAAATAGGGACCTTTGAAACGACATGAGTTATAATGCAAAATTTGGTAAAGTAAGAGAGAGAGAAAAAAAATTTGGTAAAGTAAGAGAGAAGGAGAAAAAATTGATAAAATAGGAGAGAAGGAGAGAAAAAAGTAATGAAATTAATGTTAGTGGGTTATGTGGCCCACTTAAAGTTGTTAATTGTAGTCGTATAAGTGGTAAAATAAATGATCTATAAAGACGTAAAAATTTCCAACAAATGGAAAGTTTGAAAGTTGTTATTTTTAATAAACGGACTAAAAAGGAAAGAATTGCTATTTTTAATAAACGAAGGGAGTATTAATGTTTGGAATGTCTCAATTAAGTTGGGTCATATCATTTGTTGACAAAAAACAAAACATTCAATCACTTTTATCTTACTCTTTATCTTTTATACTTTATTCATCTCTCCTACTTTTCAACACAATTTTATACTCCATTTCCGTGCCCATAAGTTTTGACTCACCTTCTATGGTAATTTTCTTAAATCACGTATTCAAAAGAAATGGAGTATATCATCTGTAGTAGGACGAAGGGATTATTTTTATGGACGGAGGTATTACTTCCTCCTTCCCATTCAAAATGTTCATATTTTTGAATGACACGAGATTTTAGGTGTAGTTGTGAATTATATAATAAAGTGGAGTGAAAAGAGAAATAAATTTTTTTCAAATATAAAAAATGGATATATAATGATTAGAAAAAAAAGAGAAAAAGATAGACGTCTTAAATATTTATATCTAGGGTAAATTGCCCAAAAAGTCACAAATTTTGGAGAAAGTTTGGGTTTCTTCATAAACTATAAAAGTTGCGACTAAAGTCACGAACTTTATCGGATCGTGCAAATTTCTCAAACTACCCGACCTGACGACATATTTCCGTTAAAAACTTATCCCATGTGGAATGCCGAAGCATGACTTGGCAAAATTTCTTAAAGCTAGGTAATATAACCTATTTTTGGCTGATTTCGAAAGCGCATCCCCATTTCAATCGACGGAAAACGTAATCGACAAGAGTGAAATTGTCGACAAACGATTTAGGGATGAAATCGATAACATGTAAAGAAGATTCAATAAAAAAAACATAAAACGATATCGTTTTGTGCCTAGTCAGAAATCTTGCCAACTCACTCCTCCAGCATATCATGTGGGATAAGTTTTTTAACGAAAAAATATTGTCAAAACAAATGATTTGAGAAATTTGCACGATAAAATTTGTGACATTAGATGCAACTTTTATGTATATTTTTTTAAGAAAAACCAAACTTTACCCAAACTATATAGTAGTACTAATTTTTAGGCAATTTGTCCTTATATTTGTAATCTATAAATCCTAATAATTTTATATCTCAATCTTAATTGCTATTATATCATATTTAGGCTCCAAACAGTGAGTGTCTCTTTTTCATCAAAAACAACAACTTTCCCTCTTAGAACAAAAAAAAAAGAGATAGGGGTGACGTGGCAATATATGGATAGTCGTATGTGAAATTGAGAATTAGAGGAATTAAAAAAAGAAAAAGAAAAAGAAAAGGAAAAAGAATAGAAAAGAGGGAAGAGGGAAAAAACAGACGTAACGTATCACTGACAATACTGAGAAAGAGAGGAGGGGTTGGGACAGCAAGGTCCTGTCTTTATCAGTTTCGTCGTGAACCCGGACACAACACCCCCCACCGCCGATGACACTTCTTCTTCATTTTTATTCTTGCTTTGTACTACTACTAATAATATATTCCATTCTTAATTGCTTCCCAATTTCTTCTAAATCTCCAATTTGATCATGATTAACAAAATTCAATGCACCCTTCTATTAAAATTAAACAAAATTGTATGAATACTGTGACACTCAACGTCTACAAGTCTAGTCACGTCGAAGGGGGGCAGGTTTTGCAGAAAATGGGAAAAAGTTGAAGAGTGAGAAAATTTTTAATGTGAGAGCAGTGAAATTTCACCCCCCTTCTACCCCACCCCCCTACCTTGATGATGATAGTTGCAAAGACCTAGGCTATTGTACGCTGGGGAGAATTTCCCCATTATTGCACTCTCTCAATCTCTCTCTTTCTCGTTGACCCCTTCTTCTCTCTCCTCCTTTCTTTTACTCTGATAAAGTTGTGACCTTTTTTTTTTAATTTTATAATTTAGCGGTTGAATTTTATTGTATGAGAACAAAAAAAGAATAGGGAGTAGTGTAGTGTGCTAAGCTTATAATTGTGTGTCTCTTTGTTATATGTGTAGCCATTTTAGCTCAGACATAACTACGTCAGGATCACAACTTTTGTAAAGGAAAAGAGCCAACTTGGTTTCAATTTATATATATCTCTCACTCTCGCGTGAATCTCGTTTGTTTTTTCTTGCTACTGATTTTGCTTTCCCAGATCTCTCCATTGCTCGTGAGGGGAAAAGGGTCTCTTTATCTCTCGCTGTCTCTCTTGATCTTTCTTTCTTGTACTCAAGATTGGATTTTTTTGTGTGGTTAAAATCAAGAAATGGGCTGTGGAGAAACCAGGTTTTCTTGAACACCAGTGTAAGCTCTGAATTTTGCTACAAGGGTTTTTTTCTTTTTTTGTGAATGTGTGTTTTTTTATCATGATGTGTGCTCATGCAAAGGAATTCCTTGGGATGCTGGGTAAAGAATTGAATATTTTGAGTAAATGTTGATGGTCTGAACTTGTAATTCATCATACACCCATTTGTTTTGTTTTTCTTTTCTTTAACTCATATAGATGACAACTTATATAAGCAGGAGTGATAATGTTGAATTTTATAGGCAGAAGATTGAAGATTAAGAGAATATTAATTGAATATTTAGCATGTGGAAGTCATGTCTTATTTGTATTAATGTATAATATCACAAGATTTCTGCATTTCCTTTTTGAGCTATTGATAATGTTATCCTTGTTTTTAGTCTAATTTTCTTCATTTATAAGTTGTCTATTTCTGCAAGAGTTTAATTCGATGAAGAAAATCTGAAAATGTATATATAATTTATAGCATTATAACTGTAGATATACCTTGACTGGGAGATGATTAAAATATAACTAATCTTAAATGAATAACTAGAGAACACGAATTTAGTTCACTACTCTATAATTTATAATGAAGTATTTAGTTCACTATAATGGTGTTTTGGTTCATTCAGTGTTTTCAAATTCGTGTTGTGAACTAAAACGTTGAACTAAATCTCTCTTATAGTGAACTAAATTTGTGATCTCTAGTTATGCATTTAAGTAGTGGTCGCCCCTATATCACTACACTTGATATTCATAATTTTTCTTGATCATTCCTAAATTATCCTATGGTTCGGAAAGTGTAATCTTGATGGTTCACTTAGATTTCTTATTCTAGTCTAGCTGGAAAGAAAAACTCAATTGTAACATTCATATATCTGAATCGGACAAAATCTGTCTGAAGAAATTGCTGTAGTCGAAAGAGTCTTTTGATATTTATGTGATAATGCAATTTGAGTGTCTTTTTCTTATTTTTTGCTTATGTTATGTTTTATCCGCTTCAAGCTTGCCATATAGTTTTCAAGATTCATCACAGTGAGATCTATCACGTTTTACATCTTAGTTTAAAAATGTGCTGTGACACCAAAGATGGAGCATCTGTGTAGCAAATTCATGTTCATGTCATAAATGGTTTAGTAATTCCATTCATTTGATTTTACTAGGAACATCTGCTTCGAGATTGGCCAAATAGAGTTGAAGAAATTGTGTGGCTGGTTTATTTGATTAAAGCCACGTGTTACGTTTAGTTTGAATCTGTGCCTGAGGCTATAAGATAGGAATGTTGAATGGTTTCGTGATTCCATAGATTTTAGTGAATGACACTCAGGAACACTTTGCTTCAAGATTGGACTACTAGTTTCAAGATATTGTGTGCTTAGTTATTTAATTGAGGCCACATTAAATTTTGTTCAAATCCTCGCTGAGGCTGTTTGATTGAATTACATTGAGGAACACTTTGCATCAAGATTGGATCAGTAGGTAGATTCAATAATTAGCATGCTTAGTTATGTAGAGGCTTTGTCGTACATCAGAGTTCGAATCCTTGTCTGTGGCCAAGATAGAGCGTTATTTGTGTGTTAAATGGTTTAGTAATTCCATCTGTTTGATTGAATTACATTGGGGAACAACCTGATTCAAGATTCACCTGATGGTTTCAAGAAATTGTGTTCTGCATTATAATTGATTGATCGAACGACATTGAGGACATCAGCTTCAAGATTGACCTAGCATTTTCGGGATACCATGATGTTTTAAATTCCCGTTTGAGCCCAAGATACATCATGATTGTGTGTTAAATGGTTTATTGAATCCGTTTCTTATGATGCAAATGCAGTTGTGTTTACCTGAATTGGTAAGAATGTCTAAATCCTTGTTTGATGTTGTTTTTGTGTGGATTGCCCTGATCAGATAATTATGAAGAGTTGGAGGTCATGGGCAGAGTTTGTGCTGGGAGATGAAAGAAAGACAGCGGTGGCGAGGTGAAGAGGATGCTTTGCTGCGTGCATACGTGAAGCAATACGGGCCGAGAGAGTGGCACCTTGTTTCTGAGCGCATGAACCAGCCCCTCAACCGGGACGCCAAATCTTGTCTCGAGAGGTGGAAGAACTATCTCAAGCCTGGCATCAAGAAGGGCTCCCTTACCCAAGAGGAGCAGGCTCTCGTCATTCACCTGCAGGCGAAGCACGGTAACAAATGGAAGAAGATCGCTGCTGAGGTCCCTGGCCGCACTGCCAAGCGACTCGGTAAGTGGTGGGAGGTTTTCAAGGACAAGCAGCAGCGTGAGCACAAGGAGAACAACAAGGTGCCCGATCCCATCCAGGACTCGAAATACGACCACCTCTTGGAGACCTTTGCGGAGAAGCTTGTGAATCCAGTCACAATGCCGCCTACTCCCAATGGCGGTGGTGGATTCCTCCAACACACGGAACAGCCCTCGTCTTTGCCCCCATGGCTAGCTAGCTCCAGCGCCTCGTCTCCATCGGTCACTCTCACACTCTCTCCCTTGACCGTGCCACCAACACCCCTGCCACCATCAACAATCCCATGGCTGCAGACAAATGATAGTAACACCTCTCACGGGCTGCTACCCTTTGGGGGGATTGGTGCCCTTGCCGGGGACAACAACGGGCCTGTCCCGGACCTCATTGAATGCTGCCGGGAGCTCGAGGAAGGCCACCGAGCATGGTCTGCGCATAGGAAAGAGGCTGCTTGGAGGCTGAAGAGGGTTGAGTTGCAGCTCGAGGCAGAGAAGGCTAACCGGAAAAGGGAGAAGAATGAAGACATCGAAGCCAAGGTGAATGCTCTACGGGAAGAGCAGAAGGCGACTATAGAGCGCATTGAGGCGGAGTACAGAGAGCAGATTGCCGGTTTGAGACGGGAGGCGGAGATGAAGGAGCAGAAGCTGGCGGAGCAGTGGGCTGCGAAGCACCTCCGCCTCACCAAGTTCGTAGAGCAGATTGGGTGCCGCTCAGTCGCCTCGTCCGATGCCCCGAACGCCAGATGAAAGTGTGTACTCGGATACTACATATACTAGAGATACCATTTCTGGGAAGAATTCAATAACTTTGTTTATTAAGTTTAAAAAAAAACTGAAGAACTGCATAGGATATTTGGACTGCCTTTGTATTGGCTTTGGTTAACTTGGTTGAGGTATTGTTATGTTTCTCTATCTCTAATGTTGGGAATTGTGTGATGTTTTGAGTTATGTTATGATGTATCTCGAGCATCCATCACTAATGTAGAGTGTTGTTTTTACAGTATGTTTGACGAGGGACATCGAATATAAACACTCAAGTATTAAAACCAATTATATTACTTCAAGAAAGAAGAAACCAAAATCAATTTTGCTACACCAAAGAAGAGAAAGTCAATTTGAATTTTGCTACTAGATGTCACTTGGATGGCAAGTTTATCCTTTATATATTTCTAGAAGCCTTAGTTATCAAGGATGTGTGTTGTTTATGAGTTGTCATGTATTAGTTGTCATTGAGTTGTCAATGCTTTTGTATCCTATAAATAGAGGCATTGCCTCAACATATGGAACTCACTTTTGAATATCAAATATACTTTGAACTTTGTTCTCTTTTAGATCTTGGATTAGATCTTGTCTTTTGAGGGCTTTGGATTAAGCTCTTGTTATCCGTGGATTTGGATTGTTTTATCTCACAACACGTTGAAGTTGTTCCTTCAACAAATTGTGTTGATTCATTTTGTTAGCACATTAGAGAGGCTCCTCTAATACTTGTGCTACATCAGTTTGGTATCACGAGCCAGACTAATCAACTCTAGTTGTTATATCTCGGAGGAATAATGCAACAAGCTATGGATGATCTTACAACACGGGTGAACAACCTAGAAGAAAGATTGGATCAACGAATCGATGCCCTTCATCAAGATCTCACTAGAAGGTTTGAAGAACTTATTATATTAGTGAGATATAATCAAGGTGTTGGTGCTGGTGTTGGAGCTGGATACCAGAGAAACAACATCAACCAAGGAGGAAATCGGAGACAACAACGGGGCCAACAACAAATGGAAGAGGAAGATGATGCAGAGGAGCATGACCATTACCAACAACAAAGAAGAAGAGGTGGTGGAGATATGTACAAAATTAAAGCAGAAATTCCAACTTTCAACGGCAATGCAAATATTGAAGGATTTCTTGATTGGATCTATGAGGTGGAGACATTCTTTGAGATAATGAACATCCCGCCGGATCGAAGAGTACCATTGGTGGCATATAAATTGAAGGGAGGTGCTGGAGCTTGGTGGAATCGTCATCAAGAAGAGCTACGCTTGAAGGGTGAGAATCGTGTAAGAGATTGTGCACAAATGAAAGCACTTTTAAAGGCCAGATTCTTGCCAGCAGATTATGAACAACTATTATACCTTCAATTCCATAACTGTGTTCAAGGTAACCAAGCTGTTTCTGAATATACCGAGGAGTTCTTACGGCTACAAGTAAGGTGCAATCTATATGAAAATGAAGACCAACAAGTTGCAAGATATGTCAATGGTCTCAATGATTCTATTCAAGAACGCTTAGGCATACAACAAATTTGGTCTATAGATCAAGCTCAAACTCTTGCCTTGAAAGCTGAGAGATTCATAAAGACCAAGGTATCTTATAAAGCCATGTCTTATTCTCGTCCAGAAAACATATCAAGAAATTTGCCACGCCGAGAGGAGGAAAAACCTACTCCATTTAAAGGAAAGAAGACTGATAAAGGGCCATCTTCTAGCAAAACTTATGAAAAGCAACCATCTAACCCTATCAAGTGTTATAAATGTCGTGAAGAAGGTCACATATCAAGTAACTGTCCCCGGAGGAAGTTTGTCAACACCACTCGTCGTGATGAAAATGATGAAAGCGATGAAGATGTGGATGAACCTGAAAACGAAGAAGCTGAACTATGTGAAGAAGATGGGGAAGAAATAGTATGTGTGGTCAAACGTCTTCTATGCTCAACTATACAACCTGAAGAGACGCAACGAAAGAAGATATTTGAAAGCAAATGCACTGCAGTGAATGGAAAGGTATGCAAATTTGTCATTGATAGTTGTATCAGTGAGAATTTAGTTTCTGAAAGAATGGTCAAACACTTGAATCTTGAGACTAGAGATCACCCGAATCCATATACTATTGGTTGGCTCAAGAAAGGAGTGAAGATCAAGATCACCAAACAATGTTGGTTACCACTTTCCTTGGGTAAGCATTATCGTTCAAATGTTTTATGTGATGTGATTGATATGGATGCATGTCATGTTCTTCTTGGAAGACCTTGACAATATGATGTAAACACCACTCACCAAGGAAGAGACAATTGGTATTCTTTCATTTGGAATAAACGGAAGATCATCATACTTCCGGATAAAATTCCTAATATTGCTTCTGAAGTAGAGGAGAAGAGTATGCTAACCATTACTCAAAATTCAAGAGAATTTGCTCAAGACTTGAAGGAGTCAAAGTTGTGTGCCGTATTAGTTGTGAAAGGTGATGAACAACTTGTGAAAGAAATTCCAACGGAGATTCAAAGTCTATTATCTGAGTACGAAAGCATACTTGGAGAGCCTCAACATCTACCTCCTATAAGAGATATCCAACATCGAATAGACTTTGTTCCAGGTGCAAGTCTTCCCAACCTACCACACTACAGAATGAGCCCACAGGAGAATGCCATTTTGAAGGAGAAAGTGGAAGAGTTGTTGCGTAAGGGGCATGTCGGAGAAAGTATAAGTCCATGTGCTGTACCAGCACTACTCACACCAAAGAAGGATGGATCTTGGCGGATGTGCGTGGACAGCAGGGCTATCAACAAAATCACCACAAGATACAAATTTCCTATTCCACGTTTGGATGACATGCTTGACCAATTGAGTGGAGCAAAGGTGTTCTCGAAACTTGATCTAAAAAGTGGATATCATCAAATACGAATTAGGCCTGGTGATGAATGGAAGACTGCATTCAAGAGAAAAGAGGGGCTATATGAATGGCTCGTCATGCCATTTGGACTTTCTAACGCTCCTAGCACTTTCATGCACTTGATGAATCAGGTTCTTCGCCCATTCTTATTGCAGTTCGTAGTTGTCTATTTTGATGATATACTAATATATAGCAAGAACCTGGTGGAACATTTTGCTCATGTCAAGAAGGTGATGGATATATTAAAGGAAAATGAACTCTATGTAAACTTGAACAAGTGCATATTCGTTGAGACAAGGTTAGTTTTCTTGGGATTCGTGATCTCAAGTGAAGGAATTCAAGTTGATGAGTCTAAAGTAGAGGCAATAAAGAGGTGGCCAACTCCAAAAACAATCTCTGAAGTGAGGAGCTTTCATGGTTTAGCCACATTCTACAGAAGATTTGTGAAGAATTTTAGTACAATCATGGCACCAATTACTGAATGTCTAAAGAAAGGGAAATTCAAATGGGATGAAAAGGTTGAAGATAGCTTCAAGAAGATTAAAGAAAAGCTCTCACAAGCACCTGTTTTAGTATTACCAGATTTCAACAAGACTTTCGAGTTGGAATGTGACGCTAGCGGAGTAGGCATTAGGGCTGTTTTATCTCAAGATAGGAAACCTGTTGCTTTCTTCAGTGACAAGCTAAGTGAGGCTAGACAGAAATGGAGTACCTACCAACAAGAGTTGTATTCAGTGTTTAGAGCATTAAAGACATGGGAGGTCTACTTGTTGCCAAAGGAATTCATTGTCTACACCGATCACCAATCTTTGAAACATTTTAGAAGTCAAAAACATGTGGATCGCATGTTGGCAAGGTGGGCGGCATACTTAGAGAGGTTCAATTATCTTATCGTCCACAAGTCTGGAGTAACCAATCGAGTAGCAGATGCCTTAAGCCGACGTGCAAATCTTATGGTTTCTTTCGAAGCTGAGTTGCCAGGAGTGGATCAAATTAAGGAGTTATACGAACATGATGAAGACTTCGAGCGAATCTGGATGAAGCATATGAAAGGATTACAATTAGAAGAGAATTATGTGGTACAAGATGGATATATCTTTAATGGAGACCGCCTATGCATCCCCAGAAGTTCTCTACGGGACAAGTTTATTAGAGAGATGCATTCAAGTAATCTCAGCGGTCATGTTGGGCGTGATAAGACTATCGCTAATCTGGAGGCACGCTATTATTGACCCCAACTTAAACGAGATGCCGGCAAGTTTGTGCAAAGGTGTCCGGTGTGTCAAGTTTACAAGGGTCAAGTACAAAACACTGGACTATATATGCCATTACCAGTTCCGGCTGCACCATGGGAAGATCTATCAATGGATTTCGTACTTGGATTACCAAGGACACGACGGGGGCATGATGCTGTTTACGTGGTAGTAGACAGATTTTCTAAAATGGCGCATTTTATCCCTTGTCGTAAGACAACAGATGCGCATCATGTGGCTAACCTTTTCTTTAGAGAAGTAGTTAGGCTACATGGTATTCCCAGATCAATTGTTTCGGATCGTGATAGCAAATTTCTTGCCGCATTTTGGCTTACATTATGGAAGCAATTCAATACAGACTTGAAATTTTCAAGCACGGCGCATCCGCAAACCGATGGCCAAACAGAAGTGGTGAACAAGTTTATGGGTAATTTAATTCGCTGCATATGCGGAGATAAGAAGGGTCAGTGGGATTTAGCTTTGTCCCTTGCAGAGTTTGCCTACAATAATTCTGAGCATAGGTCAACAGGTCGTAGCCCATTCTCTATTGTCTACACTAAAATTCCAAGGCATGTGGTTGATTTAGTAAAGTTACCAACAAAGGAGAGTTCAAGATCAGCTAAGACGTTTGGTGACAATTATTCTGAGCTGTTTAAAGAGGTACATGATGTATTAGAAGCTTCAAATCAGAAATACAAGCAATTGGCTGATAAGAAGAGGAGGGAAATGACCTTCAAAGTTGGTGACAAAGTTATGGTTTATCTTAGAAAGGAGAGATTGCCTACTGGTGTTCATGGAAAATTAAGGCAAAAGAAATATGGTCCGTACACTATTCTAAAGAGGATCAATGAAAATGCATATGTGGTAGAATTGCCAAGTGAGATGAATATTTCAAATACTTTTAACGTGGCAGACTTATCACTCTATCTCTCGGAGCAGACACTTTACGAAGATAACTCGAGGTCGAGTTTCAAACAAGTAGAGGAGAATGATGAGGGACATCAAATATAAACACTCAAGTATTAAAACCAATTATATTACTTCAAGAAAGAAGAAGCCAAAATCAATTTTGCTACACCAAAGAAGAGAAAGTCAATTTGAATTTTGCTACTAGATGTCACTTGGTTGGCAAGTTTATCCTTTATATATTTCTAGAAGCCTTAGTTATTAAGGATGTGTGTTGTTTATGAGTTGTCATGTATTAGTTGTCATTGAGTTGTCAATGCTTTTGTATCCTATAAATAGAGGCCTTGCCTCAACATATGGAACTCACTTTTGAATATCAAATATACTTTCAACTTTGTTCTCTTTTAGATCTTGGATTAGATCTTGTCTTTTGAGGGCTTCGGATTAAGCTCTTGTTATCCGTGGATTCAGATTGTTTTATCTCACAACACGTTGAAGTTGTTCCTTCAACAAATTGTGTTGATTCATTTTGTTAGCACATTAGAGAGGTTCCTCTAATACTTGTGCTACATCAATGTTGGAATTTCGTTGCAAACCAAAATATTGTACATTATGCTAATTAGTCCCCATAGAGATGAAAGCTCGTATCTTAGTGCTTCATGCATAAATTGTGCTAATTTAATTAGACATGTTGTGACCTGCTCAAGGTTTATTGAACCGGCGGTTAAAATCGAAATCGTGAGAATGTACCCGAATTGAAACCGTCGATTTTTGAACCCTGGTTCGGTTTAGGTTCAAATTTTTCGAACCGAAACCGTGCTGAAATCGGAAAAAACCCAACGGTTCAGAATTGTGAAAAACTGCCCGTTCGAAACTGAAACCGAAACCAGTGTTTTTGGAACCGAAACCGCGAAACACCCTCGTGGTTCGGTTCCGGTTCGACAATTTCTAAAACTGGAACCGACGGTTCCGGAACCGGCTCCGAACCGTAACCGCCGGTTCCGGAACCATGGACACCTCTCTATGAAAAATTTGTGCATGCACTGATAAAGGGTCATAGGGTGTAATTGAATAGAAAAGTTTTTCCAAGGATTTTCTCTTCAATTTCTGATGGTATGAAGTCCTCTTTTCATACCTGAAAATAAAATTATATTATTCAATAAATAAATTTGGTTTACAAACCTAAATTACTGTTATTTAATACTTATATATGTATTTATATTTATATACCACCGTATATGCTAGTATAACCTTTCCAACTTTTTTCCCATCATTTGGCGACTCTCTTTGTCCCATATCAATAGTGATGCATTGAAGGTTGAATCTACTACATTAAAAACAAACCTATATTTGTAATAAACAACTTTATTAGTAGTTCTCTTTTGAAATACAAATATGTAACAGATAAACTGCTTTAAAAGAAAGAGTACATTTCAATTGCTTCATGCTAGTGTTTAGTGCATTTGTTGCAGTAGCATTGTTCTCCTATTTTATCAACTTTTTTGCCACATATCTTCCATGACAAATAGAACCATTCCCCACAGAGAGGAAGCACTGTCTCTATCTTTCCACATATCCAGTAATTTCCTTCTTGTGTCCATGCATCAACAAACTTAATTACATAATAATTTTTTTTTATCTACTATGCAATTAGAAGAATGTAACTTTGTAAGTTATATTGCAAAGAATCTCTATGCAGAGTACATCCTCAAGGCTTGTTATTTTTAGATCCTCATATTCATCAAGAGTCTTTTTGATAATTTTTCCAACATTCTGTTTGGTAAGATGATGTGTAATTTTAGGTCTATCAAAACAAAATAATTTTGCACTCAAGTTCAATTAAGTAACCCAAATATTACCACTTTACTGCAAGATTACAGCTTCGTGTGTAGAAATTTAAGGTATCGATCCGCAGGGAAGGTAAGTTTGTCTAACTTCACTAAAAATACAAAACATTTTAAATGTAGGTTCTTGATTGGAGAAAGATTTTTAAACAAAAGAGACAAAGTTTAAATTTCAAATTACACAAGAGAGACGAAAGTTACTCCAAACAATTGTAGACAACAAGAGGATTTATCTTAAAAATTCGATTCTATCTCATAACATTCGGGACAAATAAGAACAAACTAAAGTGTAGGCACTAAACATGCTAAACACAAATGGTCAAAGAATAGCTAAACACATATTTCTAAAACTAAATTCCACAATTCTAAAAATCCTACGGAAGCGCGAGATTCAAGGAAACAGTTTCATAAAGTGCTTAACATCCATTATCAATCTGTCATCTAAACAAATCCAATTGATAATCCAAAACTACTTTGATCCATCTTATTTCAAGCTAAAGAGGCATTAAAATAAGATTACAAAACTATCACTAAAGATGCACCTAAAGAGATAGATTAATTCAAAGAGCAAGTAGAAAAAGCGAGTATGAAATAGAAACGAACATAGGATAAATCACAAAATTACATTGTCTAACACATGTTTGGAGCAACACAATATTCTTAGCCTAACATGATCAAACTAAGAACAAAGATAATGGAGATGGAAATCCTTGAAACCATGGAACTTGAAGATGATGATTTTGACTTTGGAGAATTCTTCCTTTTGCAACTTCACCAACCAAACACGTATCCATTCCACTCTAAATTCTCACCCCTTCCTTTTCTCCAGATTCGTTCTCCCCTTTTCTCTCTCTTCGTCGACCTTTTTTATTCCCAGCCAACCGCCCAAGAAACTGCAGAGATGCAGTTAGAATTGCTCTACCCGGCCGGGTATATTTCGAAACTACAAATTCACCCGGCCGGGTGACATAAAATCACCCCTCTCTGGACTCTTCACGCCTTCCGAATCTTACCCGGCCGGGTATATTTCGAAGCTGAAAATTCACCCGGACGGGTGACATAAAATCAGCCCTCTCTGGACTCTTCACGCCTTGAAGAAGCTGCCCGGACGGGTGTATTTGTTGGTATGAAACTCACCCGGGCGGGTGGAGCTTTGCTGCGCGAAGCACTTCCGCGGGTCGCCGGGTTCGTCGGGGCACCCAATCGGCGGAGAGCCGGCTCAGTTTGTGGTTGAGTCGTGAGGTTCGTTTCTGGAGAGGTGACTCAGCAGCTGCTGTTTGTTGTGTTAAAACACAGTGCACACCAATTGTTCGATGAAATGCCTCAACGAAAATTCTTCACTTGTCTTTTGCACAGCACACCAAATGTTTGATGGAATGTTTGAGTGAGCTCTAATAAGCTTTTTACAACCTAAAAATCGATGAAAACAATAATTTGATGAGTCATAATTACATAAAAATGTAAAGCACTAAGGGGAATAATATAGAAAATATGCTTCGCATCATAAGACTAATCCTTGCATCTTCAGAAATCCTGTGGAATATGGTTATTAGATTAGATTTCATAACTTGTGTTTATAAAATGTTTGTCTACTAAGTGTTGGTTTACCATTTGCGTAGATCATGTACTTCTTTACAGTCAGTTTAGTAGCACATTGAAGACATTAAAATATGTTTCAACCCTGTTTTCACCTGCATTTTATCATACAACTATTAGAATACAAAATATAAAGTATCTGTGATATATATTAAAATACTATATGTTACTGAACAAATCAAATAATTATCTTTAAACATGTTGACCTTGCAGAATCTGACAATTATGATTGGAATGGTTTCATTTTTAGAAGTCTCCATTTGATGTAAATAAGAGTGTACATTCTCTCCCCACAATGTGGGGTAAATTTTGTTATGCCTAGTTCTAGAAAATTTAATATGTTACTTAGTAGGTGGTTAAAACATATATCAAAGCAAAGAGATCTTACTTATCCATAATCTGCAACCGCAGGAGTTTAGAGTTTCCTTGTGTCATCTCATTTCCAGTTGATAAGTCGTATTCTAAGCCTTGGTTACTGGTCAGTATGTCGTGATTTGCATGTATTATCCGCAAAGAAGTTGCTTAAGTGTGCAGGATAAAGGGGTCCAAGTCAGTAGGAGACGGTTCGGACAACTCAGGTGAAAAGAGCGCTAGAAGGGTGCAATACTGACTGGGATGCATGCCAGAGAGAAGGCTCGAGATGGAAAAGAAGGATTGCTGAGATGATCAACCATAAACAGGGCAAGAGAGTCATTTCATGAAGAAAGTCTACCATAAAAGTAAGGGCAAGCCTCCCTATAAAAGAAGTCACTTGGAGAGAGAGAAAGTGTTCTTAGTTCGGAGTCCAACCACTACACTTAGTAGAATTCTCTCGAAGATCAGTTCCTTCAGCATTGTCCACATTCTTCTCGTTCCTCGCCACAACCATGGTCACCTGAAGTTCCAGACGTCCACCGGAGAGTCATCATCCACCGTTCCATCAAGTTTGTCTCGTAACAGTAGCAGTTTCATTGCCCGGAATGGCAAAAACAATCTTTAATCGCTTTCTTAGTTTAATCTTTACTTGCTTTCTTCGTTGGATCTGTTGCGAACTTAAATCTTGTTGCCTTTTGAAGTATTTTGTTAAGATCCAAACGTTTCAGTTATGAAGTTTGTTTTACGCACCTCTCTTTGGTTTGAATCTGCTTCATTCTGCCTAGGAAAATTTGATCTAGTTATCGTGTTTATTTTCTAAGTTTTTACGCATGTCTTCGTTTGAGTAGATCAGATCTGGAGTTTGTTAATTGGAATTTCAAGTTCATGTCTCAGTTTCAGTTTTCGTGCATGAGTTTCTCGTTTCGTGTTGTCGTTGCCACCTTGCATGTTAGCCAGTAGAAGTAATCTGGAGTTATTGGCCGTTAATCTTCAAGTTTAAGCTTTTTAATCGATGGATCTTATGTTTGAAGTTGTGAATCTGAGTTTATCCATGGAGTTTGTGTTCATATAATTTCTGTGCATACTTGTTGAAGAAGAAAACATCACAATCACTTTTTCTAGGACCACTTTTGCTTTTTAGTTACTTTTTGCTTTTGTCCTTTACTTTAAGTTTGTACCCTCCAGAACTGTCAAAGTTGCCACCCATCCACCACATATGTAACATCCCGAAATTTCGAACCCTAATTTTAGAGCCGTAAAATTTTTATTGATGACGTAGGAGACGTGAATTAAATGATGAATGAATTTATTTCATGAGTTCTTTTGACCAAGTCGCGTCTAGGATTGAGATTTGGGTTGAAAAGTCAAACTCGTTGAGTGTATGACGTGACTTATGAATATTTGAATTAAAGGTGAAATTATGTGGCGAATTATTTGTTTAAGGGTGAGCGAGATTATTAGGATATTTCCATAAATACTATAACCACATTTTTATTTGAAATTTTCGACCCCTTTATATTATTGGAGAGAAATCCTATTTTTCCGGATTTAATTTATTCCTTGGGATATTTATCCAAATTAAATCCAAAAACCCAATTATTCTCTTTTCCTCCATGAGAAAATCGACACCCATGTTTACCCTAGGGTGATTTTCGAAAATCCCCTAATTTTGGGAAGAAGGAATTATTTTATTTGTTTAATTGATCCCTTATTTGATTCCTTCCATACGTAAATATAAATATTCTAGCAAATCTTACCATACCTCAAGGAGATCTTGCCATATCTTACTTTAGTTAATATTTAAAATTGATTCCTTATAGAGGAATCAATATACACGCCTATTTCCAATTATTGGTGAGAAAATTATTATTTTATTTTACTCCGCGATATTTTATTCTACTCCGAAAAATATACCAAACAAAATCTTGGCTAAATAAATAGCCAAGATTTTCGAAAATTCCTTATTTTCCTACCCTAATTCACGCCACTTTTTCTTCCTCTCTACTTCACAATATTTATTTTATTTAATTGTGGAGAATCAAATCTTCCCAAATATTCTATTTAACTAGTATATCCCCTGCGCGTTGCGCAGCTGAGAAAATTCGTAGTAAATCATATAATTCATGCGAGATATGAATAAAGGAAATTATTTAACACATTCCGTTCCCAAAAGTTTTGTACCAACTTAATTGGGACAAAGAGAGTACAATATTTAAGAATACATATTTTCTTATAAATTTATAAGAAAAACATACTCTCTCTAGATAAGATTAAGGAGATTATTTTAGGTATTTCATACAAAAAAGTTATGTACCAACTAAATTTGTACAAACAGAATGCTATACTAAGAATAAATATTCACCTACCAATCTATAAAAGTAATAACTACTACAATTACACAAAATCAATTACTATTCCGAATCTTCTCTCAAGTCTTACACCATTTCCATTTTCCAAACTTTCTCTTTGTCAATGAATGATTAAATCAACAAAAGATGTATACATCGACGCTGATATGCCAAAATTCTTCAGAGTATTTCCCATAGAAGAACAATAAAAAATGGTATGCATTTTATAATCATAAACATATGATAAAAAATTTCTTTCGAAATAGATTATCATTTTTATTGCAATTTGTTTAGCATGTTAATATTTTTACATGTATCATATTAATTATTATGACATTAACATTCACTGCAACACAAAATTACTACGATATTATATCAAGAGTGAACTACAAAAATGGTCCCTGGACTATGGGTTTATCTCGCCCATAGTCCCTGGACTAAGGGTTTATCTCGAAATTGGTCCTTTTGGCTTTTTTTGGTACGAAAATACCCTTTGATATTATTTTGGGGGGATTGGGCAATGGACTAATTTCGAGATAAACCTTTAGTCCAGGGACTATTGGCGATATTTTTAAAGTCCAGGGACTATGGGCGAGATAAACCCATAGTCCAGGGACCATTTTTGTAGTTCACTCTTATATCAATGATACAATTTTATTAATCCCTTCACATTCTTCCATATTTTTAATTAACTATTTATAATTATGAAGTAGTATTAATAGTAACATTGACAATATCCTACCGACAACCCAAAGAATAACATGTAATATTTGTCAAAATCACCACCAAACACAATACATGCAAACTCCTATTCAAATGGCGCATACTTAATTTATAGCAAATTCACATAATATCACACATACTCCTATCCAAAGCTTTAGTATAAGACTTGTTAACAGTAGAAACTTCATGCCTTCATTCAATATAATAAGTTTCTTATTGACAATCAATTTAAGTATAATAAAAAAAATTGAGTTTACACCATAATTTGTTTTGAGTTTAAACTACAATACAATACCTACTAAAGGATGAATATAAAAAACAATTATTATAGATTACATGCCCGATTAAATTTTAGATTACCACCAATTTTTTATTTATATAATAAATATAAAAAAAAAAGATTAATCAACAAACAGATCACATTGAAATCATATTTAAAACATAGTTGATTAAATCATTTTTTTCTAATTTTAGAAATTCAAGGTTACCAATTTAATTTTAATTTTTAATTAAATATTCATGGCTCAACGAACAAAGTCAATACTCATTGATAAATACTATATGATTATAAGAGTACATATTTAAACATATTTTAGACTATTGCCAATTATATAATTAGAACAAATCAATACTCTATTCTTGGGATAATTTTGACATACTAAAAATCATATCAGAAATATGATCGATTAATCTATCATTTCGATTTTTTAATTTTAAAAATCGAAAGAAATTCAATTTCAAATTTAAAGCTCCGAATGGAACCAAAATCCATATATAATTATAAAAAATAATGACTATAGTTTATAATAAAATAAAGAGTTCTATTAATGATGATGGTCACCCTAATAATAACTATAGGTTATAATAAAATAAAAAGTGCTATTAAACTTTAGGGAACTTAGAAGTTAATATCGAATAATTTGATTCGGGCTTATTAAAGATTGAATAATTAAATAGATGAAAGCCATAATTTAAGGATCTCATTGAAGCCCATTACAACTATACAATGAAATTTAGGTAATTAATTGTAGGTATAGTTATTGATATTTTAAATAATATATTGACTAATAGTCTGATATATTGAATAATTACTAAAAATTAGCATTTTCTTATGGTGAATGGTAAAAAGAAAATATAATTTTTGAAAATGTGAGAAGCACATGTTCTTAACTCATCTATTTAATATTTTAAATCTATATAGTTAATATTTTATATCTCATATAGAATGTTACATAGAAAAAAGGTATATTGCACAATGTTGTTAAATTGTAAACTATGTTACTAAGTCGGTACTACAATCTAGCCCTATGGATTACTAAAACCTTTAGAGATGGATTTAACTTCGATCACATAGCGAACGCTATTTTATTGAGTCGGTACTATACCCTAACCTCATGTACTACTAAACCCTTGGAGTGTTGGATTTACACTTCAGCCCCGGCGCGATGCGCAACTGGCGATATTTTTAGTAATCGAATAAGTACATAATCATGTATTATTGATATATGTGAACTTTAGAATCGAATCATTATATGCTCCATCCATCTAATGAAATATTGTTCATATGTTCAATCCCAGCACGATGCACTATTTAAATGAATAGAGAAAAAGAGCTCGATATTTTAATTGGAATGAGAAACGTGGTTAAGTGTATTAATTGAAGAAGTAAAGTTTTCAAAAAAGAGAAAAATGTCATCTTATTTGGAGCAAACTAAAAAGAAAAAGGTGTCATCTTAAGTAGATGATAAAATTTGTTAAAACTAATACTCCTACACGGCCACAATTAAAATTTTAAAACTAATACACCTACATGGCCATAATTAAAACTTTACTAAAACTAATACCTTCAATTTACTAAAACTAATACTCCTACACGACCACAAATTAAATTTTAAATTATCATTTATTAATTCAAGTAGGATTTAGTTAATCCTTAATTATTTTTGGCCCAAAACATGTTAGCCTAGCCCAAATTCATATGTCTATTTTATTCTCTTACTTTACTCTCTCCACTTCACACACAAAATAAAATTATATAAAAATATCAATTTTTATTATGCAATAATAAATATTTCACGTAACATTATTACTATTATTATTATTATTATTATAAAAATTAATATATATAATGGTGAGAAATAAAATGCAAACATTCGTTGAGCTAGTCCATCATTTGCCATTATAGCCTGTGCAATGTGAATTGGGAATAGGAAAATGCATTGAGAATAGAGAAATTTTTTTGGAATATGCATCATTGATATACGTGTGATTTGCAATTAGGAATATGACATTAATCGAGTAGACAACGCTAAAAGTGAAAATACTTTTATCTCTACTTTATTCTCTCTCTCTTACTTTATTCTCTTCACTTCACACACAAAATAAAGTTACATAAAAATATTAGTTTTTAGTATGCAATAATAAATATTTAATGTAAAGAGTGCTATTAAACTTTAGGGAAATTAGAAGTTTATATCGAATAATTTGATTTGGGCTTATTAAAGGTTGAATAAATAAATAGATGAAAGCCATAATTTAAAGATCTTATTGAAGCCCATTACAACTATACAATGAAATTTAGGTAATTAATTGTAGGTATAGTTATTGATATTTTAAATAATCTATTGACTAATAGTATGATATATTGAATAATTACTAAAAATTAGTATTTTCTTATGATGGATGGTAAAAAGAAAATATAATTTTTAAAAATGCGAGAAGCACATGTTCCTAACTCATCTATTTAATATTTTAAATTTATATAGTTAATATTTTATATTTCATATAGAATATTACATAGAAAAAAAGTATATTGCACAATGTTGTTAAATTGTAAACTATGTTACTAAGTCGGTACTACAACCTAGCCATATGGATTACTAAACCCTTTGGAGATGGATTTAACTTTGACCACTTAGCGAACGCTATTTTATTGAGTCAGTACTATACCCTAACCTCATGGGCTACTAAACCCTTGGAGTGTTGGATTTACACTTCAAGCCAGGCGCGATGCGAAACTGACGATATTTTTAGCAATCAAATAAGTACATAATCATGTCTTATTGATACATGTGAACTTTAGAATCGAATCGTTATATTCTCCATCCGTCTAATGATATATTATATCCAATCCCAGCGCGATGCACTACTTTATTAATTGAATAAGTATATAATTAATTATTGTTAATAACGTTAAATTTTGATCTCACTATATAGTATTAAGAATGATTTTTATTCCACAAAAGTAAACAATTAATGATTTAAATGAAGAGAAAAAAAGAGCTCGATATTTTAATTGGAATAAGAAACGTGGTTAAGTGTATTAATTGAAGAAGGAAAGTTTTCAAAAAAGAGAAAAGTGTCATTTTATTTGGGGAAAACTAAAAAGGAAAATGCGTTATCTTAAGTGGGTGATAAAATTTACAAAAACTAATACTTCTACACGGCCATAATTAAAAGTTTAAAACTAATACACCTACATGACCATAATTAAAATTTTACTGAAACTAATACCTTCCATTTACTAAAACTAATATTCCTACACGACTATAATTAAAATTTACTAAAACTAATACCTTCAATTTACTAAAACTAATACTCCTACACGGCCATAAATTAAAATTTAAATTATCATTTATTAATTCAAGTAGGTTTTAGTTAAGCCTTAATTATTTTTGGCCCAAAACATGTTAGCCTAGCCCAAATTCACTTTTAGGGCTGCATTATTCACTATATAATCCAACGGCATTTTTCAATTCCTCCCAGCGGCGCCTCTCTTTCTTAGTTATTTCTAACCTCTTTCATGCCACAAATTTTACTCCAGATTTCTTGAATTTGTTTTGTTTGCTAAGAACATGGAATGCGTATGATGTGGAATAAAAAAATATGGAATGCGTAGAATTTTACTCCAGATTACAAAATATTAAAGAATATGGAATGCGTATGATGTGGCTGATATAATTTGAAATTTCGTATAATGTAAATTATGATTGATTTAATGTAAATTATGGAAGGCGTATAATGTAAATCATGACTTATTTAATTTACAATGAATCAATTATAATACAAAATGTTGTATTTTTCTTTTATTAATTCGATCAAGCCCAAACGGTGAAAAGCTCAACTAAATATTGGGAACCATTTCCTTTTTTATATAATTAGAAAGTTAAATTAAACAGAGAGACTATCTCGTCATATTTTTAATGCTAGTAATATTAATTTTGTGTATAACTTTGTCATGTATAATTTAATTTGTCTCTATATTCAAAACTTGATGTGATGTCTGTTTGATTGTAAGTTTTATCAGCTTTAAAATAGTGTTATCTCCTAGTCAATTAACAATCATTGACGTGTATTTAAATATTACAAAAAAAATGAACACATCATAGTTATAGTGATAAGATGACTTTCCCTTATTTATGAAGAGTCCCTTTTAAAAGTTGTAGAATAGATTATTAGAATCTCTTTTAACCTGAAAAATTTATTTTCGATAAATGATTAATAAAATGTTGTAAAAATCTATGTCATTTTAAAATTCATATTTTAAAAAAATCAAAAAGGGATAAATTTTTTTATACAATTACAAATTCATAGCAATTGTGATATTGTAAAAGTATTACAAAATGATATTAATAAAATATAAGTAATTTATGTATAAACTTTGTATAAATTATAGATACAATGAATTTGAGTATCACTTACTATCTTTTCTCATAGTTAGGGAAAAAAATAATATTTTTTTAGATTAAGAGGGAACATCTTTTTTGGTCCACGAACTTTGCCAAAGTATCATTTTAGGTCCGTGAACTTTGAAAATATCATTTCAAGTCCATCAACTATGGGTTAATATCATTTGAAGTACTTTTTTACTATTTCCAAATTTTTCTAGACAAAAATACCCTTGATACCTTAAAGGGTATATATTTTTAATAAACTTATCTTATACTCAATATTTTTTATAAATATCTTTACTATATATTTTTGATGAATTTCCTAAATATAATTTGACCTTCAATATTATCACTTAATTTTGTGACATGCAAGAAAAGATCCTTAATTAAATTTTTTATTATTAAAGAAAAGTTCT
>NC_062968.1:33082389-33173389 GCF_023119035.1 Salvia hispanica | reverse complement strand
ATTTATATATTTATTAAAAATAACCCAAAGATAAAAATTCAGCACATCTCTTTAAGATAAAAAATCAAATTATATTTTGTTACGCTTTCACTTTTTGTTAATTGTACTGATGAAATATTTAATTGTTTGTAAAAACATGAAATGTATATATTAGTACCTATTAATATTATACTATATTAATTATTGATTGTTGAATTTTTTTTTCAAATTTATTTACTTTACAAAAATATAGGATTTTAACTTTATGTAACCTGTCAAATGTATTAATTATTGATAGCTGAATTTGACTTTAAAAAATTGCATATATTAAGAAGACATATTATTAACCCTGGTGTATATATATATATATATATATGTCCTTAAAGAAAATTTTATTTTCTAAATAAGTATAAAAAATAAAACTTACTTTTAATACGACAGTCTACTCAATTAAACAAAATGGGAAGCAACTTGCACTCTTTGCACAATCCTCAATGTCTGGAAATAAAGGTTTTCAATCTTTTCAGTCTTTTCACCTTTTATAAAATAAAATGAAACAAAATAAATTAGCAATGTAGAAATCATTGGATGGATATGAATTTTGGGATATTCAAATCCCTCAAGAATCTCCTCTCTTTTTATAAGCAGTACAACTGTAAATTTTGGTGGAAAATTTTTTGGAATAAAAATGATGAAAATAAAATCTGCCAAAATAGATGAAGTAGGAAGAGAAAATAATATATGAAAATAATAGTTAAATTGGAGAGTAATAGGAAATAGTATTACCAAATTTCCAATCCCTCGGATTCTTTTAATCTCACCTCCTTATCCTTGTTCTACTTTCTCTCTCTTGATATATATACATATATCATATTTACATTTGTATAAAGTGTCAAGGGGTCATTAATATTGTCCACCAATGAAGTACATTGGAACTTGCACTTACAAATTATGACAGTATATTTATTGCTCTCAATTAATGAGGTTTAAAATCTATTGCTTCACAATAACAATAACTACTAAACTTAATCCCACTCTTTGCGCCGCCTACTTCTAATTGTATCTCTCATTCCCTCTTTTTTTTGCAATATACTGTACGAAAGCAATGGTAAAGAAATAGACCTCTATTCTTGAAAATTAGAGAGAATACTCTTCCAATTTGCTATAGATGAAGTTTGCAGGATTTATTTCTGCAAAAATCAGAGTTATATTTTTGAAACCATTGGTTAATAGGATATCTTTAAAAGCTGCTTTCCATCTTTCGAACCAGCAATTTATAGAGTAGATCCCCTACGCAAGATTTTATGCATCAAACGATCCATCTATTTCTCTCTCTTCTTTCAATATCTTCTTTTATACCTTATCTTCTTTCTATCAATCTTTGTTTCTATATTATAAAATAATAAAAAAATATTGTATAATCTTAAAATATTAGTTATAGCGTTCATTTTTGAGAATATTTAAAATATTAACTATTCAAATCATTAAATAAATATGTGATGAAACACAGTCATCTATTTCTCTCCCTTCTTTTAATATTTTCATTCTTTGTTTTTATACTATACTACTATAACATACTGAAAAATGTTGTAAATCTGAGAATTTTAATCAATCCAATAATTCAAGTAATTCCTAAATCATGTGTAAACATGCCCATTGCATCAGTTACATATTACATATTTTTATCGCATTTCGTCCAATTCTTTTAAAATATATTAAAGATATTCATCGTACCGTTCACAAATTGATATTATATTCCACAATCATATCACGTTTATACCGGCCGAAGAGAAATCTCTCTCTCTTTGAATCTAGCTAATCGTTCTATGTGACACCATCTCCCTCTCCTTCTTCTAACACATTGATATTATATATAATTTTCTAAAAGATCAAGTCGGCTACTTTGTATATAGCCTAATACTCCCTCCGTCCCAGATAATTCGTTCCAATTCCTTTTTTACACTCATTTTGCAAAAATAATAATAAATAGTTAAAGTGGAGAGAAAGTAAAGTAAAAGAGAGAATAATGTAGAGAATAGTCTTATCTACATTATTGTTTCTCTTATTTTACTTTCTCTCAACTTTATCTATTTATTATTATTTTTACAAAATGAGTGTGAAAAATGAACTGGGACGAATTATCTGGGACGGAGGGAGTATAATTTATGAGGTGTCATCACCAAAGACTTCATATAATGCCACGTTTATACCACCTCCCAATAGATTTATCTAAATTACTATAAAAACTGATACTCCAACATTATATAAATCATTTCAGAATGTTAAACAAATTGAAATATACAATTCTCATTAAATACGGATATCCTAATGTACATATATACTTGAATCCATGCATTATTTATCTTCTTTTATTTTTACCTATACTATCACATTTTCACACAATTATTTCACATGCACACACATATTCTATATATATACACGTATATATATTTGTAAACTTTATATATATCTCACATACGTCCACACACTTAAAATTATGATTAGTTTAATTTATTGTACAATATACTATATCTTATGATTAAGCTAATTTAATTAGCTAACAAACTGTATGTCAATGTTTAACTTGTATACATAATTAATAACTTTAATAATTTTACACATACAATAACCAATTATCTACTATAATAACCACTTTTATTTTCAAAGAGAGTAAAATATATTAATACACAAATTGATGCATATTTTGGTCAAGAATGTTACAATAACCACTTATATAGTATAATAACCACTTTTATTTTAAAAGAGAGTAAAATATATGGCCCATGCATAGCACGGGTGGTGATAAAAAAAGTCACTCTAAGAATGTAGAGAGAAATAAGAATCTGGGATTGAGAAACGCTTGTTATTTGCACTATAAATTGTATATATAGGGCAAATTGTATTGGAAATAAGAGATTTATAAAATAAATCCAAAAATAACAAATTCAATAAATCCAAAACTAACAAATCCAAAAATAACAAATTCAATAAAATAAATTGTATTGGGCAAATTTTTATTTGCCAATGAACAATGAATTTGTTATTTTTGAATTTATTTTATAGGGCAATATCTAAGGTGATTTGAATTTCATTAAATTTTAATTTTTGGAACATTTTGATCGAACATCGCTAAAAAAATCACATATTCTTAACTCATCTATTTAACATTTTAGATTATATAGTTAAATATTTTATATTTTATATAGAATATTGCATAGCAAAAAGTACATTATAAAGTGTTGTTAATTTATAAACTATGTTACCAAGTCGGTACTACAACCTAGCCCTATGGATTACTAAACCCTTTTAGGGATGGATTTAACTTCGATCACTTAATGATCATTATTTTGCTCAAAACGCATAGAATTGTTCGTCAAATGACATTCATGTGATAATTGAATTTGCACTTCAGCCCCGACGCGATGCGCAACTAATGATATTTGTAGTAATCAAATAAGTACGTAATATTGTTAATACATGTGAACTTTAGTACTACTATTATATAGTATTGAATTGTTATATAATCCATCCGTCTATGAAATATTGTCAATATTTTCAATCCCAACGCGATATACTGTTTTATTAATTGAATGAATATATAATTAAGTATTATTAATAACGCTAAATTTTGATATCATTATATAGTACTACTATTAGAATTGATTTTTATTCCACAAAAATAAAGTGACATTGGTTCGTATGTATTGCCAATTAACATGAATTTAATATTATTAGAAAGATAAATTTTAGTATTCTTATACAAAATTGTGAATTGATTTATATTATTCAAAGCAAAGTCGCATTCTTTTCGTATTGCTATATGCATTTAACTTGATTTAAATTGTTTCAAATTTGCTATAAATTCGCTACAGATAGAGTTCGTCTTTAACGTTATTAAGGCGTAATTAGAGAAAATTGAAGTCGCTGAAACTTGCATAATTTTTTAAAGTTTATTTATTTTGAGATAATACTATTACCCCCATGACATTTCATTGTTCACCTTTTAATTGTGTGTAAAAAAAATACACAAAAAAATTAGACAAAACAATATGAAACATTATTCACCTAATAATGAATCTTCACACGATGCTAATCTCCTTTTTTTTGTTTGTATTTTTCCATTTTTTTAACTTATATAAAAGTCAAATTCTTATTCTAAACTCAATTTGAAATACTCTACATGAAAAAGTAAAACAATCTACATGAGACAATTTTGCTAAAGAAATTTTATAATTTCGATGAAAGTTCGATGTTTCGACAATGATCAATATTTTATAATTTTATATATTATTGAGACAATATTATCGTCGAAACATCAATAAGAATATTTGAAATGATCAAAGCAAAGCTTTAATGTTTCGAGGATAATTTTGATGATCATATAAGCATTAATGTGATCGTCAGTATGATCGGAGCAATAATATAAAATTAGGAATTGTCATATGATCATCAATAATATAAAATTAGGAATTGTCAACAATATAAAATTAGGAGCAATAATATAAAATTAGGTACAATATGATCGTCAATAAAATCGGAGCAATAATATAAAATTAAGAACTTCGAAATTGATTTGAATTGTCTCATGCGTAAGAATATTGTCTCAATAATATAAAATTAGGAAACATCAATATTCTTATAGCATTAGTCATTGTCTCCTGCGTAAGTAAAAGAGTATTCCTAATGTTATGCTACTACCCACATGTAGGTATATACATAGTTAGAGTTTGTGAAGTTATAAAATAATCATATTGTTAAAAGAGAGAGTATAATGGTTTTGACTTCATTTTTTTCCGTTTAATACATACTTGTATCTATAATTGGTTGTAAAAAATGTCAACGCATAATTGGATTAAAATTTGATTTACTTGCTAATTGATCAAGTTTTACTTGTTTCATTACTTTCCATGCGGTGATTGTTGGTATTAATCAACTCTTTTTCTTCTACACCTTTTCTGCTACACGCCAAACTTTCTGTCATACTTCAACTTTTTCTCCTATTTTCTGTCACACCAACTTTATGTCCCTGTACTGACACATATCAACTTAGTGATGGCTCTTTGATGGAAATGTGACTTAATTGATTTATTTTCAGATTCTTGATCCAGCAAGATTTTTTAAATTTGTAATAACTGTGATTATTGTGTTTGCTTGTGTTGAAGTTATGGTATTTAAAAGTAATGATTTCTTCATTGCCATACTTTTTTTTTTATCATTTTTTATATTTTTTTCTTTTACTTAATTATATTTTTGAATGTATAAACACTTTAAAGTAGGTGAGTTTTGCTACAAATAAACATATTTTTTCTTATTATCTGTCACACACCAACTTTATTTCTCATTTCTGATACATTATCTTTTTTATGACTTTACATTAGATAATTTGATGACTCAAGGCTTTGTTAAATCTACTCCAACCAGACTAATTATGAGGCTTTTAGACAACCAAGTACATACGTAAATTCCTAATAAAAATAACAAACTCAAATACATGCCAGAAAATTTGATAAGAATGAATAACTTTGAAACAACAAACTCATATTAGGGGATACATTCCCAATAAATTCCTACTCAAATACATGCCAGAAAATTTAATAAGAATGAATACAATAAAAATAAAAAATACTTCATGTCTGACAACTCAAATGCACATAAGGATAAAAAATATTACTACTCCCTAGGAAAGTACTCTCTCTCTTTTGCCCCTATCAACCCTCTCTATCTCTCTCCTCTCTCAACCTATTTCCACCCTTTCCCACCTATTCGGTTCATACTTCCTCTGTATAAATGGCTGGACAGCTCCAGCAAGCTTTGGACTATGCTGATTCCCGTCGGTGCCTTCATCTATTCTTAGTTATATGCTTTTCTTTTTTGTTGTGCAGTGTGAAGAAGATCTTGGGAGAAATCTAATTCTGTTTTCTATTGATTTATGTTTTGTAAATATAATAGTTAGAATCATAAAAAAAAAACCAATAATAAACACAGACAACTAACCAAAAAATACAAAGTGAAGCAATGTAAAAAAGAAAAATGTTAGTCAGAGCTAACGTACCTCAATAATCTGCAAAACAAACACAAACTAAAAATCAATAAAGAGTTAAGCTATGTAAATCAGTGTAAACTTGAGAAGAAGTTGCAAGAGGAATATATCTATTCTGTATAGATTTATGCCATGTATATGTAATAGATGCAATAATTATTAAATACAACAATAAATAAAAGTATTAGATAGTGTTCACATACCTAAATTATCTGCAAAATATAAATGGTTAATGAACAATGAGTTATTCGAAATAAAAAAGGAAGAAGATGAAGAGAGATATAAAACAAACAGTAATAGTGTATAGAGAGAAATAAGAACCTGTAATTTATGTAAAAAAAAATGTTAGATAATATTCACATACCTTAAATATCTGCAAAATATAAATAGTCAAGATAAGCAACAAAATATTAAAATAAAAAATAAATATAAAGATGAAGAAAAAGTAAATCATAGAGAGAGAAAGAGAGAGAAATGAACATGCAATTTATGAATATGTGTTGTTGCCACTGATATTTATAGAGCAACTTTCTAAATAACTCATGGGTTTTAAATTTTAAATTACATTTTTTTACTCTAAAATGAACTGATTTCCTCCCATTTTTTTGCCTCCAAGAAACCCCTCCATTTTGGAGGGGGGAAAACCCACCTTATTTTTGGGAGGGAAAACCTACTTTTTATTTAGGTGGGAAAACGTTCTCATGCTATGGGTTTCATATGCATACAAATTGTAAATTGTATATATATATATATATATATATATATATGATGTGATGTTTAGTCAGCTTTACAATTAAAAATGATCCTATTAACTATTGGTTTTAATGCATGATGTTGGTGGAATCATTTTAACTTTTGGTCAAAGAATGGAAGTGTGAGTTGGCGCCTACCACTTGCAAAATTCCCCCCAAATCGCAAATTTGAAAATAGGGGGGAATTCCCTTTGATTTCCCCCCAAAATGAACCGAGCTTTTATTGATAGTATAAGGGTGGTTTAAACTGTTATGCCATGCCTGTGATTGTTTTGATGATGTTGTGCGCCTGATGCCTAGTTTGAGAGTTCGCTCCATTGGGCTATAGGGCTTTGGATATGTATAAACGAATTCGGGTCCGAGTAGGGCCGCAAACCCTACCAGGCTAGTGTACACGAGTGGGATCGGGAGCCGTCCTTGCTAGTCGGCCGGTCTCGTGGGCGAAAAGTGTGGCCACACTTTCGTCGCACCATGGAAATGTTGTGATTGTGGAAATTGATGAGGAAATTGGGGAATTTGTTTGACTGGCCAGTCTATGAAATTATTTTTGTGATACTCGATGATATTTCTTTTGATAACTGCAAAAACTCGAGTTCACTATGGTAAGGGTGACATAATTAATAAAATGTTTTGGCATGAGTCCACTGGGTATTTCAAAATACTCAGCCCTGCATGTGTTTTCCTTATGTGCAGGTTGAACGGCGACGAGCGTTGGCGGGTGTTGAGCAAATTTAATTAAATAAGATGGATATTTTGAACTTCGAGTGTGGTCGTGTCTTCATACATGGCTTCACTTTCTCTTGGTTGCTTCCGCTGAATTAAGAAACTTATTATTATCATTTGGTTGTTTTGAACTTATTCCTTTTGAATTAGAAGATCGAGACATATCGTGTTTTGTTGAATTTATGTTAAACCCTTGACTTTTGATCATAGTTTATGGTATCTATTCTTCATTGATTTTCTTGAGTAAACCGTTGACTTATTGCTTTGATAGTTCGTTTAATACCTTGGTCAAATCTCTTTAAATGAAACCCTAGCCTATGTTCTTAGTGCTTTTAAGTCCGACTTGGTAGCAGTCGCCGTATTTATTGTACCCTAGAAATCCGAGCTGTTACAACATATCCTCTGTTATTCCATATTACCTTATTTAGTAACTGTTTACTTTCCACATGTCTCTGAGACACCTTGTCCCCTATTTTCACGTACACAACCACATGTCGGTCACTTTCACGCCACCCGGTCAGTAAAGTACCACTTTTAATTTATGTCTAGGTATAATCTCAACCCAAAAGCGTGGTAGCTAACCAAAACCCTTCCAAACTATCACTATGATTATCTTAACGTGTCCATCTCTGTGGGATTCGACCCTTGCCTCCACTATACTAGCCAGTAGAAGTGGGTTGAGGAAATTTATTTGATACCAAGTTCCGATTGTTGTGCCAACGACTCAGCTAGGTTGGGATTTTCATCCTGCTCAGTTTGATACACCCTTAAATTAACACAACACCAAAAACCTACACTTTCACCAGTATCCACCACAACACCCATTATATCTGTGACAATAAATAAATTAAATTTGTATATAATTTGTATAAAGCTTTAACAAAAATCACTAGAGGTAAAAAGAATTCTACCAAATAGTGGCTCCTTATCAATTCTTTTTATCTCTGCCACTTCCTTGAAATTCTTGAACTGGAAGACATGTTTTGGAAATTTTAAGTCTTCCACTTCAAGAACTTCAGTTTTCAGGTTCATAAATAGGCGGTTTTCGTTTGTAGTAACTTTGTTTGTTACACGGTTTCTATTCACAAAGAAATCGCGAATTCATAACACTTTGTTTTCTTTGATTTGGTCTTTGAATTTATGCATTATATCACGTGGATTATATCACGTGGGAAACTTGCATGAATCTGAGCCCCCTGCAATAAAAATATGTAAAACTTTAAAATATCTTATTACTGATAATAAAACTGTAAATTTAGATGTATACCTCCTTATCTTCAAGAATACAATCAAAGGAGCTTATATTTGTCTTGTTGCTTCCTCCAGCAACTTCATATGCTCTAAAACATCTAGTTTTGATTACCCACTTGGAAGTGTATGGTTGAAGATCTTTGAGCAAAGTAAACAAAGAAGGCATTGTTGGGATTTGGACTTTGAAATGGTCATTGCATTTGGTCCTTGTCTTCTGTTCTATATATAGAGGAGTATGTGTGTTTTGGCTCATTATCTGAAATTTGAATTTGAATCTGATATTACATATATCCTTTGGATAATTGGATTAAAATTAGTTTTTAAATGGATTCATGTGTAATAAGCAATATTTGTCAAATTATTAAAGTGTATACCTGTCAATTTAATTTTCTTGAGGTTTATTTTTAAATATTTCATTGTATTAGTCAACTAAAATCAGGTCTGTACGATTTCTTATTACTCCCTCACTCGTGTTTGTTTTTGACTTATTAATATATCTATTGGATCTTATTACTTTGGTCTTATTACTTCCTACCTCACGTTTGTTTTTGTGCAGGAATTCAGTTGATTGAATGGTTAAAGACCAAAGCTAAAGATATCCTATTTTAGATGATAGATGTATAAAGGAATGTGAAATGTACCACTTTACTTCACACAATTCAAGAATCTGGCAGCTTAACTTCCTGTCATTCATATTGCACCACTTTACTTTAGACAGTTTAGATCGTTTGGCTTATCGTCTAAGAAGTAATTTTAAAAACAGTTTCACATCTATTGGATCTTACATGTTTGTAACTTTACATCAGTCTTTAAACCTGTTTTTATAATTTGAAATTGCTTTTCATGTATTAAAACAATGAAAACCTGAAATAAATGTTTATATGATATGAGTAATTGGCTTTAAAAACCAAAAACTTTTCCCGAATTCCGGTTTTTCCCACGAACTATGAGATTGGATTTTAAAACCACGAACTTTCACTTCATTCGCTATTTCCCTCGGCGGGTCAACAGCCAGACCCGGTTTGTCTATGTGTCAATTTTAATCCTATTTGTCATTAAAGTGATTACTTGGATCCTATTTGGAAAAATACTACATACAGTAAAAAATTTCTTTCTTAAAAAATGACAACTTTTACACATAAAACACAACTTAAACAAATATTTAAACAAAATACATAAGCATCTCCACATCTCTTCCCCATTTCTCTGTGCACACTGCACAGCCGCGCGCTGCCGTCTCCACCCGAATTCACGGCGGCTTCAGCGCCATCGCCGGCGTCCCTGCCTCCGCTGCCTACAACTCTGTTCTCATCTCTCTTTCATTTCTCTTTCTCGGCCCGCCCTCACGATCAGATGCAACCACCGGGGAAGCTCACGTCCAGCCTCCGCCCTCGTCTAGATCCTGTTCAATTCACGTGGTCTCATCTCGCAATGATCTCCCGTCGCTGTCACTGCTGCTGGCCTTGTGCAGCCTCCACTGCAGCGGTGCGTTGCTACCCATCCTCGTTGCCGGCGTGGCTTCGATTCTTCTGTACTTCGACCACCCCAAACAACTTATTTACGAAAGGAATCGACCTATGGTTTGTGAGGATGGTCACTGAAAAGTACGTCTTATGTTCGTATTGCGTTCAAAAGGAAATAACAGGTTCCCTAGGTCCAGCTAATCCACTAGATCACGCGGTCTAGGAATTCGTTGGTCGCAGAAAATCCCGGTCGTCGGACACACAGAGCACTTCTTTCAAAAACCCTCAACCACTTTACTAAACCTAGTATAGGGAAGTAGGGATCGATCCCACAGAGAAGGATGCGTAATACTCATGTTCAAGGATTTGAGTTTGTTTTTGGTGTTGGCTGCTGCCACGCATTTTTTTGGGTTGAGGAAAACAAATTAAACTTGACTTGGGAATCTTAAAAACTCTTACGCTAATAACTAGACCTAAGCGAAATAGCAGAGAACGTTGCGAGAAAATAACTACTCAAACACTAGATCTAAGAGAACTACTCTACTTACCTAGACCTAGGAAACAAACTGACTGTGGGGACCATGACTGAAAAAGCAGAGTACGGACGAAAAGCTGGCAGAATAACTAACTCTCGTACTAACTAACAGCGACATCATTTTCAACAACCAAATTGCGTAAAAACTCTTAAGAAAATCAACATGAACGAAATCAAAACAGAGCAAAAAAATTCTAAGTCAAATTAATGTATAATCAACGAAGAGTTGAACAGATCTGCAGACGCTAGACGAAGTAAAACAGAAAACAAGAAGAAAACTCTAATCCATCTAACAACTTCCTTTTCTCACTTCGGATCCAACCTCAGACGCTAAATCCACTCCGGATCCAAGCGTCCAACACAAACTCCAACCAACAGAAACACTTCATCGTCTCAGATTCGATCAACAACCTCCAATCAGTCAAATAACCACAGATCTATCACCAAATTCCCATATCAAACACCACAATATCAAAATAAAATAGAGATCGACATAATACTTGTGAAAATAAACTTCCAGCAGCGAGATCTACGTAAATCAACTTGAAATTTAACAACTAAACGCAAATCAACCAAAGCGGAAAGGTAACGAGTAACATCAACAACCAAGTCGACTCCCAAAAGTGAAGTTCGACAACAAAAAGAGTAAAACAACTGAAATTAAGAGAGATTGTATCTTCGTCCACACTCGGACGGTGTTGCAACTGCGAAACTTCTAAAGAAAAGTAACCCTTCGTAACCGACTACCCCAGATCTCCCATTCCCAAGTGTGTGTAATGTGTGTGAGCTAAGAAGAGAGTGAAAAAAGTGATATGATGTGCGTTGCATGCTCTTCTATATATAGGCGTTGGAGTGGGGCCCAACGAGGTATAGATAAGACTTTGTTGCCCTCGGCTATTGACTCCCTCTGTCACGCCTTCTTTTCTTTTAAATCCTGCTCACTTTACTTCATTCCTTCGCTAGACCATCTCCTTCAGCATTTCCTCGATCTAGCGATTTTTCTTCACACACCTGGCTTAGGAAACGTGTTAGACCCAACAAATTATAACGCTTTTCACACTATAACCGATGCATGAAATTAGCCTTATAAGTCACGAAGATGGAATGTAAACTCACAAAATTGATTTGCCTACCTGAGATGGAACGGAGATGGCTGAATTCGAAGTGAGGATGAACAAAATCAGACCTCCAATTCGAATTTTAGGGTTTAGGAGAGTTGTGTAGTGTTTTAAATGTGATAGAGTGTAAAACGACATCGTTTAAAGGTAAAAAAACCGACGTCCAAGTAATTTTGCGGCTGTCCACGTTGGACAATTCTGCGCTGGAAATGTGTTATTAGGGTCGGGTTGGGAAATAGTGAACGAAGTGAAAGTTCGTGGTTTTAAAATCCAATTCATAGTTCGTGGGAAAAACCGGAATTCGGGGAATGTTTTTGGTTTTTAAGGCCAAAAACCCTAAAAATTATATGATACGATCAATATAAATTTCATTAAAGTTGGAGAGAAAAGTGGGCCAACCAAAACTGTGGCTTTATATATGTATAGATAACCAAGAACCAACCAGTTAAACCGAAATAACTGAATCTTCAATTTATAAGTAACTGAGAAACGATCGATTAAATCGAAATAAGTGAATCTTTAATTTATAACTAAATTTTATAACTTCTTAAAAGGTGTCTTCAATATTTTTCATTCAAAATGATATGATATAGATGCATATGAATTTGTACACACATATATACATATTTAATAAATAAGTATGTTTCTTTAATATATAAACGCCCTATATTAACTCCAAAAAAAAAATTAATTTATACCTTTTTTAATTTTTCGGTTTCGGTTCGGTTTGGGCAAAATTCTACCGAAACCCGAATGTTCACCCATAACTGTTGTAACTTTTATTGTTCTTAGCCCCATAATCTTTTGTAGCTTGGTCATATGTCTCCAACTGTCACATTTTTTGGGTTTATGTTGCACTTACTCTTGATCTTAACGTAGTTTTAGAGGCGGGACATCAACATTCTTCTTTCGGCCAAACATCAAAGAGTATTTGTTGATTTATTTGATATTTGAGGAATTTATAGTCATGCACTACTTTGACTTGTTAATATGTGTGAGTTTTTCATCACCTAATATCTTGATGTTTTGGGTAGTGGTGATTGATGATCTATTTAACACTATAAATAACCGCATGTATACACTGTAGAGATAGTATCGCCAATGATCAGTACTGAGATATTGAATTACGAGGAATAAAATTACAAACTGTGTACTTAATTCTCTGCATTATTATTTCTCTCCACCTTTACTATTAAATACTTCATCCATCTTAAGATAGTTGAGTCGTATTTCTTTTTGTTTGTCCCATGGTAATAGTATCATTTTCTTTTTAGTAAAAACTTTATTCATTCTCTTACTTTACTCTATCTTCATTTCTCTTACTAGTTTTCTTTCCACTTTAACCTTTAACAAAATAATTTCTTAAACCCCGTGCGCAATACCCCAATTACCTTGGGACGGATCGCGTATCATTTTTCTAAACGAGAGCTTAAAAGAAGCGTCTCGTTGATGGTGGGACGAAGGGAGTACTGTTTAGCTACTCATAGATAAAGTAGCAACAATCATATTAAATGATCTACACTTGAAATAACAACTAAATAAAACCCGAAAACCGATTTTGAAGCTTCCCGTCCTCTATTGCCTTGATCTCATCTCCAAGTGATAGATGGATGAAAAATGACGAGGAATTGATTTTGAATTTTGGACCTATTCATTGTTGCATTGTGAGAAGTATTTATAATTTTGGGGGCTTGTTTACTGATTTGATAGTAATTGTAGCTCTCGAAGGCAAATATTTGCTCGAATTAGGGCTACACACATCCACCTCAATTTAGGTCTGTCAAAATGGATATCGGGTATTCGAAAATGGATAGATACTCGATATCCAAAAAAATTGGGTTTCGGATCGGGATCGGGTATTGAAAATATTGGATTTTCGGTATCGGGTTACCCAATACCCGATCAGGTATACCCGAATTATCCAATTTTTTTAAAAATTAATAAATTATGTATTTATTATGAGATTATATACATTTTAACCAGTTTGCTAGTGTTTGACTTTGCTAAATATGATAATTAGATAAATGTGCAGGCCATTTATATAGTTTTTGTATTTCAATTAATTGTAATTTATAGTGAATTTAAGTTCTATTTTTAAAACAAAATATGGCGTATTTGGTAATTACTATAGTTTAATAATAGTACTCTATTTGCATATATTAAATACGTAAAATCTTACCAATCCAATCAGATCATTATTGGAGAGGAATAAATCAACTGTTACATTTTCAATTAAGTCATTATGGGAAATTAGTGGCTGAAATAATTATTTAATGAATAAACATGTTCAATGATTGTAGTTAATTTAAAATAAAATAGAAAATCAAATTAAAATCGGGACTTGATATCCAATTATTCGGGACTGGATACCCGAAATCAGATTTGGATAGGGTATCGAGTATTAAATTTTAAGAAATTCGGGATCGAGTACCCGAAATTTTTGGATCGGGTATCCACGGGTACCCAATTTGACAGGCGTACGCCTCGTGAACTCAGCTGGCTATTGACTTCATTTCAGCAGGTCGCTGGCTACTCTTGGAAATTCTCGTGGCTGGCTCGCTTTTTACAGTGGGTTGTTGGACCTTAGGTAACCGCTAACTTGGGGTCAACGGACCGCTAAGATCATCCGTTGAGTTTAGATTTTAGCTTCAACCATTTTGATCTTTTTTTTTAAGTTTCTTTCCTAACAAGTCAAATCGATTAGATTGACATTTTATTATAACTAGGTTGCTACTAATTATCGAAATATATGAAATTTCAAATAAATATTGTCATCCAATTATACATAATTAGAATCTCGTTTGAACCCTTATATAATTATTTTTAATTTGATACTATATGTTTGTGAAAAAATAATTTAATTTAAGATAATTATTGCTATATGAGTCCAAAGTTTGAGATTTTTTTTTTTAAATAGAAAAAATAGTGGTTATAAATAACAAAATCCTATTACCGTTAATACTCTCGATTGACATTTAATTTTACACACCGAGTTGTCATCAGTATACCCGATTGACATATTTGTACACGTAGAGTTGACATCACGAGAGATTTAATCTTGACCGCCAATTTCCACTATATATATTTACCAAAATCCCTCATATTTTTTATTGAAAATCAATCACAATTCCAATCCACACAAATGTATAGAAATAAATAAAATTGAATATTTTCTGTTTGCATTTGTAAAAACTGAAATACTACAAATAACCCTATCTACAAATGTAAAAATGCACACGATTCCAGTGAGGTATACGCTACACCGTCATTTCCCTTTACAACTCAAGCAGCGACACGTACAAACCCAGCCATCTACAAACACACACTCCAAAATCTGGAAGATCATCGAATTCTCGCATAGGGTTTTTAGATTATTCGTTGCGAATCGCAAAATTGATGCACTTTCTGGCACCTCTTTATATGTGTTTGGGCGTCTGGAGTGAGGCTGAGCTTCAGTCCTGGAGAGTGATACCTGCGGATTTAACAACTGTTCTTGCATCGCTCGGGTTAGGAAGCTGTTTCGAATGGCGACTGATTCACCGCCGGAATCCGCCGTTGTGACGCACTCTGATCTCCTTATTCAGGTTGGTACTTCGCCTGCTGTTGACAAATTCATCGCGCTAGGTGTTTTGTGAAGATCGTTTTAGTGGTTGGAGTCTTTGCGCCAGCTGAACTGTAATTGGTGTCATTAAGGGTTTGGTGTTTTATATTGGATAGAATTTTTAGTTATCTTGTAGTAGTACTTGAATATGATTAGAATACGAGAATTATTCCGGAACGTGAAGTTTTTAGGGAGAACCCTAGCTCTTGGTGATGAATTCTAATATTGAATTTTCCATCTGAGGGATTGTGTTACTTGTGAAAATTTATGCACTTTGGTGTTATCTGTTTGTGCTCAAGTGAGGCTCGAATTTGGAATAAATTGTTATTTAGGATGAATGGTTTTTTGAATGATCTAGTTACAGTCTAAATTGTTACTAGTATTTATTTTGAAAAATTTTTGTTTAGTTATTTTTAGGGAAGCTCCTTGTTGCTCTGAATCTGTAGAGGTCCACGTGAATCCCTCATTTTATATATGAATTCTTCATTATTTATTCCAGAGGCTTTCGCGGCTGGATATTCCTAGGGACAAACTGAACCTAGGACCTCGAGGAATTGTTGAATTTGCAAGGAGTAACAGATCCCTTGTTGGACAGTTGGTTTCCGCTATATTGCCAGCTGAAGAGGAGGAGGTGGATACTGATACATTTCACGAGAGTGAAATTTGGTTGCAGTGGTTGATGTTTGAGGGTGAGCCACAAGTGGCACTGGAGCAGCTGGAGAAAATGAGTGATAATGAGCGAGGTGTTTGTGGGGCTGTTTGGGGGAATAATGATATTGCATATCGCTGCCGGACATGTGAGCATGACCCTACTTGTGCGATTTGTGTTCCTTGTTTTGAGAATGGAAATCACAAGGACCACGACTACTCTGTCATATATACTGGTGGTGGGTGCTGTGATTGTGGGGACATTACTGCATGGAAACGTGAAGGATTTTGTTCAAAGCACAAAGGTGCTGAGCAGATTCAACCACTCCCCAAGCATGTTGCAGAATCGTTGGGGCCTGTCCTGGATTCTTTACTTACTTACTGGAAAGAAAAATTACTTTCTGCAAGAAATGTCTCCGAACAGAGTCCTAGAGTGGTTGGTCATGCTGCTGAAAAGTGTGCCGAGGAGCTGACCTCCAGTGTGGTGGGGATGCTTTTGGATTTCTGTAAACACAGTGAAAGTTTGCTAAGTTTTATTTCTCAGAGAGTATATTCTTCAGCAGGTTTATTGGACGTTCTGCTGAGGTCTGAGAGGTTCATGAACGCTAGTGTGGTTGCGAAGCTCCAAGAGCTACTTCTCAAAATGTTAGGGGAACCAATATTTAAATATGAATTTTCTAAAGTTTTTGTACTATATTACCCATGTATCGTAACTGCAGCCATAAATGAGGGCACTGACACTGCTTTCAAAAAGTATCCACTTTTGTCAACATTCTCCGTCCAAATTTTGACTGTACCAACTCTTACCCCACGTCTTGTAGAGGAAATGAATCTGCTAGGTATGCTGTTGCAATGTTTGGGAAGTATATTCACTCATTGCTCTGGTGAAGATGGAAAGCTGCTGGTATGCTTTCTTGTGCTTATATTATTCTGAACTGCATGGATAAAGTTATAAGAATCAAGCAAGTTTTTTTCTCAGCACGTTTTCCGATGTCTGCTACAGTGATTGCTTATCATATTGAAAATATGTGAAATATGACAAAATACCTGAGGGATGTAGGATGATGATAATCTAAACATACGTATCAAATGATTGATGCTTCACATCTTTGGTGATAATCAAGAAATCTAACGTACAATGAAGTATGACGGTATGGCCTAATAGATTGCAATAAGTATGGCTTTCGGGGGTTGCATGCTATTTGAAGCATTTCTGGAGATGTTGATGGTCTTCACCTTGGCTTTTTGATTGAATACCCTCATGTGTCATGTCGCGGATAGTTATTGTGTTCTAAATTGTTGCAATGATCTGTGCTCCATGTGCTTCATTATTTTAGTATGTGAAGTGATTTACGACATTGTAACTTGGGAAATATGCTGTTATCTTATCACTCATTTTATTTTCCCATACGATATCTGATAGCGACCATGGTTGGTTATTCCCGTGGAAAAAGTACAGTGGCGAATTAATAGTTATTTTCTTGTTCTTTCTATTACTGTTTCTCATTGTGCTTTCATTTCAGATGAAGTTGAGCCCGTTTGTGCATGGGCTTAAATAGTTACGGTTTTGTTATAAATTGAACATTAATAGGCTTGTTAGGTTTTAGAGTATGCAGAGGGTTGTATTTTTAAATGGCACGTCAAGGATACTACCATCCACATACTTGTATTGATAGAGCCGTCACTTGCATTCTTTTTACCTCAGATTCAGATGAAGCATCTGACCTTTATGACTATGTTTAAAGTATACTTAGTAAGGGAATTGAAAATCCTGTTTCCTTATAATTCGGAAAATTATCTTATAATTCGGAAAATCCTGTTTCCATCACCTAATGGTGATGGAAACACATGGATTAGTAAGTTTCTCTCCTGGCTGAATTTGTTAGGTCAAGCCTTCTATAATCTTACCGCATATCTTTAACCAAGTTGAAATGTTTGGTGAACAGATGTTGAGCGAAACTTAAAAATTATAAGTCCTAGACAGTTATAAACTATTTTGATTACCCAGCCTATGTTTCCACACTAGCTGAATGAAATGATTAAATTAATGGCATGGCTCAATCTGTGGTCTAGTTTCTGTTGCAATTAAAGTATGCAGATGGTAGTATTATTGAATCTTTGTCCTGATACTCTGAATTCATTAAGACTGGGAAAAGTTTAAATGTAGCTGTTTTGCAGGTTAATAAGTGGGCACACCTATATGAAACTACTATTCGCGTGGTTGAAGATATTAGATTTGTCATGAGCCATTCTGTTGTACCCAATTATCTATGCCAACGCAGACGAGATCTGGCTAGAGTTTGGATGAGACTCTTGGCTTCTGTACAAGGGATGAACACTCAAAAGAGAGAGACGGGCAGTCACGTAGAAGATGAAAACGAGAATGTTCATTTGCCTTTTGTTTTATGTCATTCCATATCTAGCATTCTTTCTCTTCAAGTGGCTGGAGCCTTCTCAGTCAGTGTTCACGATGATAATAAAACATTTATCAGCATGTATAAACAACATCATGAAGACCAAGACAGCCTGAGACATGCCAAAGTAGGAAGGCTATCTCAAGAAAGCTCTGTCAGTAGTACTACAGTTAAGGGTGCAGTTGACCATGAGGTCAAGGCTGCTGATAATTTTCCTGTTCCATCATCTGCTTTGTGGTTAGTATATGAGTGCTTGAGATCTCTTGAGAGTTGGCTGGGACTCGACAACACATTGGGTCCTCTCAGTGCCTTGTCTCTGAAGACAAGTGATGGCTCTGGCAATAACTTTTTGGCTTTAAAAAGAACTCTCTCGAGGTTTAGAAGAGGCAGACACATATTTAAATCATCCACTTCATCAGGTAGTTATCCTACCAATTTAAATGAGGCTCTTAGAAAATAATATATTTTTACCATCTCATGGTGGCTTGAATCTTGGTGTAGGGTTTGACAGTAGCCAGCCTATGGGACAACTAAGGAATTGTGGTACTGATGATAACATCATCGAAGGGGAGAGTTCTTCCGAACCGGAAGGATTGCGAGTTCTGAGTTTATCAGATTGGCCTGACATCACATATGATGTTGGATCACAGGAAATATCTGTACACATTCCGCTGCACCGACTCCTTTCAATGCTTTTGCGGAGGGCACTTAAAGAAAGTTTCGGTGAAGGATCGTTGCACGTCCTTAGTACTGATTCTGTTTCTGTAGATCACTCATTTGTCAGACATGATGATTTCCTTTGCCAGATTCTGGATGGGTCTCACCCTTGTGGGTTTTCTTCCTTTGTCATGGAGCATCCCCTGCGAATAAGGGTGTTCTGTGCACAGGTTCATGCTGGAATGTGGCGCAGTAATGGGGATGCTCCCTTATTATTTAGTGAATGGTACCGTGCAGTCCGCTGGTATGTATTGCCGCAACTGGTGGTATTACTGATAATAATTCTCTTTGCTTTTCCATAATCTGGGAATTGCTTAGTCCCTTTGGTTTCCTGATGCAGGTCGGAGCAAGGCCAAGAACCTGATCTCTTCTTGCTACAGTGTTGTGCTGCTTTAGCTCCACCAGATCTTTTTGTCCAAAGAATCCTTGAACGTTTTGGGTTATCAAACTATACCACTCTCAATATTGATCAGTCTAGTGAGTATGTAGTTTCTTCTTGAACTTGTTCTTTTGTACAATTTTTTATTGAGAAACGATCTCCTATCATCTTCTATTAACCCTGCAACAAGTTTGTATATGTGCTGCATCTAATGTTTCTCGACTTTCTTCTACTATTGTTTTGTACAAAACAAAGAAACATGCTTCTCACCTTATCTTCGTTTTACTTAATATTCCTAGGCACATATTTGGGGATTATTCCTGCTTAAGATGTGGTAGAGCACTACAAACAGCAATTTATGCTACAAAGCAAAACTATTATGAACCTATGATTTTTTTCCTACTTAATGAGTGGACGCTGTTGCATGAAATTTCTGTTTCAGAATGGTCTGAACTCTGAAGATATATTTTATGTGCAAGTATAAAGCTTGAACTAGTCAATTAGCGAAGAGCTCGTGTTTCCTTACTAGGCGTTGATGTCCAAAACTATTGGGAGACACGCTATTTCACACAACATTCCTGTATTACCTTCTTAATAGTGATCAGGTTACGACATTACAAAAGCATATATTAACAAGTATTTGCTTCTTCCTTAACATTATTCGGAGAATGAAAAACGTATTTAAGCAGTGATGTTTTCCAGATGATATTGATTAACGTTAGCTCAGTGGTTTACCCAATTTCTGATAATTTCATACTTGTACATTCCACTATTTGCTATCCTTGCCCCCTTGTAGGCTTGCACAATTCTAGATAATTCATGCTTGTATATTCCATTATTTTCTATCTGTGTCATGCTTGTATATTCCATTATTTTCTTTCTGTGGCCCTCAACATGGGTTTCAATCATGGAAATAGGTTTGCAATTTAATTTTCAGGCATGAACCGACCCTTGTTGCTGAAATGCTCACTCTTCTGATACAAATTGTGAAAGAGCGAAGATTTTGTGGGCTGACAACTGCAGAGTGCTTACAAAGAGAGTTGGTGTACAAGCTTGCTATTGGAGATGCTACTCGTAGTCAGCTTGTGAAGTCTCTTCCTCGAGATCTTTCAAAAGCTGACGAATTTCAAGAAGTGTTGGATAGAGTTGCCGAATATTCTCACCCATCTGGCATGACACAGGTACGAGATTGAAGTATCACGTCTGTCATTGGTGTAAAGTGCAATGCAGTTGTGTTGACTTTTAGTAATTTCAGGGCATGTATAAACTAAGATCGTCATACTGGAAGGACCTTGATTTATATCATCCTCGCTGGAACTTGAGAGATCAACAAGCAGCAGAAGAGAGATACTTGTTGTTTTGTAATGTTTCGGCATTGTCCACTCAACTTCCTAGATGGACAAAAATTTATCCTCCTCTCAGGGGCATAGCTAAAATAGCTACCTGTAAGACACTTCTCCAAATTGTTCGTGCAGTTCTGTTTTATGGTGTTTTCTCTGACAAGCTTGCTACCCCGCGTGCTCCGGATGGTGTCCTATTAACTGCATTGCATTTGTTGGCCCTTGCACTGGATGTCTGTCGATTGCAGAAAGAATTGGGTGACCCATTTTGTTTTGTGGGTGACATCATTCCAGTTTTGGCATTTGCCAGTGAAGAAATACCTACCAACAAATATGGTGATCAGAGCTTGTTGTCACTCCTTGTCATTTTGATGCGGATGCATGAGAAAGAAAATGCACAAAACTTCATGGAAGCTGGGGATTTTAATCTGTCATCTGTAGTTATGGATTTAATCAAGGCCTTTGTGGCACTTGAACCAGCATGCATGACCAAATTGCAGAAACTTGCACCACAATTAGCTAATAAATTTTCAAAATCTATTTCGAATGATAATGCTAGCGACATGGATGTATCAGATGATAGTGAAAAACGCAAAGCAAAGTCTCGTGAGAGACAAGCTGCTATATTGGTAAGACATTTTATTTATGTTTTTGATGTATTACTTGAGTCAGCTAATTTAATACTAGTACTATGCTTATTGGGTAATATGGAAAGTTCTGCTGTCCACTTTTATGGAGTCTTTTGGTATATGAAAACACCCAGCCGTTCGTTGTTATCTCAGTTGATGCATAAGTGCACTTGGGATATTTATGTTTAAAGATTATTTGCTCCAACTTGTGTGTCTCTTTCATCTTTGCAGTAACTGTCTCTAATATCTGATGGCTGTTTTGTTGGTGCTCTAATATCTGATGGCTGTTTTGTTGGTGCTAACTGTTTGGTTGGTTGTAACTTGAATAAAGTTGAGATGGAGTTTTTCTGAATGACATTGTTTCTAGTTACGGAAGTCCTACAATGATTTTTTATGACAATCATCGGTCTTTGTGTTTGCCTTTAATGCTTTTATGTGAAGTAGGAGAATATGCACTTTCTGATGCTCATCATATCTAAAACCTGTACAGGAAAAGATGAGAGCCCAGCAATCCAAGTTTCTGGAGAGCTTTAATTCCAGCAAAGATGATGAGATGGAAGACGCCAACCCCGACCAAGAAGTATGTGATTCTGAAGTTAGTAATGACACCCAGGAGTCCGCTCAAGTAACCTGCTCCCTGTGCCATGATCCTAAGTCTAAGAATCCAGTATCATACTTGGTTCTTCTCCAAGTAAGTGAATGTATCTGGTGTTATTTTTGTCATGGAGATTCTAATTGATTCTTATGATTTCAGTGCACACCATCTAACCTTAAGCTAATAAACATTAAATAAATCTAGCATGATGTCATTCTGACTCTATATTACTTTGGAATGAAGAAATCCAGGCTATTGAGTTTGGTTGAACATGGCCCTCCTTTATGGGATCGAGTTAGCCGGTCTGGTAAAGAGCTTGTCTCGGATGATAAGACCCCGATCAATATTTTATCACAAAGCAGTCTCCCTGATAGCTCTGAGGTCTCGTTGTCTCAGTTTGAAAATATGGTTCAGAGTGCTCTAAATGATTTTGCTTCTACTGGACAACCGCAGGAAGTGAATGCTTTTACGGAGTATGTCAAAGCACGATTCCCTACCATTAAGAATATTCAACTACCTTCTGTTTTGAAGGACACAAGGGAGAGCAAAACATCATCTTTTGAGACATTGGAACAGGACATGTATCTGTCAATAAGAAGGTTCCAATCCAGTACAAATGGTTCTGATTCTCGCAAAGATGCTGAAAATTGTTCAACCACTGTAAGCAGTAGCAAAAGAAGCGGCTGTTCCGAATCTCTTCTGCTTGGTAAATACATGGCTGGTTTGTCGAAAGAGCCACGGGATAACCCCTTGGCTTCAGAGAACGGCTCTTGCAGCGATTGGATGAAATTGAAACCTGGTGTACTGCATCCCAGATATGATAATTTTGGTCCCACTGATGCTGATGGAATTTATGTTTCTTCATGTGGACATGCTGTGCATAAAGTATGTCTGGATCGCTATTTATCATCACTAAGGGAGAGGTAGACCTATATGATCCCCACTTCTTCCCCTCTTTTCAGCATTGAAACACACTTTTTGCCTTTATTATTGAGTCATTGACAGATCGCTGAGAGTATTAACTTGAAGAAATTGATGAATTAGGCATGTTAAAATCCTGTTATTTGCTTAAATTTTTTCATCCAAACCATTGGGATAAAGATTGAACCATAGCTCTTAGTGTTTTATGTATATGGAAGCGCATATTTCACGGTAGTACTAGTAAATCACCTCTTATCATATTCTGGATTATTTGTATGTGACAGGAAGTACCTGATACAACAATACAAATGATTTTCAATAACTAATTCTTTTGTTAAGATTGGAACATAAGGAAAAAAAAACCTGCATTATGAACAATTGTAGCTTTTGTCTCAATTGCATAAGCTTGACTTGTTATGATTAGAATCTTGATTTGCTATTGAACTACACCTGGTTATCATGTCTTTCTCTGACAATAATTTTGGATGTGATTTGCTACTTTTCACATCATGGGAACCTTTAACATACAGTCCATGGAGATATAGAAACTTCTTTAATTCTTGTACATAACTTGAGGTCGATGACCATCTCTCTCATGCAAATGTTCTAATCTCCATCACTGTGGTGACAAAAATATTTGCCTGTTTACCGGAGTTGGTTTATTACATTTTCACAATGCCTCTTGGTTGTAGTTAAAGGTTAACATCATATTGCAATGTAATAGGTCTCTAATCTTGTTTCATGCTCTCATTCTGATAGTGAATTGCTGCTTGAACACCAATAGCCTGGCTCTTCAACTTCATCCTGGGTCTTGAATATCTTCTTAGAAAGTGCCACTTTGTAAATGTTTGGTAATAGCAAAAACCTGCTACCAATTTTTGGCCCTTCGAATTTGTTTTTCTCTGAAAACTGTTTTCCAGCTGTTCAATCAGGTCCCCTTCTCCATTTCTGTAATTCATTGTATGACGTTGCATTCTTATTTATTCTATCTGGTTGCTTGGTATTCCAATTTTTTATTTTCTAGATCAACTAGTCCCTTAATATTCCCCCCCAGATACATTCCTTGGGATATTATCCTAACAATCATTAACCTTTTCTGATTCGCTCCTCTTGTGACTCATCGAAGGATAGTTCATTTATTTCCTTCTTGATCGATGTTTTTCTTATAACACTTCTTTATCAAATGAGAAGAATGAAAGTATGATGTAATACTAATCATAATTAAGGTGCACCCCTGCTGGTCTCAGATTCCTGTGAAATCTATTTATATGCTTTGGATGGGCATCTTGGATTTCACTGCTCACCAGAAATGTTGTTTTAGAAAAGCAGTCACTCTTCTGCCCAGTGTGTTTAAGCTTATAAGTATTCCTCATAAGTCTTAGTGATTGATCTTTCATTTGGTACCTCTATTGGCATATAAACTTGCCTTTAATAGGAGTGTAATTTCCTGTCCATGTTTTACAGATTCAATAGAAGAATTGTATTTGAAGGGGGCCACATTGTGGATCCAGAACAGGTAGAGTTTTTCTATTTTCTGAACTTTGGCTGTTGACAATAAGATGGTTTTGGTAATGTTCTCATGTTTTGGCAGGGTGAGTTCCTTTGTCCGGTGTGTCGGGGACTTGCTAATTCTGTACTGCCAGTTTTGCCTGGAGATAAAACAAGGATACCTCAGCCGCCTGCTGGTTCAACCATTAATTTTACAGGTGTGAGTAGCCATTTAAATTTCTCCGCCACCGGCCATTCTCTTCGCCTCCAAGATGCTTTATCACTCTTACAAACAGCTGCAAATATTGCTGGAGATCAGGAGAGTCTAAAAATTGTACCAACACGAAAGTTAACGATAAAGCCAAATCTTGAACCTATCATTCGTTTGTTATGTGCAATGTATTATCCTAAACAAGCTAAGATTTTAGAGACTGGTAGGGTAAGTCATCCATTGATTATATGGGACACGCTGAAGTACTCCCTTATCTCAGCTGAAATTGCAGCTCGATCTAGAAAGAATTCATTGAGTCCAAATTACAGCATTGGTTCTTTATACAAGGAGCTCCACTCTTCCAGTGGTTTCATTTTATCCTTGCTGTTAGATGTTACTCAAAGCACAAAGACAACTCCTCAGGCTGTCTTACTAAGATTTCAAGGGATCCAGCTGTTTGCTAAGTCCCTAATGCCTGGTACTAATCCAAATGGATTGTCCAGTTTTCCTGCCCAGCATGGAGGTATGAGTCTGTCTGTTTATTGCTTTTTTTCTTCAGATACCACGATGGGAAGACATTTTTATTGATGTTCTAAGTGCAGTTTTGACCTGTATATCTACTCACTGGATTATTGTGTAATTTTGGGGATTCTTATATCCGCTACATATTAAATACATTTACTTGATGTTGCAAAGCAAATAATAAAATTTGGGGAGTAGCACTTATCGGGTGTTTTGAAATTCTGTTGTAAAAGATGTAATTGTGATATATATAGTAGCAAATAATATTTCTGTTGCTTGAATAGTTACCAATATGAATATGATTTGGTAGGATGGTCCGGGTGCATCTACTTCTTCTCCCTTATCAAATGCTTCTAATTACTTGCGGTTGATGGACATATATTCCAAAGCTAAGCGGTGCTTTCGTGTTTCTTTAGTGATTGTATGTGTATGAACTCCATATTATAATATATAGATTATCATAACCAGATGAAGATTTTCTGGACCCAAACCCAATATGTGGTGAAGCTATGTGTGTGTGTGGTATGCATGATTGGATAGCTGGTTTTTCGTGTCCGTGCACTTGTAAGTAATTTGGTGTTAATTTGGGCTGCTGTAGTATCTTATCATCCCATATGACATGCAGATACTATGCTTTATATCTTGGAAAATGCTGAATTGGAAGCAGAGTATCCTGATATTCAACTATGGAGACAAGCACATGAACCTATTATTGCTCATGATGCCTTTTCATCATTTATGTGGACACTATTCTGTCTTCCATGGCCGATCCTATCTTGCAAGGAATCTTATTTGTCCCTTGTACATGTTTTCTATGTTGTTTCCATCACCCAGGTATCAAGATTTTTCTTTGGATTTAATAGGATCATACTTGCTGCAGTGCATGACTTTTAACCACCTCGTGTGATAGGCTATACTTGCATGCTATAGCACACAGAAAAGCTTTCAAACTGAAGTGGAGGTCTCTGATAATTTAATGTCTGACATACACCGATTGATTGGGAAGCATCAAGAAGCTATGAAGTTTTTCAAGTCCAACCTTGCTAATTCTTCACATAATATCTATGATTCGATTCGCATTTTGACATTTCCTTACTTGCGAAGATGTGCCCTGCTTTGGAAATTAATAAACTCCTCTAACATGATGCCATTTGGTGATGAGGCCCATGCCTGGGATAGATCTCCATGTACACTTGATGACATGGAGTATGTAACTAATATGATGGAAGAGCTTCTGGAGGTTGGGGAACTGGAGAAGATGTTCGATATTCCCACCTTGGACATCATCATCAATGATGAAGTATCAAGATCAACAGCTTCCAGATGGGTGGGCCATTTTTGTGAAGTGTTTGAAGCTCATAAATCTTCTCAGGCTTTGAGATGTACTCCAGCAGTCCCATTTAAGCTGATGCTTTTGCCTCATGTGTACCATGATCTGTTGCAAAGGTTGAGCTATGACTTATTATTCTTTCTTTGTTGCATTTGTTTCCCCAGTTTTTTTGGTAAAATCCCTGGGCTGACTGGTTAAAACAGGTATTTTAGGAAGTGTTGCCCTGCATGTGGAGTTTTGATGGAGGAGCCTGCACTGTGCTTGCTTTGTGGTACATTATGCTCTCCAAACTGGAAAACTTGCTGCAGGTACTTATTCAAGTTTTGCAATTGCATTGTGTACTTTATACCTTATTTTGGTCTTTAGGGTGCATGTGTATGGGGAGAGGTTTTGATCATTCATGCGCATCTTTATTTGTTTTTTATCCTTTTACTCAAGTTGCGTTTATTTTTTAAAGAGCAAGCACTTGTAAGACACATGCGTTGGATTGCGGTGCAGGCATCGGAGTCTTCCTTCTAATTAGAGTATGTACTATTTTTTTTAACTTGTCATCCCATGCTGCTAATATGCCTTTTCATCTCTTATTTGGTTGTTTTTTAGTATCCTCAGGGTAGGGTACTAATGTGTGAAATATTTATTTCAGAGGACCACAATATTGCTTCAGAGATCTGCACGCCAGGCGCCTTGGCCTTCTCCTTACTTGGATGCATTTGGTGAAGAGGTAAATATATTGAAGTGTGGGCCTCTGATTTGGGTTGATGGACTCGCTATGCCCATAAATTCAACATTCTGACTCCATTTGTCCTATGTGCTTGTGCTTTAATGATTCCTGTACCGAATGATGGACTATATCATTGAATATTTATCTGAGTGATACTGCGTTACTTTGATTTGATACTACTGAACTAAGCTGAAGGGAAGTTATGGTTCTTATTCACGATTTAGTTAATGATTTGAATAAACACTCGGTTTAAATTTATTTGTTTTATGTAAATTATCACGCCAGCTAAGAGCAAGAACCACTTTCACCTGGCAACATATTTTTTATCGTGCGAGGGTGGTTATGCTTTGTATAGCCAATATTGATTTGTTAATTTCAACCGTCTTGCAGGATGTTGAAATGCATCGGGGGAAGCCACTGTTTCTAAGCCAAGAAAGATATGCAGCCTTAACACATATGGTATACTGGCAATTTGTCCTTTGACTCGTTCGTATCTCATGTCAGTATTATAATTATTGAGAAATATGGCGATGTTGAGCTTTGTTATTTTGGGTGGTGAGTTGATGTTTCTCTATGAATTGTAATTTTATGTAACCTCCAGATTTAGCTCAGAAGAATTTAACCCACGAATTCAATATGCTGTTCATCTAGTAAATTATTTTGTGAAGGCAGAACTTGTAGACTGAAATTTTCTAGTCTTTGTCCAGAAGATAGCCAAGAACCATTGATGTGCTTAGAGTCACCTTCTTCCGTCAGTGATAGTGTTGTGTTTTCTTTAAATGAAGTCTTTATTACTTTTGTTATTAATCGTGTAACATGATTCTGCTGTTTAAGGTGGCTTCTCATGGGCTTGATCGAAGCTCAAAGGTGCTTCGACAAACAACAATCGGTTCCTTTTTCATGTTTTAGGCCGTGGATGTGAATAACCAGATATTCTTCTGATGAGGTCAGCTTTTGTTATATTCCCTATTAGCTGGAAATGTAGTGTTGATCCTAAATATGACTGAATATTGCAGGTAGTATAGCATTCAGATTCTTGAATCGGAGATTATCTAAATTTCATGATTCGAGCTTCAATACAAGATCAGGAAATCAGTGGCAGCCTTTGATACTCAACTGTACAGACTTGATATAGAGGTAAAAGCTTGTTTGAAATTGTCGGATTATGACAACATCCTTTAAAATGATGGAACTCCTCGCAACTGTTCAGCGGAAAGAGTAACCTTTGTTGAGCAGTTTCTTGTGATTATCCATGTAATTGTGCAACGCAGACTCTTTGCTCGTTTAAGAAAATAAATAACACAACAAATGCCTGCTGTTTGTCGTGTTCTTCGTTGAGGTGGTGGTGTTGGCAATATATGGTTACTAGTAGTCTGATGCGCATGTTTTCCCACAGGTTATATATCGTGATACTATTTACATGTGGTTATCTTCCAACTGGAATGCGTTACTGGCTGTGGTGTTCTGGTGAACGTCGATATACTCCTGATCGGTAGAGAGATATATACGAATATATAATGTCTCATGTACAGAAATTTCTCTACTTTCTATGTGTGGATTTGGGGACGAGGATGGTTTTTTTTTCCCTTCTGTAAATTGTGTATGGATGTCTTTATTTGAATGTACGAATCTTTTGCCATCCACTTGTTTGAGTCTTTAAACCCAAAAAAATCTTGCTACTACTACTAATTATGGGCTAATGTACAATAAATTGCAAATGATATATTTTGGGTTGATTTTGATTTTTATCTTTGGAACTGGATTGTTGATGTAGTTGGCCAGAAGGTGTCAGCTTCCACTGTCGTCTATGGTCATCTTCCGCGATGTCCATGGTCTGATTATTGTCTACTTTCGTCGTCGATGGTGCCCCCCTTAAATTCATGCTTTTACTTTAATTGATTTTCATTGGCAATCCAGTAAGTGTTGGTGGATTAATCGATGTAATGGGCATCTTTCATTTCAAGCACAAAAATTAGTTGATTTTTAATTAATTGCATTTTCCGCTAATCAATCTTCTTGTTACCAAATTCATCTTCGATTTAGGTACTTAATTAATTAATAATTAATAGTATTATATTAACATTTAAAATGTTCATTCTGATTTTTTATACAAGTATCGACAATAATCAAATTACACAGGTCGAGATAAAAAAAGGATTAATCGCTTGTAAAGCTATAAAGTTTGATTAAGTTTTGGTTGGTCCCATATTTTTCAAAATTTAAATAGTAAATCATAAAGTTTTAAAAATTTCGAATTTATCTCATGATAACCTTTTTAGAGGCAATTTAGAAGTTAAATTTATGCACATGTGTAAAATTTTGGTGTTATAAGTAGTACAGTATGAAATAAACCGGTATTTGATAAAACTCATGATTTTTATAGGCAATTAATCCAATAAAAACTTATCATCACATTTGTATACTATGATAAATGCATGCATACAATTGAAATCCAAATTGGAAAAAAGTATTTAAGGTTTCATATATTTACCTCTTTGAAATGCACTTATTGGAAATCAGGATAATTTAAAATGGGACACTTTAATTTAAGACAAAGATAGATAATACTCCTTTAGACCATAAAATATAATCTCTTTTGTGGACAATATGGATTTTAGTGAGAAATTAGTAAACTAAAAGAAAAGGAAGAACAAATGGATAAAATGTAAGAGAGAAATTTTTTATTTTTAGAAATAAGATTACTTTCTGTAAATATCGTAAAATAAATGACATAATGAAACTATTTTTCATGAAAAGATGGAGTACGTAGTACCAAAAATTTGTTAAAATATTTACTAATAGCTATGTACAGGTGAAAAAATGTATATAATGAGAAAATATGGTGAAAGTAATACGGTGTACATGAGATATAACTATATATAATGAGAAAATATGGCATTCTCAATGTACCGTTGGTATCGGCAATAACTCATTATTTTGATGAATCATCCATTCAAACAGAAGTATTGAGAAGAATCAAAATTCAAATCAATTAACAAAAATTATTCTTTTACATTTTTTTGAAAGAAGTCATCTCCTTCTGACTCTTAGTTCTTTAATAGATAGAAGCGATGAATTGCATAAGATAGTAGAATGCAAAATCCTTAATTTCTGGGCTATCCTCAAGCACTACTATAACTCTGCTAATAAAATATCACAAATTTCCCTAAGTAAGAAGACTTTAGTCTATATCAAGTAAATGTATTATATTCTAAAAATTTCCCTAAACCAAAGACTTATTCTATATCAAGAAAAACTATAATACAGAATCTATCTAAGCAGAGAGTTCCTATACAAGGTCATAGTTTGAATCTGGATGATTGAGAAGAAATATTTTCTCTTAAATATAATCATTAAATGGAGAAAAAGGATATCCATCTTTGCAGAACTTGTATCCATGATAGGCCCACATCCAAAACTGAGAACAACTGCGCTTCAGCTTGCAATTGTGCATCTAGAAGTCTCTGGTTCCTTCCGTTAACGGCGACTATGATCCAGTTCTATCGGCATGTCTGACCAACAAAAAAAGATGAGAGTGGCTAATCAGATCAGGCAAAACAGCACAGATGCAGAAAATGGAAGTCAAGAAACAACATTAAGAAATCTTTACAAGGCCTGATGCAAGAGGAAGAAAAGCGCAGATCATCATGTAGAAACTTTTTCACTTGTTTCGCTTGAAAGCTTAATTTTCCTAGTAGGTGAACCAACTCAATATTTAGGGTTAATTACCAGACACAACAAAAACTTTACCTGAACTTACATTTTTAACACATTTAAAACGTAGCAATTACAACATCCCACCATTTCACAAATGAAAAGACAGTTCAATCGGTAAAACAATGTTTAGCAGTACACGACACACCAAACACAGTTTTCTGAAAAGTTAGGGATGGTTCGACAAAATAGAATGAAGTGTGGTGTTGTAATTGCAACATCTCAAAGTCAAGTGTTATTTATTTCCAGCAGTTGATGAAGAAACTTGACAAGAAGCATGATACTTCAGATAATATATTAGGCCATATAACAAAATGAAAACATCATATAGGTGATGCAACCTAATGCCTAAGATCTTGAGGACATAAGAAACATAAATGAAGAAACTTGAAAAATAACAATACTACAGATAAGGGATTAGGAACATTATATTTCAAAGCACTAAAGTTAATTCTTACAAAGCATTACCTCTTTTGACGTGTGTAGACGAACTTTGTTACAGGTGGAACTTTCTTAACCTCTCCATCTTTCAAGTTATTGTCACGGCAATCTTGCTCCATGACATTAGTGAAGTCGAGTTGCTTCTCGACAGATTTAAGAACTGAAGTCCTTTTAAATCGTAATCGATATGGAGGAGATGAATTAAATGACTGATTGCTGCTTAACCCATCTTCATTATCGCAAGTAGGATTTTCACATAAGCTGTTGTTCTGCAGCCCCGTATTCTCAGAACTATTTGTCTGGTCATGATCAGTATTAGATATAACTGTTTCCTTAGGCTGCTGCAGCTCAGACTTTCTCTTTCTTAGTATTGATGGAGTGATTGGAAAGCTTTTTGCAGCAATTCTCAGTATAGACTCAGGGGTTTGAGTATACAAGCTTCTACTATTTACACTTGGTGGAGTAATGAAAGGTGTGGGTGACAATGCCGTGACATCTGCTTCCGGTTGCATCAAGAAAGCACTACAAAGATTTGAATCTAGCTGACCATGGCTTTCTATTACTGGTGGCTCATAATATAATGTCTCATAAATTGGAGTATCACAATGCACTGCTGCTCCGATAATTCGGTATTGATCAACTTCCCCACAGAATCTATGTCTCTCAAACTCAGATTCTGCATTTGATTGGGTAGTCACTGCCAGACACTTTGTGCCCTCAGGATTCGTAGACTCACACTGCCGATAGGCAGCAACATCATGATCAGCGAGAATAGCATCTAGCTTATCCTTCCCATCTTTAACTTTACATGATTCAATAGTATCACCCAAAGCCAAAACAGGCGACCTCACTAAAGCTGTCCTACTGATATCCCTAGCACCATTTAGAAGAACATTTTTAGATACTGGAGGGAGGCTCCCTGTAGCCAAATAGAACTCCAGCTTTTTCTTCAGTGAGCTATTCCAGTGATTCTTGATTGCATTGTCGGTTCTGCACAGATAAGAACTCAATTAAAATATCTGCAAAGTATCTGCTGCGCAGTAATCATTAAGGATCATTGCTCCCCACTGTTGGTACTACCGCCCTTTTCTTCTTTGTTTTATTTCCTTTTTTTGGCTGGCATTTTGCCTTCCAAATTATACACAATTTTACACAATAATATACCTAATATGGAACACTGCTACAAGATTGTGCAGTTCAGGAGAGAGGGGGAGAAAAAGTTCTGTTGATAATTTGGTAATTGTCCAAAGGACTCATAAGTTTGACGACACAATGAACAAATCATATCAGCTCAAACAGAGCCATTTCAGCAATTTGCAGGCTTACTATATAGTACTCCTAATTCAGTATTTAATTCTCTAGTCTCATTTGCAATTGCAAGCATTAAAAATTACTTTCATCTGTGACTTATCAGCATCTTTCATGAGAATAATCTCCATATCTGTGCAGCTAAGAAAGTCGCATAAGAAGTCCCACATAAAACAAAGTTGAAACTCTTAGCAGTTAAAATATATAACATGCACAGTTCACACCAGCACCAGTATCCCAATTTTTTTCCAACTTCCTGACTTTAGTCCACAAAAGTGTCAGTCTTATTTGTCCTTTTAAATATACAGAAGACAGAAGTGTCACTTTTATTTCAATAGTTTTTACTGGATAGACTACAGATATCGGATGAAAAGGCTACCAGAATTTCATTTTGATGTGTAAGTTGCTAGATGAAGAGCAAACATCAATTTTCCTTTACAACACAATATATTCCTTATTTTCTCGTCTTCTGAGTAAAATAAGTTAGCAAAAGAACGGTACCTTCCAGGCAGAAGCTTAGCTAATTCAGCCCATTTATTCCCATTGATCCGATGAGCATTAAGCAGAGTAAGCTCCTCGTCCAATGTCCAAGCATCCTTCTTAATATCTGGATTCAAATGGTTGTGCCACCTGAATATTTTCCAATTAGACAAGGAAGATAATTTTCAAAGCTCAGATAACATATAATATGAAAATGTGACTACAAATACACTACTCTTAAGAGGAATTTAATCAGCACATATTATATTAAGTTATTAACACAAAACTGGTAGCATCACACAAACTATACACTTCTCTGTTGATATGGTGTTTCTGACGTAAAGCCAGGAAGACAACCTTCAAGAAAGCAAAATGAAACCTTCATATTTAGTTGGGATTCTTATCAAGACATGCATTATTACAGAAAAAATATAAGTATGGTGAAACAGTGAATCATTCTATTGAAGATTCTATGAAGAATCATCGGTCGATCTAGGGAAAATCAACATGTGTTACTTTCTACCAAGAAATTTTCTAAGACATGCATGCTACCTGTCAAGTTAAACATCAAGAGTCAGTCTTTCTGCCACATATGACATATCTACCGACAGTCAATAGGAAGATACTCCCTCCGTCCCATAAAAATAGGGACTTTGGGGATGGCACGGGTTTTAATGCAAAATTGGTAAAATAAGAGAGAGGTAGAAAGAAAAAGTGATTGGAGTGTTATTACTTATTAGTGGAGAATGGGATCCACCTCATAAGAGAGAAAAACTTGCCAAAAATGGAAGACGGCTATTTAAGTGGGACAGCCAAAAATGGAAAAAGAAGACTATTTTTATGGGACGGAGGGAGAATTAATTGTTAGGTCCATTATTGATATTACCTCTCACGGCACTGCTTTCCAATTCGACCTGGCAATGACTTTGCTATGACTGACCATTTTGTAGGTCCATATTTGGCCACTAGCTTTGTGATTTTCTCATCCTCCTACAAAGTCAGGTCATTAGAAGTTGAAATCAGGAACACCATGATGCTATAATGAATATAGCAATTGGGAAATTCAGTTGAGATGGAGGATTATAGCAGCCAACCTCTGTTGTCCAGGGACCTTTCACAAGTTCTGGATTCAGAACCTTTTGCCATCGATGCAGGCACTGCACTTCTGATCTATGTGGAAAAAACTCAGCTGTGTCCATATCAATGGTTTAGTGAGACCACATAAGTTGAGAAAGATTTGAGAGAATGCAAGAAAAGAGACATGGTAAAGTAACATTGTACATGTAAATAATGGAGTTCTTAAATCATACTACGAAAGGTCTTATATTAATGGCATTAAAACATCAAAGCATTAAAGAATTCAATCGAGTAGCAAATTTAATAGGTCCGTCAAAAAGAGAAGTTAATAAAAGAGAGAATCTTAAAAGATACCTATTTTCTTCCAAGACTTCCCTCTGAAAGCTGACACTGCTTTTCGTAGTGTATCATCCTGAAGCAAAATTGTTTAATTTAATGTTCAGTAAATATTGCCTGAAGAATAACAGAATTACTTGGGAAGTTGCATTTCTTAACAACCACTTGAATTCCAGTTGTCATCATGCAACATTAAGGTCAAAACCAGAAATGAAGTCATTATTCCAGCACAAGATACATACATTCATTTGGAATAGTTCTTACCTCCTCTGGAGTCCAACCTCCTTTCGCTCTTCTAATTGGACCGGTAGTTCTTCTGTAAAACCCAAAAATGGTATCAAATGTAAGATTATCATTTTTAAAGAAAAAAGTACTCTTTATTCCATTGGCAATAAATGCAAAAGTTTGTCCAGTTCTTTGTTCCAGAGTAGAGGTGAGGTCAAAAACATATATTTCAAAACAGATTGGTGAGAGCTAGTGAAATAGGTACATATTATATACACCGACGAGATGTCATACCAGTTAAGAATAGAATCTTATGTTATTCTCTCAAAGAAAAAAAGAATGTTCGAAATTATGAATTGCTGCTGCTCCTTTTAACGGGACAAGCAACCAATTTGGCATGATAAAGCTAGATTTAATTCAAAAGGCACCACCATACTAGAATACTTGATGTGCATGGGTAGAACTAGAAAATAATTAATGAAGTTCACATCTTTCTAGTTTCTTATAAGACAAGAGAAGAATATTCACACAAATGCGCTGAAAAAGAAACAAATTCATTATAATTCAGTATCTAACAACCATACAAAATCAATCAAAAACATGCATCATCAATAGAAACATCTTTTATTCATGTATTTATATTGGGAAAGAGAAAATCGTCACAAAAGAAGAAGCAATATGATTCAGATAACACTAAGCCAGACATGAAAATTAAATATACTTGAACCATAAATATCACATGCACTCATCCAAAAATGAAAGAATGCAATACCTATGAGCTGGAGAAACACTTCTCGGACTAGTTGCCCCAGGAGACTTTAGTGCGGCGCTGCTACTGTTCTCCGAAACAGAGGAGCTTGAAGCAACAGTAGATTCCTTGTTCTCAAGGCAAATATCATCAAATTTTACCTCTGCCATTAGTCCCTATACATTATCACAAGTCTAAATTCCTAAGCTTCCTTAATTCAACCAATCGAATAAACTTCCAAACAAATTGTACAACTCCAATCAAATTAAAGAAAAATTAAATCTTTAGCTCGAATACTAAACTAAGTCCAGATCTCAGAAACGAATGGTAATTGACACCACAAGACTCGGAGCCAGGAACGCCGCACGAAGAAATTCCAAACCTCACACAAATATTCGATTGATCACAGCAGTTGAATACGTAAAACGCAGTAATATTGATCAAACAGCAAGCAACACAAAGGAACACCACAAAATTCGCAAAAACTCAGAATCCTATCGCCTCTAAATAAAAATTGCATCGTCTAACCTCACCAATTGGGAAAGTAGCTCCTCGGATTCCCAAGCCCTAAGAAAACTAAAAAATCTGTGAATTGAAAGAGAGAAAATCCCCCAGCTTCGAAAACCTTGCCCGTTGAAATTGGAGAGAGAAACAAATAAATATATAATGATTTGTATATAACGAATACCTGCGAGATGCCGTGTCCAATTTATATATCCATATATTACTATTTGTAATTTAATTTTATAAACTTGAATGGAATATCTCAGATTTCATTTTTCACTTTCGCCATTAAATATTATCATTTCATTTTATTATAAATTTAATATATAAAAATACAACCTATATTCTCATCCTTTACAAAATTAAACAATTTCAAAAACTCACGCATATCCAATATGAAACATTTATTCTCAAACAAATGGAGTATTTATTATGAAAAAATTGTTGCATCAAATTAGGATCTATAATCACTGTTTAAATATATATTATCAATTTTGATGAACTTCAAATAGTTAATTATTACAAATTGTCTGTAAAATTTTATTTATCTATATTTATATATGATGAAAGAACATGAGAGAAATCAGTTACATTCTTGAGAATTAAAATTGCTAGAAGAAAGTGTTTTACCTATTTCAGAAAACCTACATTGATATGTACTTTGCATTGATACGCATGCAAACAAGATACTTCTTCTGTGTCTCATTGTAGTTGAGGGGTTCTTTTAAAACATCTCCGAAGTAAATTAAATGCAGGGGTTAACTAATATAACTACCATATTTATCATTTCTTAAGAAAAATCATTCTCCAATGGGAAAGGTATTTGAGAATGTATTATACATTTTCCCATTTTGAAGAATACCTCTCCATCAATAGAGAGGTATTTGAGAAGATATTATTCTTTATATTTTTTTAATGCATTTTGTATGATTATTTTATTTAAAAGAATTAGTTTACCTTTCTATATACCTTTTTTCTTTGGAATATGTTATTTTTCAGAAGGGTATATTTTACTTTTAAAGAAGGTAAATATATGATTTATATTTTCCATATATCTTCCCTTCTTGAAGATGTTATTAGGCATAGAGATAAGATCGAGTTTTTAGTGAGTTAAATTGAATAAGAATAAAGTAGGACTATGACAAAACACATTCAACTTGAGAGAAAAAATAAATTGAGAGAAAATGTGCATCGATCAAAATATTGACGGCAAAGGTTTGGAAGTGAAAAAATGGAAAAAATATAAAATGCAAAATGCAAAGTCGAAAGACTTTATGATATTATTTTTCTAGAGACTGTAAATGTGTAACCTACTCGGAAACTTATTTATGTAATTCGCTCTATGTTTCACCTACACTATGAGTATCATCTAGTTCAAGAATAAACATAAATCCATGATGAAAAATAAAAAAAATTATGAATCATTGATCACCTGATCAAGTGCTTATAAACCATACACATTCAACTATGCATTTGATATTGATCATCATTCATCTTTACACTATATATCATAATCAAACTACTCAAACTAATAGCTACAAAAAAAATCAAGGTTCAAAAATCTCATCAACAAGATCATCAAATATGATTTCCTCAAGCTCCAGTCCTACACACTCTGCATCCAACTGCAGATTCATCCAACCGTCGTCCCGACCCAAGTCTCGGCTCACAGCATCATCCATATCCGTATCGGACTGAGGCACGGAGCTAAGCAGCCATCTTATCTCGGCCCACACTTGCTCCAAGACGCGCGATCCCTTAGGCAAGGGATGCACACTCGAGCGGGTAGTAAGACGCGTGGGCCAATAGCAGAAAGATCTTTCATGGATCCCTAGCAAGACCTGGTTGATGAGATCAAACAAGAGGATCTGGTTGGATATCCCATCTTCTTGATCCGGTGCACAACACGACTCGTGCTGATCGCTCACTTCCTCAAACACTGAGGGGGTGAGAGGGTACTCCCCTGACCGCCACTTTCCCAGCGTGCTCTCGTTCCTCGTGAACCCGGATAGCTCAAGCACCCCCCTCACGTAGTTGAACTCCGCATTGTTCTTCTCATCCCCCTGCACGTGCACCAGTTCGCTATACAACTCCTTTATTTGGCTCTCTTGAACTATGCCTACCGCGTCTTGTGCTGACATACACCTATCGTATACGTCTACTTCCCCTTCTTCCACATCAACCTCGATTAGTTCATCATCATGTGATAGCTCAGCACTACTTTGCCTTTTGGAGGATCTTGAATCTACAAAACATTCAACAGAGTCACATCACCAAATCATGCACTATCATCTTTGAGAGTTATTCAAATTTAATGAAAATGAAAGCTACTACTTACCATCTAAGGGTGATGCTTCATGCTCTTGTTGCTCAACTTCTGATGGCATCGTCTCAGACGACCTCCTCTCCCTCGCCTTCTCATCAATTGAATCACCTGCATCATTCTCCTCTTCTTGCTCCCTATGTCCAGTGACACCTCCATCTTCACCATCCACACGTTCCAACGCCCTCTCCTCGCTAAACCTGATATCAGGAATATGAGTCCTGATATCAGGAAGCGAGAGAATCCTCGCCAGAGTGGGAGGCTTCCTCCCAACACCACTCAACTTGGATTCATTTCTTTTACCCTCTTTTCCGGAGCTAATGTCCAGCAACTGATTATACCTATCCAACGAATGATCAAACGACGTCGCCCTCTTGTAGTCCTTTGAAGAAGGGCCTTTGCCAAAATCCGACCTCCCGGCCTGGACACCATCCTCGGCCAACTTCTTCGAGGGGCTAGTCCCGTAAGGCACCTTATGGTGCAACGCGTCCATCATGATCCGATTCTTCTCCTTCTTCCTATCCCGGATGACATACCTGATCTTCTCCCGGATATTCTTGAAACGCATGAGGCCAGCTCTGTTCTCGTCGCTCTTCTTCCTCAAAATGGTGGCTGCTGCTGCTGCAGGCGAAGCAGCATTGTCCAAAACCTCACACGCCTCGTTCTCTTGCTTAATCTCCTCTCTACTCTTTTTCACAGACGCAACAGCAGAATCATGACTCCTCCTAGCAGCAGCACAGCCTTCCAAATCATCGAAATCTCTCGCACCCGAATGAGCAAACGAGATGGACTTGTTCAATCCATATCTCAAGTTAGGCGAACGACGACAATGCAGCTGATTAGCCATAGATATACTTGGATCTTTCATGATATTCAAGAACATCTCCTCTCTCAAATTGAGAAGATTCAACGCATCCATGAAAAGCTTTGATTCTTGAAGAGCATCGCCTCTGGTTGGCTCGATTGCATAAATCAAGTTGCCATGAACAAGGGTGTGATCTCTAACAGGGTGATCTCCAAACTGATCAACCTCATTCTGTTTCAAGTAGTTGAGCCTCATGTGGTGCGAGGTTGAAGCATAGGGGTCGGAGCAGCCCTCGAGAGGCGCCTCCACGCAGTCGAAAGACTTCCCCTTATGGTGGGACGGGAGGTTCTCGTCTGGCGGTGTTCGCACGGGATAGGACGTGCTCCTTCGGTGGCGGCCTTTCTTCCCCGTCAAGGTTTTTATTCTTGCCTTCATGGAGGGGGTTTTGTGGTCGGCGGCGCGCTTAGCCTGAGACAATTCAAACTATGCATGTGTCAGAGCTGTCTGACCTAAAATGTGCCTTCTTATCATGTTTTGTCTTAACGTACTCTAGATTTTTGGACGGAGGGCTCGACGATGTCTTGCTCGGCTTCTTCTTCAACACTTGAAGAAGCTTTGCCTGCAAATATATATGAGACAGAGGAGATGGATGAGAATATACGTATTGTAAGCAATTGAAACTAAAAATAAATTACAAGGAGAACTGATGAACCTCTTCTCTTATCACCGATTCATTTTAGGATGCAATCTATGGATTTCTATCGTGTATATATTTAGTAGTACCATTGCCATTGGAGGGCTTTCCATAAACGAGACAAGCACGGGGGATTCGTTTGACGACTTTGTCCCATCGATTTTGTTGCAAAGTGTGAAGAATACCCCACATGCATCCAGGGCCATGATGTTTCAACGCAATTTGTGAGTCTTTTTTCTCCAAATTCCTCCCTATTTTGAACATTCTACTCTTTTGATCATCAAATATTCCCATTATTTTACAAACAATATTCAGATTCTCAGCTTATTTTGTTTGTATTGCCAAGAAGGAAGAAATTCATGAAATGCGCATCAAGAGAGGTTCGTAGTAGAAACGTTGATGGTGATGGTGGGATATCCGTGTTATTCTCTGTGGCTATGCCTGTATTAATCAAATTTAGAGAGAGTGGGATGGATTTGACGCATGTTTCAAAAAATTTAAATATCACATAAAACACTTTCTAATAAAATACACTCTACTTTAATTTTGGTTCATTTTAATTTCTGTCTATTTTGCCTATAAAAAAGTTATTAGAAACGCCACTTCACAACACTTGTAAGAAATAAAAATCTGAAATACATTTTTGGTACAATTTCCCATAATTGAGGATTGAAATTAGTGCAGTTTGAACAATAATTATTTCAAGGCCCAATGGGGCGTAAAAAGCCCAAGTTACTGGTGTTCAATTGTGCTCCCCTAAGCCTGTTATATTGAAATTGAATGGGGCTAAATTATTTTCTAGGTAGGGTTATTTTCAGATTCTAGTGGTCTGGGTGTATCCGGATAATCATAATTACAAAAAATTTTGTAATTATAATTAGTTAAACACATATGAAACACTGAATTTTTATTTTCAAACCCCAATTAGATCCATTGCACTAAGTCAATAAATAAATCAACCCAAATTTGTTGTTTATTCATATTGGCGAGATTTGATATCTGAACTAGTCGTGCTCCAGGAATATATGATCTTTCAACAATAAATTCCTATCTAATTTATTTTAAAATAATCGAAAAGAAAATTTGGTAACTACAGTTGTTGAAATAGTTTGGCAGGCTATAACCATTTTCTGGTGCAATTGGGCAAACTGATGTATCAAAAGTCAATGTTAAATTATTAATTAATAGTACAATGTGCCTATATTTAGGTCTAATCAACCAATGACTAACTATTTCATATTCCAACGGGTCGATCTTTATTAGTTTAATCATAGATATTAAACGTGAAAGGAGATATAGTCCTAAAAATCGACAAAAAAAAAGCACAATGTATTATTGAATTAACTCGTTGGGTGTAGCTTTCTAAAAGAACTTATTCGATGTAGCATATAAGGAATTATTTTTTATTTATAATAATTGAGCTATATTATCTTTTGAGGTGTTATAATTAAGGTAAAAGATCATGTTATCTCCGGTTAAAAATAATTTTTTTAATCACTCATACTTTATTTTGTCTTTTATTTATTTGCTCTTCGTTACATTTTTTCTCTATATAATTTACTAAACACTATTTTCTAATTCTTATGCCCAAAAACATCTCACTTGGGACTGAGGAATTACAAACATTTTATAGTATTATTTTGAATTAGTATGACCCATCTTTCACCCAAATTAAAATGATTATTCTAGTTACTAATCAAATATTATTTCGTGGAGTTTACTCTAATTTGGCATGCATAAAGAAAATACGAGGCGTTGAAATTGTTCTGCCCATCTAGAAGCTCCAATAGTTATATTTCTTTTTTAATTGATGACAATCATTTACTAATTAAATACATGGTTGATTATAGTTTATATTTTAGAATTAATGGCCATTCAACAAAATTCTCAAATCAATGATAATTATCACCACACAATGCACGAACATCATAGAAATAACAAAAATAACAAAAGTAACTCATTGTTCGATTTCCGACTATATATTACTACTCCCTCCGTCGCATTAAAAATAAAACATTTATTTTTTGACACGAGATTTTATGTAATACTATTATTATTTTGTGAGTTAATGATGAGAGAATAAAAGAAGAGAGATGAAAAAGTAGAGATATGAAACGTTTCCTTTTTTAATGAAAACGTTTCATTTTTAATACGGATGAAGTATGATGTATCCCATTGGCCTCAGAGGCATTTGCCTTAATTTCCATATTCATTAAAAAAAGTAAGTCAAATGTATAATATTTGGACAATTTGAAATAACACATTCAAATCCAATATCCGAGTATTTTTGTGAAATGGCTACAAAAGAATAAGAGTGATAGCTTTTCCACACTTATTTTTGAAATCTATTTGAAAAAGAACAACTGGATTATATTATTCGTATTTCGTAACGACTATTTCATAGAGATATTCAATGATACTTCCTATAAATTAGAAGTTTGAATTGAAATTTTATGCAATGACTATGATGAATTTACGGTAATTAGCGAAGTAGGTTAGAGTCAAATTAAAACAGTCCAACTATCTTAAACTGAATACTCTTAATCAAATTGAATTTCCTCATTGAATAGGTGAAAGTCAAAACCTATAATCAATATCTCACGCGTATGCATGTGCAAAATTTTCTCAATACCAAAGGTCGGTACACACTCTTCACACGCATATCAAATTTTTTTTTTTTCCCATTTTCTCTGTATATAATTAATGGAGTAATTTGCGTGCTGATCCTGTAGTACTTTTCTAATTTAAATGTATACGTACATCCTTTGGATAGTTAAAAATCTTAAATATAAGTATTAAAACTGAAATTATATGCAGTCAATTTGATCATGAAATTCTATACTAAAGTAGTACATTCTTAAATTAATTTTAATGGCTTTATATATTCGCAAGTATTTTTATATGTTTATAACAACAAAAAATGTTTCATCCAACCTATACATTATACATAGCCCTCCAAGTAATTTAATTTTTACTTAAATATTACTCTCTTCGTCCATTATTTAAAGTCCTATTTTAATTCGACACAGATTTTAAGAAATGTAAAAAAAAAAGTGATCGAAAAGTTGTGGATTATATGCCTATTTATTTATTTATTGTAAAGAGAATCACCAATGGTTTTCCAGCTACCTCGTGATGACTCAAACCCTACAAAAATTAGTGGTAATTAGGTATTTATATTTACTCTCTCCGTTTTTTAAAATTTATCACTTATTTTTCATTTCTGTACATCTCTAAAAATTTATCATCTATCATTTTTACCATTTTTGGTAATGGACCCCACATTCCACTAATTCATTCCCACATACTTATTTTATTACTCCCTCCATCTCATAAAAATATGTGTATTTTTTATTTTCGTCCGTCCTACAAAAATATGTGCATTTCATTTATGGAAAACTATCCTATTTTATTATCCTTATACATCAACTTATTTACAACTTATACCGTCATACTAATAATATGGGTTCCACTTTCAACTAATTTTATTTTAATTCTTGTGCCATATTAATTGCTCATTGCAGCAAAAAGGGCAATTCCGTCGCCTTGGCGTCCCCACACTCCGACCCGACATCATGTGAGAGGGTTCAATCAGAGTATGCAGTAGCCCGTTAAGGAGGAATCAGGGTACGCAATTGCTCATAATTTTATGGGATGAGGGGAGTATATAAAACTGATATACTATACATGTCACTAACTTTTTCAACCCACATTCTATTATATTTCTTAAAACTCGTGCCAAGTCAAATAGTTACTACTATTAGGGACAGAAGGATTATTTTTTTAGCATAAAAAGGATCAACAATGGTTTTCCATCTATTTCATGATGACTCGAACCTCTGACCGATTGGTTAGAAAAGAAACGTTATATCAATTGAACTGCGCTTCATCGTTTATAACCTATAAGAGCATCTCCAATAGCGGCTAGCCCACCGGCTAGCCGATTCGCGTTGCTAGCCGGTCAGTTAGCCGAACCATTGGAATTGGCCAACGCGTTTTCGGCGAGAGAATAGGCGAGCGCACGCCGATTTCAGGCGCTGGCCGATGCGCTGGCCGCCATTGTGGCGTGCCGATCGGCGAGCGATCGGCCAGCGCTATTTTTTATTTTTTATTTTTTGAAATTTTTTTAAAAACTATATATACGCGATTTTAGTTTCATTTTCATTTGCACCGCTTGTTTTAACGAGTTTTTTTCTCTCTAAATTTTTGTACAAGAGCAACATCGAGCGATGGATAACAACAACGAGTCCAGTCCGGCGACGAGATCTCGCACTCCCATGGTAACCGTGGATCCGGACGGGCCGATGGGCGGCGATGGGCTATGGCTTAACATCCCTTGGCAAGGGATCGATATCGGGGAGGCGGACACTCACCGTTCCTGGGCGGGTCGGGCCGCGCCGGCGAAGAAGAAGACCAAGGGGAAGAGCAAGGCGGTCGGCGAGTCATCGCAGCCGGCTGTTGACGATACCCCCCGCACAGAGGAAGTGGACGGATGAGGGGATGAAAATGCGTCTCGCTCAGCCAAAGGCGTGGTTGTCGGTTTGCGAAGACCCGCTGGGCGATCCGCCAGCGGATCGTCAACATGTGGGCTAAGATTGCAAGCAGCCTACATGAGGTACTGCCTGCACAGAAAGGACTACAGCGGGAAAGTGCCGGATGGGGGTGGGAACGCATCAGGGCCGCGGTAGGGGGCCGATTTTCGGGGTTGTACACCAACGCCCTCCGCATATAGACCAGTGGCCAGACTGATGAGGATGCTCGGAGGATAGCAGAGAGTCAGTTCCCCGTGCCGGGGACTTATAAGGAGTTCACCTTCTGGGAATGTTATCTGGTGCTGAAGGACTCCGAGAAGTTTCGGGCGGGGTGTCGACGCTGGGTGGCCGAAGAAGCAGAAGCTGAACTATTCCGACGATTACAGCGGCAACAGCGGCGGATCCCATGACCTCCCCCCGGATGCTGAGGAGTTTCCGACCCTCCATCCTTTGCTCGTAGCCCCGCCCTGCGTTGGCCAAAAGCGGCGCAACGGCAACCGAAGAGGGGATCCTCCCTATCGCCAGAGGTCATCTCAAGACCCTCCCCACGCGCGCATACCTTATTCTCATACAAAAATGCAAGAAATCGATGTACAAGATCTTCCAAGAGTGGAGGGCCGCAACTGACCTCATGGAGAAGAGGTTTCTTCACTCGATGCTCGAGAGCATGCAGGTGGATTTGGATGCCACGAGGGCACTGATGGGGGGCTCAAACGCGGGCTCAGATGCCACCGATGTGGAGTCCCGGGTGGCAGCGGCAACGGCGGTGAGGACGGCGACGGCGGCGATGAGGAGTAGAGAGAGGCAGGGCTCTATAAGATAAAACAAATAATAGTAATAAAGTTCGTTGTATTAAACACGGGTACACATTACAACGTGGAACCGTTCATGTTCGTTGTGCGGTACACCCTGGCGGGCGGACTCGGTTGAGACACCGTGACTCGATGATGCAACACTTGGGTCGTTGGTGACGTCGAGGACGCCTTCGTGTTCATCATCGATGATCATGTTATGCATGATGATGCACGCATACATGATATCGGCAATATCCCCCTGGTAGAAAAAGCGCGTCGGGCCCTTTACCAGTGCAAATCGCGATTGGAGCACCCCAAATGCCCTCTCCACATCCTTGCGCGCAGACTCTTGCGCTCGGGCAAAATACCTTCTTCTATCTCCGAGTGGGCATCTGATCGTCTTCAGAAACACGGGCCATTGCGGATAGATGCCGTCAGCCAGGTAGTACCCCATGTTATGCACATTGCCATTGGCCGTGAATTCGATGGAGGGGCCTAACCCGTTGATCCGCTCGTTGAAAAGGGGCGAGGAATTGAGAACATTTAGGTCGTTGTTCGACCCGGCTATACCAAAATAAGCATGCCAAATCCAAAGCCGTTGGTCGGCAACGGCTTCAAGAATGATGGTGGGATGCGTACCTTTGTAGCCGGTAGTGAACTGGCCTCGCCACGCGGTTGGGCAGTTCTTCCACTGCCAGTGCATACAGTCGATGCTGCCGAGCATCCCCGGAAAGCCGTGGGTCCTCCAGTGCCAATCCAGTAGGAACTGGCAGTCAGCTGCGTCCGGCGAGCGAAGGTAGTGCTCCCCAAATATCTCTCGCACGCCCTGACAGAAATTCTTCAGGCACTCGTTGCCAGTCGTCTCGCCGCATTGCAGATACTCATCGAACATGTCGGCGGACCCTCCGTATGCCAACTGCCGGATGGCAACAGTGCATTTCTGTAGGGGCGATAGTCCGGGCTTCCCTGCTGCGTCTCGCTGGAGCCGGAACTCGGGGTAACGCGCGGACAACGCATTAACAATGCGCAGGAAGAGGGAGCGGCGCATTCTGAACCGGCGACGAAATACATCTGCCGGATAACGTGGTTCCTCCGCGAAATAATCGGCGAACAGCCGATCGTGCGCACCAGTGTGGTTGCGAGGGATGTATCGGCGCCGCCGGCGGATTGGCCGTTGGGGGGGTGGCTGCTGCATTCGAGCGATCTCGCTTTGTATGTAGCGGGAGATATAGTTGTTGATTGGGTTGTTGGCGAAACCCGCTACATCCCATCCGGTGGGAGCGGGAGGTACCTCTTCTTCGGAAGAAGAATGTGATATTTCCTCGTCGGACTGAGCACGAGACGATGAATCAGAACTCATTTAATAAAGATGGAGAGAAAAAAGATTGAAAATTTGTGTGAATGAAGTTTGTGGGTGATGAATGGAGGAAGAGGATGAAATATTTATAGGGGTGGAAATTAGAATATGACCGTTGAGAAAAAAAAAAAAAAAAAAATTGATCATCGCCGAAAAATCGCCGAACAGCTCCCCACAGTGGCCGGCGATGATCCGGCGATAGCCCGGCGTTAAAACGCCGCTTGGCGTAAAATCGGTAGGAATTTCGCCGAAAAATCGCCGAACTCCTCCCAATGGCCGGCGATAAGTCGGCGATATCCGGCGAAAAATCGCCGGATTTTCGCCGTCGCCATTGGGAGTGCTCTAATTTCAAATTTCCTTATATATATTTTATATTAATGAGATTTAAGTGTTAATTTTTCAGCTCAAGTGGTCTTCTGCTAGGCCTAGCAGCTACCAGGTCCGTGTTCAATTCTCCACAAGTTCAATTTTGGCTTTTTTATTTCAATTTATCTTTACACCAAAAAAAATTATAATAATAATCGTACTCCTATATTAGTACTTCATTAATTAACCCATCTCAAAATTTATCCATAATTGATAGTAGTATTAATTTTTCCTTATGTTATTTGTGATGTTTTTGTATTTTTCTACAACTATTATAAATAAAAAATTTCAGATTTTATACTTCATTAATTAATTTATTCCAAAATTTATTCATAACTAATTATACTCCATTAAAAATATATATATTTCTAGTTTTGGTATTATTTAATTATTTATATCTCATTACTCATTTTTCTCGCAATTGTCGGCTATGCTAGCATAAAAAAAATATCCTACAATTGTTATCAATAAATTGGACCCCAACGTCAAAATCCTGCGTCCGCCACTGTGGATAACCCTCCCCCTTATAAGGCATTTTAAGGGGTGAGTGACCCATTTCTAATATTTAGCATTGAAATATCTCATATTTCTATTGCATATTAATTCTCTTATTATATCTCTTCCATTAACCTCCCTCTCACTGACCCCTAATATTATTAGGGCGCGTTTGATTGGCATGATATGGGTTGATGAGATAGGGTAGGTGTAATGGGGTTTGCTTGATATAGCTGATAGTCCGTATCTTACTCCGACGTTTGTTTGCCCTGATATAGTTCTTATGATAGCTTATACTGTCTTTGATTTGCCATATGGAAACTAATGATAAGAAACATGTTTGCCATATTTGCCCTCATACAATTTGTATATATCCAATTTTGTCCTTCAAAACCTAACACCATCCATAACAAATCATAAAAGGCGCCCAAATTTTTATTCTCGCGCCAGTCTTTTTTGCTCTTCGCCGAGGAAGGCTAAATGCTGCAACACAAACACAATTCTGCAAATTCAACTGGGAAACTTTTTACCACTAAATTATAAGACATCAGGTATGTAATTGCATACAACGCCCTTGTTTCAAGCCACAATGTATGATGGTTTTTGTCCATTCTTAAGTTATACACACATGTCCTATCTGATTCTCGAAATAGTCTATCCAGATGACGAACATGAGCCGGAATAGAGTCTAAAACCACAGACTGACCTAGACGATCCCAACGTTTACGCTTGCGGTTTTGTGGGCATAACATTGTGATCATAAACGAGATGTGTAACAAGTTAGTTTGGTAGTTCCGAATTATTTCCTCAAGCAAGAGCAACACGGTTGTCAAGTCATTATTCGGACATGCAACCTGAAAATGCATTCCATATGCAGATACCTCACAATCCAATTTGAAAATAGCTCAAAACCTAATGTAGTAACTCAGCAACAAAAACCAAAACAAAACCAAAACCAAAACCTCAACTACAAAGACGTGTTCAATTAAATCAATCCTGAATTAGACCCATACTTTTAAGGAGTCAAATTTAACAATCTAATTCACTGACTTTAACCAAATTTAACTATCAAATTCAATGGAAATCGACAATTGAAATAATTCAATCATGAATATGTGCAATAGGCAAGTGAAATTGGTCAATCGACAATTTCAATTGCAATCAGTGGACACTTGATTCTGTTGCAAAGTTTTAGCATACCGTTCGGGAACTTTCTTCATTAGCCATCGACAACTGCGTGAAATTAGAGATACCCAATTGTATAATGCGCAAACAGCAAATTTGGAGCCGCTGCGAAATTATGGTGGTTAATACCGGCAAGCCGGTAATTATCATCCAAAATTGGAAAAAAAAAATTAAGACTTACAAACTGGAATGGGGCGGATGAAGGAATCGGTGAACACGATTATCAGTCGATTAAAATTTCCGCCGCATATATCCTCGACCGCTCATAAAATTTATTCCTACAACTTTGAATTCACGAGAGGGAAAGGGGTTTTTTAGGCAATCAGTGCAATTCCAACTATCAGGATCGATAGCATACAAGCTTATCAGGGGGGAAGACCCTGATACGCATATACAGGAAACATTGCGTGGTATCTTAATTTCTCTCGGGTTGGGGTTGTATCCCGGGTCGTCGTGCATTACTGTCAGGGCAATCACAAACGAGATAAGCCCTAGATAGGAGGGCTTATCTTACCCTATCAGGGCAATCAAACGAGCCCTTATCATAATAACTCCGATAACGTTGACACTGAAAAAACTCCACAACTTTCAATAGTAATTTGGGCCCAGAACGGCAGAACGTATAAGAAAATGTTTAGATGAGCACTGATGATTAAAATGAAAAATAAAAAAATGAAGAGCTATTTTTAGTATATGTTTTAAATTTTCAAAATATAAAACCAATTGAAGTGGCTGACTTTTCAATGCCACAAATTTAAGTTATCATTTATTCATCAAACACGTATCAGACACGGAGCCCTCATTCCATGTAGCAGTTTTTGATTTATGTAATAATGAAAATAATATACTATTAAAAAGATCGAGTTAAACCTAACATAGCCGCATATCATAATATAGACAATCACTAAATATTTGAACAAGGTTTATTACATATGTGATTTGAATCATTTGATCTAACTTAACCATGTTGTGAATATGTTTGTAAGTGGTACATGGAAATAGGGGAACATAATAATATATGCAAAGGAGGATTATGTTACCTTTTACTTTATGTTAATTAATTAATTATTTCTTTAAACTAAGTGGGTTATATTAATTACCAGTTTACCACATATATATACTACTTCTTCACAATGAAAAGACAACTTGACTAATAACGAAACTTCATATTTCAGTTACAAGTAAGGCTGGAAAAGGGTGTATTCTAGAATTTGGCTAAGCATTGTCTCTTTGAATTAATTAAATTGGTCGGAATTTGAAGTCAAACAATTTTAGAACCTTTGAAAATTTTCAAAATGACAAAATACAACTATATATACACACGCGCATGGTGATAAATTGCAAAAGGCAGGGTAATAGTTATTTTATTTATTTATTAATAAGGGAACAAATTAAATTTGAATCTACATTTTTAAATAAGGATTAATCGATAAAAATTTAGTTTTATTTTGTAAACATTTCTTGATATTATAATAATATAAAATGAGACATTTTCTTAGATATCCACATTTATACAGATTTCCTCAATCCTCCCTATTAGATGCGTATATGTACCTTTCTTAAAATTCATTAACAAATTTTGATGACAATAATTAAAAAGAGGTTAGCACTTAGCATGCACCAACGCTGAATAGCAACGTATGACTTAAATATTTGTCAACTTATTTAATCATTATATTTATTGATTTTGATTTAAGTTACACTCACATATATCTAATGTATATACTATGCGTGTGATGATGATTGATGATGTTGGGCAATAGAGCAGAGCCATAATGAAATTGATAAAATTGAAAATGAAAGGCCACATTGAATTATAGGCATTATGACATCCAAATCAGCATTCCACCTTTATATTTCCAAAATTATAATATCACCATTCACAAGTGGAGCATTTTGACTTTGCATTAACCAATTATCTTCTTCTTTTATGCAAACCAAATTTAATTCAGAACCAGACGCCAAAATAATAGGAGTACTACAAAATTACAGAGTAAATCAAATTAAATTATTCGATTCTCAACATACATAATACTAATTAGATAACCTTGATCAATATCCATAATTCTCGTTTTCAACCTTAGATTATATTCGTCCAACAAATTACTCCATAATAATAATCTCGGAATCAAAACTTAAACCAACATATAATCTCGGAGTAGTAGTAATACTAATACTACAAAAACATCTTATGAAAAATAATCACGTTAACTGATAAGTACCGCATCGGTCCCATAAAAATGAGATTTTAGTGACGGTTTAGGATTTAATGCAAAAATTAGTAAATAGGAATAATAGAAATAAAAAATGATCGAAGTATTGTTGATAAGAATGAAGTCCGCCTCGTAAGAAAGAAAAGTTACCAAAATGGAAGTGGATTCATTTTGTGGGTCACACCATAATGTAAAAACAAACTATTGTTTAAGGACATATGAACTTAGGGCTAGTGATTTTCGTCACAACACGAAAATCCAACACAAACATGTACGCAATAAATTAGTTTAGACAAGCCTTATTGGCTTTGTATCCTTATTAGATTGACACGTTAGAAATTCAATAATTTTGAATTGAGTTGAAATGGCCTATTAAAAAGTACCTATATATATTATTTTACTTATTTTTAATAAAGTACTACTCTATATTTTAGTTTTATTCTTTAGGTTTATAGTGTATATAGGTTTTTATTCTATAAGCCAGGTTTAAAAATCATGTTTAGTAATGTAATATTAGGTTTGAGTCGTTATTAAGTTGTTATCGTGTCGTGTCAACTTATACTTATTATATTGTGTCATTAACGGGTTCGTGTCTTGTTCAGGTCAGGTTCAGATTTGAATAGGGATGGGGATCCAATCGGTTTGTTTGAAATCGAACCAATTAGTCAATTAACCGACATTTTTTTTGAATTCCAAAACTGAAACCGAACCCTAAGTCGGTTTGGTTCCAATCAGTCCTATCTGACAGGTTCTTCGGTTCCACCGAAGGAACTAACATCAAGTGAAAGACATTTAAAAAAATATGTGCTATCGCTATTACAATTTCTTGTACATACCTTCGAACTTCGAAGCCACTCGTCGGAGAGAGTAGCGGCACGGAGAGTCAGAGCAGCAGCCTGGTCGTGGCCTCATTGGAAATAGCAGCGACGTGGGGAGTCGGAGCAGCAACCTAGTCGTCGACTTGTAGGAGAGAGCAGTGCCATGGGCGATGGGAGAGACCAGCGTGAACGGGAGAGATAAGTTGAGACTTGAGAGAGAGAAGCATTGTGTGCAGCGACAATTCTTTAGAAAGAGGTAGGTTTTAACTTTTTATTTTTTACAATTTTTTGAAATTAAAATGAATATATGAAAAATTTAAAATTAAACCCACTAACTAGTTCTTCGGTTCTCAGTTAAAACAGAGAATCGCCTAAACCTAAACCCACAAATCGAAACTGAACCTTAACCTTAACCTTAACCTTAACCTTATTTTTTGGTTCTCAGTTATCCAAGAACCCCTATATTTGAATGTAGCAAGTCGGATTTGTACTAGGGTTAGAGAGTTTCTTTAACAAATAAACTTCAAATAAAACCTTGTTTGATTGAATCGTTATCGAATTAGCCCAATAGCAACCCAACATGCATGATTTGCCACCTTAATTCACTATTACTAATCCATTGCATTTACTAATCCATTATTACTAATCTCTCCAAACAACTACTCCCTCCATTCCATAGTAATGGAAGCAATTCTTTTCGGTACGGAGATTAAGAAATATTGTGTTAGGTGAGTTAAGTAAAGAGAGAATAAAGTGGAAAATGAAAAAGGTAGAGAAAATAAAGTAAGAGAGAGTAAAACAGGTGTGAAAAATGTGTTGACTTTTACTAAAATGAAAATAACTCTATTACTATGGAATATACTAAAATGATAAAATGACTCTATTATTATGGAAGATGGAGTATATGCTAGTAGCATTTACTAATCTTTCTAAAGAAGTACTACTAGTATTAATGCATTTCATCCGTATCACATTCTTCAACCGTTGGCTACTATTATCCAATAAATTCCCTTCAAACCCCACACGCACTAGTAAAAGGAAAATACACACATACACATACATACACCTATAGATACAAATCTATTTGATAACTAAGAGTCAACGCCTTCAGCCCACCAAAACCAAAACGCCTACAATTTAATAACAAATCTAAATTTTTATTCTCAACTTCCGTCACCCTTTTCAAGTCAACTCTCTCTCTCTCTTCTTCAACTCCATCACCAAACGTGAACTCTCTCAACTTCAAACCCATCTCTCTCTCTCTCTTAGAGAAAGCAAATTAAGAATTGAACATTTCCAATTATCCATAGTTTCTCTTCCTACTAGCAGAAATGGGAAACGGAATCGGAAAGCTAACTCCGTGCTTCGCGGGAGATATTTCACGGCGGCGCAACGACGTGGCGCTGTGCCTCTCGGAGCCGCTGGACGAGGGGCTGGGCCACTCCTTCTGCTACATCCCGCCCGACCCTCTTCACAAAATCCAATCTTTGGACGACCCACCAGCCTCGCAAACGACGACGGTGTATCGCACCATCTCCGGCGCTTCCATCTCCGCCAACACCTACACCCCTCTCTCCACCGCCTACGCCGCCGCTTCTGACTCAATCGACAAAGCTTCCGCCTTTGAGAGCTCCAATTTCTTCTCCTCTATCCCGCTCCAGCCAATCCCCAGAAACTCAACCGCCACCGTTAAATCCGGCCCGATCCTCAGAAACTCCGGCCCAATTTCCGGCCAAATTGAGCGCGGATTCCTCTCCGGCCCGATCGAGAGGAGCTTCATCTCCGGCCCCTTGGAGAATCAGTACGATCAGCAGCTGCAGAGGTACAAGCCCAAATCCAATAAATGGGCTTTAATCAAGAATTTCAAGAGAATTGTATCCAAATCAATCAGGGGTTTCTCTAAGGAATTGAGAAGAAATCACAATCAGGAAAGTCACCATCATCAAAATATAGAGCCCCAAAATCACATTCAAACAAGTAGTAGTAACAGCGGGAACAGCAGCACGATCACAAGCCACAATTTGAGCACAGATATGAGCTTGATTGATGAAAACGACGACGTTGGGGATGAGTCTTTTGGTAGCCAAAATTTGCAGTGGGCGCAGGGGAAAGCAGGGGAGGATAGGGTTCATGTTGTCATCTCTGAGGAGCATGGATGGGTTTTTGTAGGCATCTATGATGGATTCAATGGCCCTGATGCAACTGATTTCCTCTTGAACAATCTTTACTCAAATGTGTCTAAAGAGCTCAAGGGTTTGCTGTGGAGTGACAAGGCCAATTCTTGCGAAAATACAGTGAATAGTGCTTCATTCATGTCCAAGAGCTTGGACAGTAAGGAAAGGGTGGATCTTGACAGGAAGTTGAGGGAGAAGTTGAGCAATTTAGGGCCGGATGGAATTGCAGGTTCGGACATGGCGCCTGTGAACCATTTGGGGGTGTTGAAGGCCTTGTCTGAGGGGTTGAGGAGGACGGAGGCCTCGTATTTGGAGATATCAGATATGATGCTGTTGGAGAATCCGGAGCTGGCCTTGATGGGGTCTTGTGTGCTTGTGATGGTGATGAAGGGAGACGATGTTTATGTGATGAATGTGGGGGATAGTAGGGCGGTGTTGGCTCAGAGAGACGAGGATGGTTGTGGTGTTGGGAGGGGGAGGAAGGATAGTGAGGAGGTGCTCTATGGCTATGAGTATGAGAATGTGCACCATTTGAGTTCTTGTCAGCTCACAATGGATCATGGCACTTGTGTTAAAGAGGTAGATTCTTGTTTTTTCTAATCATGGTTGGACTTTTGGCCTTTGTTGGTGTTTCGTGTGCTGAGTTTCGTGTTTTTGTTGTTGATACAGGAGGTGAGGAGGATAAGAAATGCGCATCCTGATGATCCGGCTGCAGTCATCAATGATAGAGTGAAAGGTTCCTTGAAGGTGACAAGGGCATTTGGAGCTGGTTTTTTGAAACATGTAAAATTCTCACCTTTTTTTCTTGTTAAATGCTTCTTGCAGCTTATATCATGTTTATGTTGATGCATTTGATCTAAAAAGTAACGAAAACGCCTAGTTGGCATTCAAAATAGATGAACAGACTTTCTATTTCAAACTTGTGTGAGTGTCTTGAAGCTTTATTAGACTGGCTAGCCTTATCCATATGTAGATTGCTTCTTGAATTTGAAATCGGGCTTGGACTTATGTTTCTGTAATGCAATCATGAACGAAAACCTAAGCCGTTGGTTAAAATACTGATCATGCTTTCTCTTGATCCGGCAGCCAAAATGGAACAATGCACTTCTAGAGATGTTTAGGATCGACTATGTTGGAACCTCACCGTACATCATATGCTCACCTTCTCTCTGCCACCACAAGCTAGAGGCGAAAGACAAGTTCTTGATCCTATCTTCCGATGGCCTCTACCAATACTTCACCAATCAAGAGGCTGTCTCAGAGGTTGAAACATTCATGGCAATGTTCCCAGAGGGGGATCCGGCTCAACACCTTGTCGAGGAAGTCCTGTTTCGTGCAGCCAAGAAAGCTGGTATGTCTCGTCTCTATAAGAAAAACGCGCAAAAGAAACATCTATTGAAAGCACGCTAGTGAATTTTTTGTCCCAATATCTAACCGTTGTGGAACCATTGCAGGTATGGAGTTCCATGAGCTTCTTGATATCAGACAAGGCGATAGAAGGAGGTACCACGACGATGTCTCTATTATCATCATCTCCTTCGAAGGGAGGATATGGCGATCGTCGGTGTAAGTAGTGTTAGTAAAATATAGAGATACAGATTAGGAAAAAGTGCATAGAAAAGTTTTTACAGTATTGGAGAGTTGTTTTTGAGGGTGGAAATACCTACCAGTGTGTGTAAAATTATGTGTATAAAGTTGGGAATTTTGTAAGTTATGGTGCTATCTTGAAAGTAACATTCTTGATCAAGATGTGCCATATTTCAGCGCCATTGAGCTCTAATACTAATTCTTTTGTTCTTTGCTTATTCTAATCGTACTACTTATTAAGTTACTATTATTCTCTCTTTTATCTCTCTCAATAGTGTTTGCTTAGGAATAGAGAACAATTCACGATAGTGTAAATCTTAAAATCAAAAATTAAAAGTTGTAAGCAAAACTATTTATAGATTTATGGATTAGATAGAAACCTAGTACTCAAAATATAATTTGGAGTAGTATGAAAGTAGTAATTAGTGAGGACGGGTTTTTCTAGAAGAAATAAACAAAACCACAACTCCACACTCAAATTAGATAGTTGACTTCCAACTAAACAACGAAATAGTATGATGCATTATATAATTATAATCCATGATTTGTTGGATGGATGGTGCATGAACAAAATGCGGTAGGTTCATGATTAATGCAAATGGGTGCCGAATAAGTATTATTTAAATATAGATTTATGAAAAGTAGTAGTATGAACTATGCAACTTATTAAATATTTGGGACAATTGCTTGTGGTTTTGGTATCTCTGACATCTCGTGACTTTTATTATAATTAATCAAAAGTTTGGTCTGTAGTGTCAGCATCGATTGTGGGGGCTGTTGATGGTTGTATATCATTTTAGGTCTAATAGCTTAAAATAAAGATATTTTTAGAATTGCATATGTACAAACACTATTTTTTAATTTGAACTTTCATCGATTTAGTATAAACCAATTTTATCATTAATAATATCATTTTCTTAGTAAATTGTCCGTTTTATAATTTGAAAAGGTTAATTTTTCCATATTATTACATAAGGGTAGATATGTATATTCAGTCGTTTTAAAACATTTATTAACGAGATACATTTACGAAATAAATTAGAAAAGTATAGTAGATAATTAAAAGTGGTGGTTTTATGAAGCCAAATTGATGAACTGAGAAAAAAAGTAGTCCTTGAAATATAACACTATTTCTCAACATAGATCATTGTTCAAGAGATTTTACTTTATATTGAACATATATTAACACTCTTGAGATTTATATAGATTCTTTATTGATGGGATATTGCATGCTTGCAGAATATAGATAGTGTTCGAATGTTTAGGGTTGGACAGAAAGATTTCCTAGGGAGATAGTTCTTTCTATTATATTATGAAATCCTTTCAAGAACATCGAATGTTAGCTCAAATTCATACCAATGACATAATTTTGGTGTTCGACAACCACTCATAAATGAATAGCAACACCTTCCACTAAATTCGATTTCTTAATATGTTAACTTAGTTCAAAAGCTTCATGGCCACCAGCTAATAAGCTAATAAGTCAACCCATATTAACATTTTTCTGTTATAAAAATCATGGAAAAAAGAGCATATAATTTAATCTCACATCACAATAATTGCGTAGAAGGGTTTCATAAAATAATATACCAGCAAGAATAGCTGGAGAGTCATCGTCACAATCCGAACATCAATTCAACAATAATACTATGTCATTTGCAATTGCATGTAGCTATAGTAGTATTGAAAAACTGAGGGTTGACCACTGTGTATTAGAAATACAAATACTACTATCGTAAAACACACGCATAGAAATTCCAAAGTCATGCTGCATGTGGGAAAGTGGTTACACTCTGTTTGATCTTATCAAGTCTACAAAACAAATCTGATCTAGAAATGTACTAATACAGTAATTGACAATTTTATATATCTTCCACATAAACAAATCTGATCTAGAAATGTAGTAAAAAAATGCATTTTCTCATTTTTAAAGAAAGATGAATGATGATCAGCAAGTTTCATATTTCAATACCATGATTTACCAAAACGAACTTACAGTGCTCGACCCTGTCATCCTTTGAGTGTTGAAGAAGTTGGACAAGGGGAGAGTAACCTATTCTTCCATAACTGGTCCCAGTCACGGCTCATACTTGAAAATCAATTCAACCAGCTAAACATTTGCTGTGAGGAGAGACGAGATAATAGCATCTCTAATGTAATCCTGGGAGTAATTCTCACCCAGCTGAGAGATCTTTGTTATAGCAAGTAGGGTTGCAGGGGAAAGGACAGTCAACTCTTATTGCTGATTCTCTTTCGAAGTACCAATCACCTACTGTTTCTGCAACTGTCTGTTTTACACAGAGGAAATAGGATGTATATGCTGATTCAAGCCATCATGGATAAACATGTTGTGTCTGAACAATACTTAACAAGAACAAGGAAAACTAACTTTGTTGTTGATTCTGGGAGATGTGGGTGAATGCCATGTCCCAGCTGCCCATGTCTGGCAATGGATAAAACAGGAATTAATAAACATCCCCCATTTTGGTTTATTCTGAAATCCATCTAGTGTCCTGAGCAATGAATTTCTGTAACCTGCATACATGAAAACTCATTACTGGAAGCAGAAGTTACAAGAATTTATGCTAATGTGCACAACTGAAACAATTTTAAGCCATGGCAGAGTTAAATCCGGAATGGAGAGTTACGAACATTGTATCCACTAGAATCTAGATTAACAAACAACACTACTAAGTTCAGGTAAGCAGGTAATATTGACAACCCAATTTCCACCATTAAAGTTAGTTACAGGGACCCAAGAGAAGTTTGATCTGAACCCATAGTAATTGCCAGAAAATCAAACATGTGACTTTTTTGCACATATTATGTCTGTTAAGTGAGAAATCTAGCTTATATAATAGTACCATGGAGCACTTCTAGCTGGTTGGAGTTGCAATTAAATATATTTAGCCTGCACTTGCGCCAACTGCCTTGGGGATCCGACGATTTAGGCACATAGATGTTTTCTATCTGGAAGGAAATACAAAACGTGTAATTACAACATGTTAGAAATGTTAAACCCGTTGGTAATACATAACAAAGTACCTGCCAAAAATCATATGCTGGTTGAACAAGGAAGACAGGGGTCTTTATATTTCCTATAAATTCCTGAGGGAAGAAACACTGCAACAAGAAACACTAGGTCTTTAGTTTAAGGAAATAAAGAGATTTTGAAGAACAATGATCAGCCAATATTTACAGAAGCAAATTCACCTTAGAGGGCTCGCCAGATCTGGCAACACAATCATGGTTTAAACTTTTTGCAATGCCCTGCAATCAGGTCAGGTGAGGACAAGTTATTATTCTATTCATCACACACAATTTGAAAATTAGATTATTTTTCTGACAATTAGCGTTTGATGCCTGCTGAAAGCAATCATACATCTCAGTTAACCATACCGTTTATAAGAATTATGCACCTTTCAAGGATATGGGCAATGTTCTAAGCCTCAAGGCCGAACTCGATCTATCAGGCTTGGAAAATGTTCAGTAAAGGGAAGGTTATTGTTCTTAATGTAAAGCCCAAAAGGTTCAGGGAAAATAGAGTTTAGCTTCACAATAGTACTTGAGACTTCCCACTCTGATTGTTTTACTAGCGAAAAAGTAGTATTGTAAGTGAAAGACAGATCCCTAGTGCAAGAAATTGTCACCGAAAAAGGCATATGAACACACTTAAATTTCTCGCATACATCAACAGGCTATGAAGTTTTGGATAGATAACCTGGAGATGAACAACATCATGATAAAATGATTCGATGCTGTGATTTCCAACAATATCTTTCCTGTAAGAGAACAAATCACTTCTCAATTTGAACATGAAGGACAATGCAAAGAGAATATAAAGAAAAGCCCCGTACCAGACTTCAGAATTTCCGAATAGATGCTAATTCAGCTTAAAGCCTTATTTAGTCAATAGCCAAGCAATCAACCATCTATCCAGATGCTAAGTGCTTACTACTTCACTTTAAAACTCAGTTAACTGACTACAAGCCCAGCTATTTGCAATATACTCGTTTAAGACACTTTTAGCAATAATCTGTTTGTGACAAAAGGAAAACTGTATTCACCCTCTCTAGATGTTCAACCTTATACTTGGAGCAAGACTTGCTATGCTATAAAATGAAACCTTGTTTTTTCCATCAATATAGAAAAGCGAATTTCCAATCCATATGTTGCCATATTCGAAAACACCTTACAAAATAAATTGCATAGTAAAATTGGAAATACAACAAACAGATGCACCACAAGGTTCATTCCTTCAATTCAGCATGTATCAACACTGGCAACCATTCTTTATTCAGGACATAATACTTTAGTTGATAAGTAGCAAACAAATTGGCTAAACCCAAAAACAGTGAGTCTGTGAGGAAAAAAATGTTATTCACAATCCTGTAAAACATTGGGAATAATAAAGAGCCACTGGCATGCATCAGTTGATTCTTAGTAACTTGAACCCATATCTAATTAACTTACGCAAAGATCTGCAGAAGCAAAGTCAAAGAGAAATAACAGAACAATAACATCAAAGAGGTGAATAGAGAAATTGCAGCACATACTCATTAGGGAAAAAACCTGCATCTGCCAGACACTTCACATCTGTATCTTTTGGAAGAAGATCTCGGAAATCATCACAGTGTATGAGAATGGCCAAACCACCAGCAGAGCATCCTGTGAGAAGGGCCTGTGAAGTTGGCATAAGCAATTGAAAAACCTAATATTTGCAATAAAATTGATGCTGGCTACAAGATGCATTTGATTTATCAAAGATCAACCATCACATCATTTTGAAATTTGAATAATCAGAGTGGGAAGGAGAAAGTGCAGGACCTATGTACTCAGTTTAAGATGTAATTCGAAGATATCATGTAAAACTATAAGCAAATATCAAACTTGAAATGGCAATATTGAGACGAAAAAAACTAGATTTCTCAAACAGAAAGCAAAAATCATATATATGAACGTTTCATAAAAAAAAACATATTTTTGCATGGTAGCAACATATATCCAGACTAAACCCAAAAAACGTGAAAAAGACCAGAACGTTGATGTTTGGCTACGAGCTGATGGAGACATGGAGAGACAAATTAACTTTAGTTACCTGTCTAGCTTTAGACATTCCAATTGTCAAAAGCTCATCCATAAGTGTGTCCCAGATAAGCTGACCTCTGAAGAAGAGTTCTGTTCCGTTCTGAAACATAAATGAATAGAGATGCAATTAACCCACTGCCATGATTCATCACAATGTTTTATGCTTCTGATAGGTGTGGTAAATAATTACTACATGATAAATCTAAACCATCATCTTTAATATGACTTACATGGAACTCAGTATCAGGACGGCTGGAAAATGATGATCCATCACAATACCTTACTTTCACCTTGTTCCAGTTGAAAAAATCTGGAAGATTGTCCAAAGCATTAAACAAGAAAGAACTAAAAAGAAAAAATCAATGGCTATAATCCATTAAAATTATATTGACTCACCCATAATTTGGAAGATGTCCGAAACTTTAAACATTTTTTGGAAGTCGATACAATTATATTGAACTCGACCATAATTTTAAATAAAACATATGCAGTGCAAAACTTAAACTTGAAATAAATGCAATATACAGGTACACAGTTAACATCATACCAGGATTTTGAACTGGATGATGGCTCAAGATTCCCAAAAACTGATCTTGTTTGTCCATATAAGTTGATGAACCTAATTTTGTTTTCTTCCGATCCGAACAAGATGTTATATTGCTACACCATCCTCCACCCTACATAGAAACGCAATATTCATACAAGTAGTTGATGCACAGCAAAAAAAAAGTTCTTACTTCATAATACTAAACATCTGATGATAACCAGGCAATGACATTAGCACAACTAAATCTTTATGGAGTAACATTTTACACACATATCATTCGACAAATATATCACTCATGCACAGTTATTAAACAAATGAACCTCGACGTGAATTAGCCAACTGTCGGAGCCCGATCCAAATCCTCTCTTTAGATGATAACCAGGCAAACTCCCATCCAAACAAACTGCATCCGATCCGTGTTGAATCAAACATATATACTCCACACTAAGCATATATATACAACGAAAACCTAAAATTCGATTCGCATTGCAGAAAAACAAACGTTAATGATGCTTACACGCAGAATTTTGCTGCGCTTTGGAAAGAGGCGTGAAAGGCACCCACTCTGAATCTGGCTCTGATGTACCTCCAAATGTGCGCGAGGTTTTTGGAAACGGATAGAGGACGAGGAGGAAAAAAACAATTGCGGCCGCGGCAGTGGCCATTGTCACCTCCCTCTGCGACAATTGACGCCACCACCGCCATGGGTCGTCGGAGGTGAAGCGCGGAAGGCGGTGCTGGTTAGCTGGCATTGGAGGCAAGGAAGTGCGACGAGATATCGAGTTTGTACCTTGGGGTACCACCGACGAGATCTTATTCTTCTAGTTCATTTTCTTTTCGTAAAACAGTTGACTTAAACGCATGTGTTTGGAAAAAAAAACAGAAATTTCACTTTTATGTAGTAGTATTATTTTATGGAATTAATAGTTAATACAAACAATTAAGTATCTCACATTTGCAATGACGTCGATCCACACACCGTGAATTTTTTGAAATTTTCAAATCTATTATCCCTTTTTTTCGGAAGTTATTTGTAAGAATCTAGTATAAAAAGAAATTATAATCAATATAATTAATTTCACTTTGTAAGGAAATGGCGATGGCCGATGAAGAAAAAATATTGAACTTTGAACTCTATTTCCTAAACCGTTGTAGATCCTGTTATTTAGATCTTGCAAATATAGGAAAAGAAGGGGAAAATAATCTTAAACATAAACATAACGATAATAAGCCAAAACTGCTGGAATTAAAGACAAAACAAGTGTGAGGAAAAACATTCAAAAAAACAACAAATAAAAGAAGGCAACAAACCTATAACAGCTGAATTTCAAAAGCAAGAAAAACAACATAATGAAGTAAAAAAAATGGAAAGTAACAAGAAACAGCAAATGAATTGGAGAGCATTTCCTTGGGGGAAGTCGATGATTGAGAGATCAGAAACATTTCCGGTGCACAATGGAAGGGCCGGACTCGTCGTACTCGGCCTTAGCAATCCACATCTGCACAAAATCAATGAAATATTGAAGAATTCTACAAACGCCTGTAATATGTAACGTGTAACGTAACGTGCCTGCTGGAAGGTGCTGAGGGAAGCGAGGATGGATCCCCCGATCCAGACACTGTACTTCCTCTCGGGCGGAGCCACCACCTTAATCTTCATGCTGCTTGGAGCCAATGCGCTGATTTCCTTGCTCATCCGATCAGCAATACCGGGGAACATGGTGGTGCCGCCACTGAGCACAACGTTCCCGTACAAGTCCTTCCTGATATCCACGTCACATTTCATGATCGAGTTGTATGTTGTCTCGTGCACGCCAGCAGCTTCCATTCCTATCATTGCTGGCTGGAAGAGCACCTCAGGGCAACGGAAACGCTCATTCCCAATCGTGATCACTTGCCCATCCGGCAGCTCGTAGTTCTTCTCTATGTCCGAGCTAGTCTTGGCTGTCTCCATCTCCTGCTCAAAGTCCAGCGCAATGTATGTCAGCTTCTCCTTCATGTCCCTCACAATTTCCTTCTCAGCAGAGGTTGTGAAGCTGTAGCCACGCTCCGTCAGGATCTTGGCGAAGAATTCAGTGAGGTCGCGCCCAGCAAGGTCAAGTCGAAGAATTGCGTGAGGGAGAGAATACCCTTCGTAGATAGGCACAGTGTGACTCACACCATCACCAGAGTCCATCACAATACCTAAAACAAAGGAGCACATTACAAATAAGAAACATCACAGATTCTTCCTGTTAACTAAGTTCATTGTATTCTATCAAATTTGCACAAAGACAACGAGATAATCTCTTACCAGTCGTACGACCACTGGCATAAAGGGACAGAACAGCCTGAATAGCAACATACATGGCAGGGGAATTGAAGGTTTCGAACATGATCTGTGTCATCTTCTCTCGATTTGCCTTTGGGTTGAGGGGTGCTTCTGTGAGAAGAATTGGGTGCTCCTCTGGGGCAACACGAAGCTCGTTGTAGAATGTGTGATGCCAAATCTTCTCCATGTCATCCCAATTGTTAACAATGCCATGCTCAATTGGGTACTTGAGAGTTAGAATACCTCTCTTGGACTGAGCCTCATCACCAACATAGGCATCCTTCTGTCCCATGCCGACCATCACACCTGTGTGGCGCGGGCGGCCTATGATGCTAGGGAACACGGCCCTTGGAGCATCATCTCCAGCAAATCCAGCCTGAAACATGGAACAACATAACATAACAGTCTTCCCAGAAACAGAGAACCAGACAGAAACACTGATGTTTATTGTGTAAACAGATATTACCTTGACCATTCCAGTTCCATTGTCACAGACAAGAGGTTGAATATCATCACTCTCTGCCATTTATTTGCTGATCTGCCAACAGAATACAAGCTTCATGGTTAATTTTGATGAAAATTGATAGGATAGCGTATCAATAGAATTTCAATCTGTCACGTCATATTTAGGAAACTTGTTTTTCCTATAGGGAGAAAAGGTAACAAACAACTTCGGTTGATCAAAATGCATTAACAACTGTAATGAATCACTTCGTGGAAGAGGTAAACTAACTCCTAATATAAGAAAACTTCATATGCCAAAAGAAAGTTGACAAGGGCGATTCTACTCTAGATCTCTTTTCTTTCCACAAAATCCAGCTCCCTTGAGCTAGGATACAGATTTATAATTTGTGTTCTATTCAACCATTCATCTCCCTCTGTTCCAATTGTTCAAATGAGGATCTAAACGACCGCACCTCTAACAAATTGAGAGTTTTCACAAACTGAATCATGCTCAATTTATTAAGACTATGTATGCAGGGACTAACAAATTGTTTCAGTTGAAGCTATCAAATCATGCCTACATCATTTGCAGTAAACGGAAATCATACTTAATTCCAGATTAGCTTTTTCCTTCCAAGAAATGCCATTTTCCAGAAAATGTTGCAAGCTAGCTATATCTCCTAAAAATTTAATGAAATCGAAACCAACAACAGACAAATTGTCACGTGGATTGAATATATACAACACAGATTCATATTTATTCCACAGAAATCTCTCAAAAAGCCGAATGCAGCTGGATTTATTCAATTTAATATTCCATATCCATCACATTTCAGCATGCATTACACATCGGCATCACACGAAGCAACCGAAAAAAGAGGATTGGAAAAAAAATATCTGAAGTTTAATATCAAATAACAGCCTGCTCTTACGAAAGATCGCATCCATGCAAACACAAAAATAAATCAATATCTAGGCACACGCACATTGATAGCATAAATGCGACGATTACCTAAAATCAACCTGAGCAAATAATCCACATAAATTCAACCAAAAAAGAAAGGAAAGGGGAAAACGAAGAATCAAAAATCAGAATTTGATCACCTCTGATTCGAACGATTACGAGCGTTATTCAGAAACAACAGAATGCTAAACAGCCGATCACGTTTCCAAAAAAAAAAAAAGGTAAAAACAATTGGAAAAAAAGGTGCGAAAATGAGGGAGCGGAGTGAAATGCAAATGCGAATGAAATGAAAGAAGATGGAAACTTGAGCTTTAAATGCAACTACAATCTCGCATTATCTTCTCCGATTGACTCGTGCATTAGTGTAGTGTACAGAACGTTTGTAGGGTGAATTTCATATCGACCCCTCTCTATTCCTATCTTTATCATTATTACATATTCACTCCTCAAACTACACGATTATATCAAAATTAACCCCATAAAAGTGCGGTCATGAATTTTTATTTTTATTTTACTTTCTACTGTCGTGTCGGGTTGGGTTGCTAAAAATCTAGGCCCAATTTTTGTGTGGCCCGCTAAGTTTAGCCCATATAAAGTGGGATGCTATCACGTAAATTATCCAGGAACGATTACAATGTTTTATAAAAGGGTTTACAATTGAAACTTAATACTCTCTAATTTGATATCATAAAAATTTACATTATTTATACATACACTGATACTATTTGTTAATTTTATACTCAATCTTTCCTCAAGTGATTCATCTCCTTTTTTCGTTATTCCACTACAAGTGATTGATTTTTATTTTTAGCTTGTAAATAAAACGTCAAATTTCTCTTACTTTACTCTCTCTTTGTCTCTTTTACTTTATTCTCTTTCTTACTTTACTTTTTCTACTTAACTCAATAAATATCACTTTCTTAAATCTCATGCTAAAAAAACAATCACATGCAATGGAATGAAGGGAGCAGCACATAGATTGAAAATAAATCATGTACATTCATCTAATGATCGATACATAGACCACACATTTTGTTATTAGTAGTTAATAAAAATGTTGGTTTATACCAGTATTCACTGTAGTAATCGAAATGAGTTTCAATATCAAGTTAGTAAAACATGTGAGAGAGCGAGAGAATGCATTAGAGAATGCATATATATGAGTTTCATATGAGTGATGGACCATATTATACAAAAATGAAAAGTAATTAATGTTTATGGATACATCAAATTTAAAAATAAGAATATGATATAGAGTAGTACATATTTTCATAATGGGGTAATTTAAAAAAAAATGGATCTTTATCTTTTTTTTTTGTCCTAGGCTACCAACTTCTATTTCCTAGCTAGCACTCAACATACGTACAACTAGATAGTAGTATATGTGTTTTGGAATCTAAAAAATAACCTTAGGGGCTAGCAATGCTTTTATTTTACTAGTATAACGTAATTTTAAATTTGAAGAAGTAACACTGCTATCTCTATTTCAATTTTCTTTTTCTGCATATAATCCAATTTTATATGACTAAGATCGCATATTTGATATGGTTTCTAATGTAATATGATGAATTGAAGAAGAATAAATAATGCTATATAGCAGTCTATATATATGTGTCTCCATTTTGTCATTAACCATTTATGTGAAGGATTTGTCTTTTTGATTAATTAGTTTCAAATGTTATGTGCTACTACTATATATTTTGAATAGATTAATGCTATATATGTGTGTGTATTTATATTTTTGATATCTTCTCCATATTCTAGTTTTGTTATGTTTATGTATAATCAGATTGTTAAATTATTAAATGTAAGTTGGAACCCTCAATATTAAGTTGAAATAATTTTGTAAGCAAAAAGCGCTAAAATCCAAAAAAATGTTGGAAGATGAGTTAAATTAGAAAATAAAAATATATATCAAAGGAAGATTTTTAATTAATTTACCACAAGATTCATACAAAATTTATCTGTCTTCGATGAGACATTCATACATTTCAGACATCACTCTATAAGGTGAGGAAAAAAGGAATAATTAACTAAAAAGAGAACAATTTGGTTTTCTTGTATTTCTGAGAGAACAAGATAAACCAATTTATTGATGGAGTGGGTAAATTTATTGATGAAAGTTACGATCGAATCTATTAATATTTTCAAGCCAAACTCGGAAATTATTTAGTTGTGGTAGAAATTATAAGTTGCTTAAAGTTAAGATTTTGAATCCAACAGTGAGTTTAAAGTGTGGTACAATCTATGATCTACCTAATGTTGTTTATTAGATTAAGTTTATTAACAGATTATATGCAGATTAAGTGTACTACTCCTCATTTGAATTAAAGTAATTAGGAATGAGGTGGATCAATTAATGTTCTATTTATTGGTTTTATTAAGCATTCATTGTCACTACCGTACCTTTTTATGGAGTTAGGATTTTTTATAAATTAAATTACACTTTATGAACAAAACTGAAATTGTATAACTGCTTGATTTAATTATGCTGATTATTCAAATTTAGTTGAAGCCCTACTAAATTCAAATTTGAGCTAGGTTAGGCCACGCTAAAACTAAACTTATTTGTCTATACCCCTTTAATTAGGTGTAATCAGATTATACACATGTAATTACAACTGATGAAATAAAATAAGAGAGGGGTATTAAATTCACTTGAGTAAGTGAATTGGATTATGATGTCATGTGATATTATGATCTCAAATTTGAATTATGTTTTCATATTTTGAAGAATCCTTTAGGGAATAATTAAGGTATTATAGTATTAATATATTTATTCTAAATGTACTATTTTTTTTGTTTTTCTCAAGTTCGGTTTCAACTTCCAAATCCACACGAAATAAGCAAGGCCGTTTGTTGAATTCCATTGTCTTTTCCTTACCAATTTGTTTCTATACTAATTTTAGTTAAAGATGTTATAACTTTTTTTGTCGAAAATTGAGATTTAAACTTTAGATCACTTTATTCTGTACAAAGGGTTGAAGAATACTGCTTTACAGTGTGTACTATATTCATTGAACTCGTGCTTCATGTGTGGTTTAATCCTATGATTATGAACTGAAATTTGAAACGAAAAACAAATTATTTTGCTATATTAAAAATATCGGTAGTTTAGGCAAAAAAACAAAATACTGCTACTGGCTTTATGGAGTACTTAATTTTGTCATAAGAAATTAAAGTCCTTTGTTACAAAATCATCAACTTTAGCTAATCGTGAATTATTTTTCCTACAATCTGCGATCAGATGCAAATATTTTTGTTGGCAGTTTTGTATGAGCCAAAATTTATTCGTGCACGTAACAAATACGCTGGCACCATGCTGAAAGTATCTCAAACAACGACATAACGGTACTGGAACTTTAGCTAATCGTGTTATTTTTCCTAAAATCTACGATCAGATGCAGATATTTTTGTTGGCAGTTTTGTATGAGCCAAAATTTATTCGTGCACGTAACAAATACGTTGGCACCATGCTGAAAGTATCTCAAACAACGACATAACGGTACTGGGCGCATATCTTTCCATGCTCCAAAATTTATGTCCGTTGCCCGACAACTATGTCTCTTTCAAAATTTAATTAATTAGAAGTTAGAAATAAAAATAATAAGGAATGAGAAATATGAAAAGTACTTAAATACATAATGCTTAAGTAATGCTAGTGGTATTACTTTCCATTTGCCTTTACCACTTCCAGCACTGTAATTCAAAAAAAAACCATGTATACTATCAATTTCTATGTCCTATTTGGTAAAGTATATAATTTGGAAATCGAAATATCATGAGATTTCTTAAGAGCACAATACATTATGGATACAATTGATAATGGATTTTAGAAAATATTCTCTCCTATTCATAACATAACTCTTCTCATTTTTTATATTTTTAACCAAATATTGATGTAGTCATTATTTAAGATCAATTTGGGTATAACTTTTTTACTATTATGCGTGCGAAAGTCTAGAATAAATTATGTATAAGATGGAAATAGTTTGGTACATTTTGCATTATTTGCATAGACCTTTTCCCCTAATATGAAAGGAGATTAATACCTTTAATTTGAAATCTCATTAACTAAATTGCTTAATTTAGTCAAAAAAATATAATATTTAATTTACAGTACTGCAATAGTGATAATAATGACTCAAAAGGAATTCGAATTTACAGCCTCCAACTACTTTGACCTAGTCTGAAATTATGGCCCCTACTATATACTAGAAGCTAGATGGGGAAGAAATCGTTGCATTTAAATCCATGCCCAAAAATTTAATCGTCTTTTTTCTTAAATCGAATAATTACTTTTTGAAGAAAAATATGATACTATGCAACAACTCATTTCAGCTTACAAAACCCACCACGATTTTAAGAGTCGCTCTGTTCTCATTAATTTCGAGAACTACTTTTTCCTATTATTCGACAATTTACTAGTATTTGATTTTTATTATTTCTAATATGGAGTAGTATACTAGTATAATATTTTATTTATAAAATTTGGCTCTATTTTTATTGGGAAAATTACGTTCCAATACCTAAACTATTGACATTTTCGAAATTACAGATGAATCTAAATAAAATAACATTAGTAAAGAAAATGATTTGACACTAAACCGACACCATTTTAATGTCGAAAATTAGTCGGCGTAACCCTTGAAGCGAATTCTTAATGCCAAATTGGCGCTGTTAATTTAATGCCTATTCATTTTAATTTCCGTTAATAACTGTAAGTTTTTATTGTTATTTCCCGTAGATCAGACATAATTTTAAAAAATAATAATTTAAGTACTATAAAAGTATCATTTTGAAAATAATAATAATTTGAGAATTAAAGTGTAAAATTTTTCCATATTATTTTAGACAAATATTTCAATGCAAAATGTGTAATATAAAACCATAGTTTGATCTTTCAATTACCATATAACCTAAAAATCTAAGCTCCATGAAATATGAGAGTGAGATTATAATTACGATTAGTTTGCCTCACAAATTTAAAAATATAGTCCTGGACAAATATTTTTCTAGTTCCCTCACTAAGTAATAGCTAGCCCTGAATATTAACGAGAAAAAAAGGTTTAATTAAAATTATCCTTTTGACGATGTGAATGTTAGCAAGTATGTAATTACACATAAATACATGGAGTATTAACTGTGCCGTACATAATCTATTAATATTACCTCAAATATATGAAGAAAATAACAATCATACTATTCTAAAGTCTTGTTAATTTTTTAGTGGAATGGAACTATTGAAAATGCTTTATCGACTGATATATGCTATTAACATTTACGTAAATAATGATTTTTTTATCACAAAAATAAAATACTATTCACATAGCAAAATATAGAAAGAAGTGTCTTTTTCACTATATTCGCCTGTATAAATAACAGTCTTTCTATTTCATCTTCATCTCTCTAATGAAATGTGCTCCAAAATCGATCTCTTCTCACCATTGAGCATGTCGATCAACCTAAAAGAAGAAAGCATAAAATGCGCTCCAAATCACGAAATTCAATCAGAATTTCACGAAGATCGCGGCAATTCTGATCGTGGAGAGGAAGAAGGAAATGCTAGCAGAGGAAAATTAGAAAAATCGGTAGGTGATGAAGAAGAGGAGCTGGAAGGATTCACAACTCCGACATCGCTGGATCACAAAATTCCGGCGATCGCGCAGTGCCCTCCGCCGCCGGGGAAAACAAGGACTTGGTACCCGACGCTGAAAAGGCCGGAGTTTAGGCGCCGCCTACTGTTCTTCACGGCGGCTGAGATTGAATCGCTTTTTTTGTCGCCGATTAGCGGAGGCGTAGTCAATGTGGAGGAGAAGAAATCGAAGAAAGCTCGAACGGCTCAATAATGGTGCGATAAATTTATTATTTTTGTAAGACTTTAAACTTTTGTTATATCAATGGGAGAAGATAAGAAACATACTCCATAATTTTGGAATAACCCACTTTTATTATAATTTTTACTTTTTTAGTAGTACTACTATCATACTGCATGGGTAAAGAATTTTTAAGCCACGTCTCGTTGTATGAAATTTACGAATTAATGCTCAAAATAAACATTTCCGAGAGTACTGGAAATGCTTTAGCTGACAATTTCCATTAATAGATTACACTTCAAATTCATAATAAGCTCAAATTTTGGTATTGTTATTTTCTTGGCGTTTTTATCAATTCTAGTATTAATTTTAGCATCGAATTTTTGCCTATAACAACTAATTCGTGACATGAGTAAGCCTGATAATGACATGTTATTTTTCTGAAAATGATGGGTTTGTATGTTGATTTTATTTGGCGTAAGAGGACCTTAAATCAAATGTGGTTTGTTATTGTTAGAATTCTAAAATGTTGAATTATTTTCCAGGCAGTAGTGAAAAGGACTTGCAATTTATATTTGAGACATTTACATGAGACAAAAACTAAATCTTAAATCGCTGGATTAGTAAACATGCAATTCGCAATAATTCAATTCAATGGTGGTAAACTTTAGCATAGCTTTCACTGAAAAAACAAAAGGCGATTAGAACAATTGAGGAAGGGATCAATTCGAATAATTTATCTTGTAGAAAAAGAAAAGCATGTTCAGATCAGACAACTCTTCCAACCTGTAAACAGTTGCTTGGATACAGAAAATGCAGTTCAAATGGTTGGCCCAAGCTCTATCTAATATACCCCTCGTAAAATGATGTACTCGCAGATCCAAAAATCAATTTTGGAGAAAGTGGAGTCAATATGAATGCACCAACCAGCAATGACTAAAACATTTCTTTACTTTAAATAGGCTATAATTAAATTTTTACAATACAAGTTCTAAAAAACTATACAATAGAGTTTACGAAAATGCATTTACGATGGTATTTTGTGCTTCACTTTGCAAAATATGAATAATTTTGTTTGAGTTTATAAAGAGTTACGGAGTGATAATTTTGTTTCCTTTTCTTATTTCATGTCATGTAATATTAATTAATATATGCATACACAATATAAAGTTAAAAAAAAAACCCAATTATTTTGAGGAACAAAAAATGGGAAAACAAATTCAGTTCCGAATTTTATTGATCCAAGTACAACTAACTTTTCCAGATGGAATGAAGAAATTGAATTGGGGGAGGGGAGCACTTCCTTCCGATCTCTGGATATTCATCCAAACTCATCAACATTAATTTCCGCAAATTCCCCAACCTCCTGGAAAAAATGAAGCCTAATTGATTTAGATATTAGAGAGAATGGATTCGAGCATTGAATGCACATCATTGATTGAAGAAGGCGGATGGGAATGGGGTATGTCTCCATCTCACTTTTCATCTTCAAAGCCATCCCACTCCCACAATCATACTCTCATTCATCCAATTACAACTCTTCATGAGCTCCTTGAATGCCCCGTTTGCACCAATTCTATGTATCCGCCTATCCACCAGGTTTTCTTCATTGTCTTCAAGATTCAATCTTGCATTTTTGTGATTCATTCGATTTCTATATTTATACACACTGCTGCAGTGTCACAATGGGCATACCATCTGCTCTACCTGCAAACTCCGGGTTCACAACCGGTGCCCCACGTGTCGACAGGAGCTCGGCGACATACGATGTCTTGCGCTCGAAAAAGTGGCTGAAAAGCTCCACCTCCCTTGCAGATACATCTCTCTCAGATGCCCGGAGATATTCCCGTATTACGGCAAGCTGAAGCACGAGGGTGTGTGCAATTACCGGCCTTACAGCTGCCCGTATGCAGGATCCGAGTGCTCGGTTGTTGGGGACATCCAATATCTCGTCGATCACTTGAGAGACGGACACAAAGTGGATATGCATTCCGGGTGCACCTTCAACCATCGATACGTAAAGTCAAACCCTCGAGACGTCGAGAACGCAACGTGGATGCTCACGGTTAGTTGCAAGGAAAACGTTTTGTCAACTGAATTGTGCTTCATTATAAGAGTATCCCACTCTGGTTCATTTATTGTAGGTGTTCAATTGTTTTGGTCACTACTTTTGCCTTCATTTCGAAGCTTTCCAACTCGGGATGGCTCCAGTGTACATGGCATTTCTTCGGCTCATGGGAGACGAGACAGAGGCCAGGAATTACAGCTACAGCCTGGAGGTTGGGGGAAATGGGCGGAAGCTGACGTGGGAGGGGACTCCCCGGAGCATACGAGACTCTCACAGGAAGGTTCGAGACAGCCATGACGGCCTCATCATACAGCGCAGCATGGCTCTGTTTTTCTCCGGAGGTGACAGGAAGGAGCTCAAGCTCCGCGTCACAGGCCGGATATGGAAGGAGCAACAGAACCCTGATCCTACTTGCATACCCAATCTCTGCACTTAGAAAATATTTCACATCTAACAAGTCTTGTTATTCATGGATTTTGGGTCTGCTTATTATTATATCAAATTTGAATCTACCAAATTCACCCGAAAACACTAACCATGTCGACTTTATGACTAACGATACGAACTAGTTCAACAGCACATTTCGACCTATGTATGTATAAGTATTTTGGAATCATGGAGCGAAGCAAGCAAAATATATTACAATCACACTATTTTAACAGAGGCAAGCAAAGCATGTAGCAGAAACAGAGTGTTTGTATGTAGTTAGAAACCTCAAAAAATCATATGCCAAAATCAGAATGTTTACAAGATGTAAACATTGAAATCCTGGATTCTCCTAGTAGAGCATCTATATGTCCGATGTGACATCCTAAGAGGCTGGAAACGCACAAACCTGACTACACCTCCAAGCTACGAGGATGCCTAGTAGAGCTCCAGCAAAGACCTGGGACGGGGTGTGACCAAGAAGCTCCTTCAGCTTTCTTTGGCTTATCGGGTGCCCTTGGAACAAGTCCTCGACTATCACATTCAGAACCTACATGGAGTTGATAGATTTTAAGACAGAGTGGGAAATGACAACAGGGAATTCAATCACAGCACATGCATAAACTAATATTAAGAGTTGAAACAATCAATAGTATACAAAGATATGTCCCACGATCAAGAATGGCATAAACTCAATGGTTGTTGCATTAAAAATTCCTTGTCAAGTGCAAAGAGCTCTAAACTAAAGCATTTACAGATTTCAAGAACCTATTGTGTTCCGTCGATCCAAATTCAAAACAGTGCAAGTTGCAACATGTTGATTCTGATCCTTCCACCTACCCCTAATAAGGGAAAAACTCTTCACATTTACATAACCTCTATTAAACAATGATTGTTGCATGTTATTTGGTCATCTTGAGATCTATTCTCCACTTGAATAACATACTCATATTCGGGGTCGTTCGGTTGCCATGTTTACTTGTGACTAAAGTCCATGTCTAATCTCATTTCTTATTCTCTTGTTCGGTTAACTTTTTTCTCGAAATCTCGGCCTGTGACAATGTATCTTGGCCCATATCCATCCCCAATGATTAAATCCTATGACTAATTTAATCATAGTATCTCATATTGTATCTCACCATAATCTTGTTTAACTAACCAAACACCACCTTCATATACCAAAGTTGATTAGTTCTATCCACAAGATACAACACTTGATAAGATCTCAGTTACTTTGAAAGCTTATTCTCAATAGTCTCTTCATCAAGAAGCAATTTCAACCCAAATCAATATTCCACACAGGCAAAGCTTTATAGTAAGTATGTTGCAAATTATAAGAAGAAAACTATTAGGTGATGCCATTTTCACCAAATCCATCAAGACTACAAATATAGAGTTTCACCCTTGTCCAAACTGATAAAAAAAAGTTGGACAACAAATTAAGTGGAGTAAAAGAATGGAGCAAGAAATGGTGGAAACAAAGTATTACCTGAGCTTGCATACCGGCGTGGCGCCTTACACCAATAGCATCATACATCACAATCAAAGTGAAGCCCAGACAAACTGGGAACAAAGAATCAGCAACTCCATGGCAGATTGCAACAGAAGCAGTGAGCGCAGTGCACAATGCAGAATGCGAAGAAGGCATCCCGCCGCAAGAGAACATAATCCTAAAATCCCACTTCCTCTCCACACAGAAATTCAAGAAAACCTTGGTCGACTGCGCAACAGCCCAAGCGCACAACGCCGACACGAAGGTCGGATTCGCCGCTAGTGTAGCCACGAAAGGACTTATTTTGACCTTGGCCGTCGCCGTCACGCTCATCAGCGCAGTCCCGAATGCCCCATTCTGCAGAAGCTTCGCTTCTTCCAAGTCGGAGCCCCATTTTTGCGGCGATGGTTTCGTGGCCAAGGCCGTGACTTTTTTCAAAAGGGGTACTAGATATGAAAGGGGTTTAGCGGGGAAACCGCAATGACCCCATATTGAATTGGGATTTTGGGGGTTTAGAGAGTTTTTGACGGAGATGGAAGCTTTGTTGAATCTTCTTGAATTAGAATTGGAAATAGTGAGAAAGGTTGAGCCTTTGAAAGGAGAGGCAATTAGATTTAGTGCGAGAGAATCCATTAGTTCAGAGAGATGACAACTTTGGGTGGAGTTTGAGTTGCATGCTCAATCGAAATGCAAGAGTGATTACAATTTACAACATAGAAGAGGCATCCAGAGAATATACCATTACCATATACGACTTGTGTCTGTTTACTCGAATGTTCAAAAGGTTTCTTTATTTTGGAAGATTGGACATCGTGATTCGTGATTGTGGTTCTCTCCGCCACAAACCTCGGTGTCCAATTATTCATTGGCACCTGCTAAATTATACCACAACATTCTCAAATTTTCTTTAATTTCTGTTCACTTATTATTTTGACGAGGAATATATGATTATTTAATTGGGTTAACGTTTGGGCTGGCCCAATTGGATTTGTTGATATGAGGCCTCTTGTGTCATCGTACGCTACAATGGCACCATGTAGAGCTTGGGCGAGATCGGTCCATAGTAATGAACTTAAGCTAGCCAAATCAATAAATAAGGTGTTGAAGTAGGTACAATGGCATGCTCCCCAGGATGGGTGGTGCAAATAAAATTGTGATGGGGCTGTGAAATATGATTCTGAACGTGCAACATCAGGAGGGGTATTTGCGGGATTCAACTGGAGAGTGGGTGTTGGGCTACACAAGGCACTTGGGAAGATGTTCGGTAGTGCAAACTGAATTGTGGGGAATATATGACGGGCTTAAGTTGGCGGGGTAAAGAGGCTTAGAAATATACTTGTGGAAAGTGATAATATGACAGTTGTTCACGTGTTTAATGACACGAAATCGGATTTCAGTGCTTTATCACTTGCTAGAAGTATAAAAGGTATCATGCAAAGAGAGTGGAATGTGAAGATTACTCATGTGTTTAGGGAAAGTAATCAAGTTGCAGACTTTATGGCAAACTTGGGTGTGAACATGCAGCCTGGGCTAGTGGTGTTTGACGAGGCACCGAGTGAGACGATGAATTTGTTGTTGAATGACCGGATGGGGATTACCCACGGTTGTATGTGCCCAATGTAGGGGCGGTGTTTGAACTTTAGGGCGACGCCCTCTTCTTGTTATTATAAAAAAAAAGACTATTTTTTCTAACACCGAATTTAAGAACGTGAAGTTTTTTTAATTAAATAAAATAGGAGTAAAAAAAAAAGAAAAGAAAAAAAGAAATAATTCATTTACCTTGAAACGATCTGAAAAGAATACACCTCTCTTAACAAGGGACGAAGGAAGTAATGTTTAAACCATCAGTAACTTTTAACAAGGACGAAGAAAATACTGTTTAAACCATCACAATTTTATGAGGAGCTACATATAGAGTTAATGAGTGGAATATTTTAGAAAACAATTGTGAATAGGAATATAGGATCAAATGATCAATCAATTGGAATCGACACGATTCACTAGTACCCAAAATGTGTTTTTAATTCGATACTGTAACGGAAACACATTTTGATATCATACATAAAATTTGTTTTTGTTATAGTATTCAAAATTTTCTGTATGATATCATACCGTATCAAAAATATACACTAGTACATATATTGAAATTTCAATATTTTTTTTATATTTTTTTAATTCTGCTAATATAATATACCGATATTTCGATACATCTTCTCCCTCCTAGTCACACACTCAATTTAGTAAAATGATGAGTGTACTTATCGCCATCACAATATCATATAATGAAAATGAACAATATAAAAGGTTGCATTTGCAGCGATTTGCATTGCTACTATTTGCATAGGAGCAACAATAATCTCTATGCATGGCACACATGTTGTGGTGTAGATTTGCATTGCCAAATGGATATAACATTAATCGATGTTCAAATTATAGTCAAACATAAAACAAAAAATATTTAAATAAATCACAACAAATCAAATTACTATGATTTCAATGGTTTTAATAATTGTAAAGACCAAAATTAGTACTGAACATATTTTTGGTCATAAACATTATCTTTTGGATTTTTTGGTCTTGTATATATGAAAATTTAAACATTTTGGTCCTCCGTCAATATTTCTGTTAGAAACTAACGATCAACGGGTTTAAACCCGATTTTGACCAAAATTAACATTTTAATTCTGATTTTCTCCTTAATTAATTCACTAACTATTATTATAAATATTCTTTTAAAATTAGAAAATTAGAATTAAATATTATGAAGAAACTTGGGGAGTTGTTGAGAAGGGTCCAGCACTGCCGCCGAAAAAGTGCTGGAGCTCCGGGTGGTGGTGGTCGGCGATGCTGAACAGCGGCGAGGCGACGACGGAGGTGTAGGGGTTTGCCGGCAGGTGCATTTCCACGGGCAGGACGAGCGGCGGAGGGCGGGGCTAGGAGGCCGGAGGTGGAGTAGTCCATGGGAGTGGAGGACCAGTGCCTTGGGGGGGGGGGCGGAGTTGGAATTACCGACCGATTCCGCCACTCAAGAGCTCGGTGAAGGAAGTGGTGTGAGAGATAGGGTTGAGAGAGGGCGGATGAGTCGACTCCTTCTCCTTCTCCGCGACTCGCTCCTTGGCCCGCTCCCTCGCCTTGATTCTACTCTCAGATCTAGACAGAGACAGCCCCGACCTCTTGCTCGTTTTAGATGTGCTGCTGCACGCCGACGATTTCGTCACGTGCTGCAAGTAATTCAAATCGCCGCCGCCGTCCAAATTGACTTCGCCGGAGTCGAAGCAGAGGTGAGCGCAAATGCACCTGCCGACAAACCCCTACACCTCCGTCGTCGCCTCGCCGCTGTTCAGCATCGCCGACCACCACCACCCGGAGCTCCAGCACTTCTCCGGCGGCGGTGCTGGACCCTTCTTCTCAACAATCCCCCAATTTTCTTCATAATATTTAATTCTAATTTTCTAATTTTAAAAGTATTTATAATAATAGTTAGTGAATTAGTTAAGGAGAAAATCAGAATTAAAATGTTAATTTTAGTCAAAATCGGGTTTAAACCCGTTGACCGTTAGTTTCTAACGGAAATATTGACGGAGGACCAAAATGATCAAATTTTTATGTGTGCAGGACCAAAAAATCTAAAAGATAATGTTTAAGACTAAAAACGTAAAATTGTCATATGTTCAGGACCAATTTTGGCCTTTACTTTTTTAATATTTATATTATAAAAAAAAATTGAATTTATCGACAAAGTTGTTAAGAGAATCGCTGTTTCCATGCAGCGTTTGAAATTTGAAAAGGCGACGAAGTATGAATCTCCTCTATCATCGCCACCCCGCAACTGCCATTGCCTATGCGCTTTTTTCCTTTCATTTCCTCCATTTCTCCTCATCTCAATTTTATTTCTAAAAATTGCCCCCAACAGATTTGTGTTTTTTTCTTCAAAATTAAATTGATCGCGGTGTGGTTGGCGAATCACAATTGAGTGTGAACTCTGCTCCACATGGAGAATCTGATAGCATTAGTTAACAGACTGCAGAGAGCATGCACCGCGCTAGGCGATCACGGCGAAGAGAGCGCCTTGCCCACTCTCTGGGATGCCCTACCGTCAATTGCCGTCGTCGGTGGTCAGGTAATCGGAATTTACGCCTCCAATCAAATCCTCGTTTAATCAATTTCAGCCGAGAACCGACTTCCATCGATGTAATATGTTTTCAAACTAGATGTTTCTGATTATCGTCGATATTTATCCGTTTTGATTGTTGTTTGAAAATTAGAAGTTATTGATAGGGATTTCTGCTATTTAGGTTTATAATTGAGTAGCTCTCAGTGTATTTTTAGTCTTAATGTTGATACCTTGCATTTTTCATTCTCCTTTCTCCTTGGATATAGTTTATCATTAGCTGTGGTAAGTGACAATGATGTTTATGGTCTCTAGAGTTCTGGAAAGTCCTCTGTGTTGGAGAGCATTGTTGGGAAAGACTTTTTGCCTCGTGGATCAGGTATCTAGTGTTTTATTGTTTAGTGGAGTATTTCTGTATCACCATATGCAATGGCATTGTGTAGATATTGTCTCGCTATGACTCATGGATATCCATATCCTTGAACATCGGAATTGATTTAGTTTGCAAAACACAGGTATTGTCACTCGACGTCCACTTGTGTTGCAGCTTCATCGGATTGATGAAGGTCGAGAATATGCAGAGTTTGGACATCTTCCTAGGAAGAAATACACGGATTTCGGTGAGAGTTATAGAAGACTCTTTTGTGCCTTTCACTTGCATATAAGTTATAGATCTATGTTATGTATGTGTGAATGCATGTAAACATATGCTGACCATTGACGATGATCTGCTTTGTTTAGCTGCTGTGGTAAAGGAGATTGCAGATGAGACTGACCGTGAGACAGGACGCAGTAAACAAATATCAGCAGTTCCTATATATCTCAGCATATATTCCCCTAATGGTGAGTCTGTAACTGCCATTGGTCATTTCTGCTATTGAAATTCAGTTGTTCTGCTTTTGTAGTAATATCCTTTTTTCACATCCAAAGTAGGTCCTTCTCATTTCATGTGTGCATCCGGATTCACATCAAATAATTTTCAGCCTAGCAACATTACAGATTTATCTCAAATGACTGCATATAATGCAGTCACATGTTCTATTGTAATAACCGGACATAGAAGGTGAGGGAAGACAAGGAGAAGAATATAATTTGGACATTAGAATCACAGTATCTTATAGTACATTATTAAAGAAGTAGTAGTAGTTGTTTGGTTGGTAAAATTGCTGCTTAAAATTTGGATCTGAAGTTACAGTAAAAAGTAAAAAGCATTGGATTGAATCTATAGTTTCCTCATCCTCTATCATATGAATTTAAATGTAATCTTTTAGAATTATATGGATTTGTTTACTCCTTGTTTATATATCTAGTTAGAACTAATTTGTGTGCATCTTGAAACTGCAGTTGTGAATTTGACATTAATTGATCTTCCTGGCCTTACAAAAGTGGCTGTTGGTGAGTTTTCCCCTTCAAATGTATCATGTAATCTGGAGATACTACTCTTTTTTATCGCGTATACACACAGTTGGGAATAACCAAATGTTAAATATGTGCATATGATAGAGGGCCAGTCAGAAAGCATTGTGATGGATATTGAGAACATGGTGCGGTCTTATATTGAGAAGGTATTTCATAATATGCGTTTTTTTGCCATAAGTGAAATCAGAAAGTAGTTCATTACTGCTCCACATCTGTAAAAAGGCCTGTTATACTTATTGATGTTGCACTAATAATGTCATGCATTAGAAGGATTTACAGTCTTTTATTTTCCTTTTCTATCAAATTTAGAATTGAAAAGAAAAGTCATTTTTCTTCAGTTTTGCACCAAGCTTAGAACTTAGAAGCAATATAATCGTTGTTTGCACTAATATGGAGTTCTATGTTTATGCCCAAGACATTCAGCTTTGTTCTTCTTCCCTTTTTTCAGCCATTGTTGTATTAAGTTTTATTTTCAGTACAAAAATTGACTGCTTCATCAGTTTATTTTTTGTTAAATCCACCAAATGCAGCCCAACTGTATTATTTTAGCAGTTTCTCCTGCCAACCAAGATCTTGCAACATCTGATGCTATTAAGATATCCCGTGAAGTGGATCCAAAAGGTATGACATACTGTGGATTCATCCCTATGAATGCATCATTACTACTTGAGCATGATCCGTCATTCTACTCTGTAAGGTTTTTCATTCCTATTTCTTTCTAACATCTGTACTTTTACCTTTTAGGTGAGAGAACATTTGGAGTTTTGACAAAGATTGATCTCATGGACAAGGGTACGGATGCTGTAGATGTAAGTGTAGAATGGCTGACCACTACTTTCACTGTATATTATCCAGTATTAGTAGAGAGGAATCTGTGTATTTAAAGCTTGCCTTTTATTTTTCATTGCTGTCCTGTCGTATAGAAAACTAGTAGTTTGTCCTTTCTTGCTTGAATTAATTGCTCCTGCTCAATCTATATCTGGATACTAGTACTACTCCTGATCAATTACATACATTCCAACTTGCAATCTAGAGGCAATGACCATTGTGTTTGATGATAACTTACATTATCCAATATTTCTCTGTTGATTTTGCCTGCAGCTATATGTATGTGTATTATATATTTTACACCTCCTATAGGTTCCTATGACTTTTCTATCATAATTGAGTTACTTAAAATTTTTTGACATATTTGAACACTTTCATGTATTCTAGATCCTGGAAGGAAGAGCGTATAAGCTGCAGTTTCCATGGATTGGTGTTGTTAACAGGTCTCAAGCTGACATTAACAAAAAGGTTGACATGATTGCCGCTAGGCGTAGAGAGCATGAATATTTCTCTGAAACCCCAGAATACAGCCATCTTACTCAGAGGATGGGTTCTGAACATCTAGGGAAAGTTCTATCCAGAGTAAGAAAAATAAAGAACTAGCTGATGTTGAGTCAATTCTTGTTGCTTTCCAGACATTTATATAGTCTTGACAAAATTAAACCAAAAAAAATTTCTTAGCAAAATACTTGAAAGTGAAATTCTGTGGCCTTTAAATGGGGCCAAGAATGCTGAAGTGATGTCTTTTCCTTTAGCCTGAAACATGCTTGATCTATTTGTCTTTTCTCTTGTTCGAGTTATTCCATTTGTTCCTTCTATCAAAGTTAAGTTCCTACATTATAATTTATTAGACTTATTTTGGGCTTCTTCATGATAGCACTTGGAAGCTGTTATCAAATCTCGAATTCCAAGCCTTCAGTCCCTCATCAACAAAACCATAATTGATCTAGAAACTGAGTTGAGTCGTCTAGGAAGGCCCATTGCAACTGATGCCGGGGTGAGTATCTATCACCTTCATTGCCTCTTCGAGATTGTGTTCTAAACTTCTGAATACCGTTCCTCTACTAACCCCTTAATGCTACTGCCTACTGCAGGGTAAGTTGTACATGATTATGGAGATCTGCCGCGTATTTGATGGGATCTTCAAAGAACATCTCGATGGAGTGTAAGCATCTGCATCTGCATCTTGTACTATTCATTACCTTTCTCTTTTTCTATACTCACTCACTATACTTATTGTGACATGATACTATAGTCGACCAGGTGGTGATAAGATATACAGCGTCTTCGACAACCAACTGCCTGCTGCGCTGAAACGATTGCAGTTTGACAAGCATCTTGCCTTGGAGAATGTTAGGAAGTTAATTACTGAAGCTGATGGATATCAGCCTCATCTTATAGCACCTGAACAAGGTTACCGCCGTCTGATTGAAACCGCCTTGATCACGATCAAAGGTCCTGCAGAGGCAGTTGTTGATGCTGTAAACACTTCATTCTCACCTCTTCCTTCCTTCTTTTCTTTCTTTCTTTATATAGAAACACATTTAAGTCCTGTTGCTGTTTTCAGGTTCACGGAATACTGAAGGAGCTAGTTCATAAGTCCATCAACGAGACTGCTGTAAGTCAATAGTCTCGTTGAAGAATAATACTAGCTTGTAAATTGCTGAACTTTGACCAAATTCTAGTTTTGCACACCAACTTATAAAACTTGTCGATCGAACTTTCAATTTCATTTAATTTTGCTACACAGATGGATCGTATTCAATCCGATTTCATTTAACCACATGCAATTTGAGTCATTTGATCAATAATGTCGACTGATATGGCCACCTTGGATCTTCAGGCGACCGGGTTAGCTCTAAATTAGGCCGGAATCCTACTCGTTAACAAAATCATATGAAACTTGTGTGCAAAACCAGAACTCAGTCTAAGTGGTATTAATGTTGAATATCCTTGGTATGCTAATTGATAGTTGGGTGCATGCAGGAGCTGAAGCAGTACCCTTCTCTGAGAATGGAGGTCGGCAAGGCGGCCGTGGAATCGTTAGAGAGGATGAAGGAAGAAAGCAAGAGAGCAACTCTGCAGCTAGTAGAAATGGAATGCAGTTACTTAACCGTGGATTTCTTCCGCAAGCTTCCCCAGGATGTTGAGAAAGGCGGCAATCCAACACATTCCATTTTCGACAGATATAACGACTCCTACCTCAGAAGAATCGGTGAGGACAGAATTAACAATATTGGTCTCTCTGAGTTTGATCATAAATGAATGATTTGTATGTATGCACAGGAGCAACTGTGTTGTCTTACGTGAACGCGACCTGTGCTGGCCTGAGGAATTCCATACCAAAGTCGGTGGTTTACTGTCAAGTCCGCGAGGCCAAACGCAGCCTGCTGGATCATTTCTTCGCAGAATTAGGCAAAAAAGAGGTATTAATCCGTGCCAAGTAATGATAGAAGGTGGTTTTGATTATGAAAGTGTAAAATTGGTTGGTTAACAAGTTACAATTGCAGGGACGACAGTTGGCTAAGGTGTTGGACGAGGATCCAGCCATTATGCAGCGGCGTGTGTCTCTTGCAAAGAGATTAGAGCTGTACAGAGCTGCGCAAGACGAGATTGATAATGTAGCCTGGTCTAAATGATGAGTTCCATCACAAACACCCCTCTTTACATTTTCATTTTTTCAGCAGTTCAAAATAAAAACAACCTTGTTTTGTAATGCGTTGGAGTTGCCTTCATCGTGTAAATGTTTTCTTGAAAGTTGAAAGTCAATATAATGGACACAAAAGGAAGAAATGCTTATTGGCTGTTGAGTATAAATTCTTTAGATTTGTTCAACTTAAAGTTTATCAAGATTAACTAGTAGTCTGGATGAGATTATTGTCCTATTTTTTGTGCTACTTTCATTTTTTCCACGTTCTTTTTATTTATTGTATTTCAATTATGCCGTTGTTAAAATTTAAAATAAAGTTTATTGAATCAAATTAAGGTAATACTATTTGAAAAAAAATTTAATGTACTGTTGTTAGATATAATTGAATAATTGATTATTGGAGTTAATAAATTCAAGAGTAGTATAACTTTTTAAAAACTCAAAATTTAAATAAATATGAATTGTGAAGTATAAAATTTTGTAAAAAGTAATATTGAATTGATTAATTTAGGGGTAGAACCGTAGAAAGAAATGAGATATAAAAAAAAGCGCATTGCAAAATATATACTCCCTGGGCTAATGTGCAATAATAAGTTTGAAAGATAGAAGAAAGTAAAATGGAGGTGCGGGGAATCGAAGCCCGTGCCTCTCGCATGCGAAGCGAGCGCTCTACCATATGAGCTACACCCCCCAAGCTTGTACCGATTCGAACTTATATTTATTTATTAATATTTATTTTTGATTTTTCATAAACCTTACTCCTTAATCTTTATACTGATCATATAAACAAGTGACGTTGAAATATTTTATTTTGTGTGCTTACCAATTTTTTTGTCTTAATAATAAATTATACTAGTAGTATGTATTTATTTCTTCCTCCAAAAAAAAGCAATTATCTTTATCTATTGATGTTGTGCTTTCATTTTATCTAAAGTTGGACATGATGTTTGAAAATTTATATTTAACGGTCAAAATATGTGTGTCTGAAGTTTATATATAAATGAGCAATCTAATTTTACAAACCAATAGTAATTGTTGAATCTCCTTAATCGTCTCTTCTAAATCCCAATACTATACATGAACCAATTTTTTGTATATTACTGGGGAAAAAAACATAAACAAAAACCCTTGACCTATCCAACTTATTTTGCCTATAGCAAAACAAATTTGTTTCCAGGAACTCTTGCCATTAACTCCCATCAACAAATGGATTGGTCCCCAAAACACGCTACAAATGCATATTTTGATGCCCTCAAATTGGTATTTTTCAATCTCAAATTCTTTTTTATCAATTTTTTCAATGCAGGTCCAATCTATTGGACTCGATTTTGAATTTAAATCCCCATCAAAGAAATGATGTCATGTGAATTACAATCAATCTTGCATGTTTATTAATTTATTATATCCTTTTCTTATAATTACGGATTTGTCTATTTAGCATTCTTTTGCTGGAAATGATGTTTGTATAATTGTAGGTGCAATAAGAAATTCGAAGAATCATGAATTATGTTGTAGTAAGTTAGCCATTCTAATTTTAATTCCTTTTGAGATGGTGGAAATGGTGTGAGAATGATTGCAATGTAGAATTGTGTTTGTAGATTTTGATGTTGAAGCTTTGGTGGTTTTGAACAGTGTGGCACAGCCAAGAAGCCTAGCAGCTTGTGCGCGCAGAAGCCCGAGAGCAACGAGTTCATCTCCGCATTAGCAGCAGGGATGAGTGCTAAATTAATCGTGCAGGTGACATCCGAGGTGTCCCCATTCACGGTCGCCTTAGCAGCAGCTGCCAGGCAGACAGGCGGGAAGCTCGTCTGCATCCTCCCCGAATCCGAGCTGATCAAGTCCCGGGAGACCATCGAGGAATTAGGCCTCAGTGACATGGTGGAGTTCAAAACAGGGGACCCTGCTCAGGTGCTGCTCAACTATGAGAACGTCGACTTCTCTCTCGTGGACAGCAAGGCCAATGCCTATGACCGGCTGCAGGAGACGTTGGATGTGAACCTGAAAAGATCAGTAGTGGTGACTAATAACCTGTTGGATGGGGGGAAGGGGCTGGGAGGGTGCTTGAAAAGGGTGGAGAGGGTCCGGTCCATGACGCATCCTATTGGGAGGGGGATGGAGGTTACGATGATTGGGAAGGACAGCGGGTTTGGGAGGAGCAAGTCGGGGAGTTATAGCGTTGGAAGGGAGAGGGGTGAGGTGAAGATGGATAAGAGCAAGTGGATCTTCAAGGTGGATCAAGTTAGTGGTGAGGAGCATATCTATAGGATGCCTAGATCGAGGCCGGTGGCTGCACCGCAGTTGAGTTAGTTTTGAAGAGTCTTGGTTGCTTTTTGTAGTGTGTTTCTTTGGATTTGTGGCAAAGGTGAATGTGGAGATGAACTTGAGGGTTTTTGTTTTTTCTGGCTCTTGTAAAATATGCTTGTGTTTTTTTGTTTTTTGTATAGTAAATATAGAATGTTTTACCTGTCATCTTGAAGAGTATGGTATGGAAATGGCAGAGGCTAATTAGATGAATTTGTGCAAGTTAGCCAAGTGATCAGTTTCATAATAATGACAGTGAACCAGAAACTCATAGTTTCACCTAATTTGTAATTAATTTAAGTATAAACTCACTCTCTTGTTTTCCAATCAAAAGTTTGGTATGTGACAGAGACAAACAGCTGGAAGGGTTCATTCATTTTATCTTGAAGAATTTGGCGGGAATGATGATGATGATGATCACCTGCCACCTCCAACCACCGTGCTCAGCCCCACCACCACCACCATACGCAGCCATAAGCTTCAAAATCAAGACACCTCTTCATAAAAAAAAAAAAAAATTTAAAAAAATATTCCCACCAAACAAGGCTCTACAAAATTGGTTTGAGTCTTGGCAGGGCTCACATCATCCTCTGGTAGCGATGGAGAGGCGGTGGAGAGTATCAAAATGGGCCTTCATTTTTGCAAGCTTGATGAGTTACATGGTCTCAGATGGGGCGGCAGAAGAGGGCGGTGACGGTGACGGAAGGAAAGGCCTCTGCAGCACTGATCTCACCACATTTCTCCCTTTCCCTTACAGCAACCTACCAAACATGGTCTGCCAGCCACTATGGAACTCATATTTGTTAAGGGTACTTAACCTTCCAGTCTTTTTATTTTCTGCATTAGTCTTTTATTTTGTGCTAGTTTTTACCTCCGGTCTTTTATTTGGTGCACTGCAGTATTCCAAGTCGAAGGACAACGAGATCACGATCGTGCTATCGACCATCTACACGAGCGGATGGGTGGGGATGGGGTTCTCGCGAGACGGGAAGATGCTGAACTCGAGCTGCATGGTGGGATGGGTGAATCAAGAGGGAGAAGGTAGGATAAAAGAGTTCCACATAAAAGGGTTCACCCCGGGCGAGATCAAGGCGGACCGGGGCGAACTCCCCCTGACAAACGTGCCGCCGTACGTGGCCGTGCAGGGGGCAACCATATACCTATCCTTCCAGCTCAAGTTCAACACCACCCTGAAAACGCAGCCGCTGCTGCTGGCTTTCAGCACCAAAGCACCGCACCACCACCGCCTCACGGTGCACGAAGACAAGACAACCATCTACTTGGATTTCTCAGCTGGTACAGCGGACGGCGGTGCTGAGTCGTATTCGTCTCAAGACAGGAGGACTCACGGGACGCTGGCGGTGCTGGGGTGGGGATTCTTGCTTCCCACGGGGGCTATTCTGGCGAGATATCTGAGGCGGAAGGATAAAGTGTGGTATTACTTTCACGTGCCGATTCAGTTCATTGGCTTCTTGCTGGGAGTTGCGGCGGTGATTGTTGGAGTGTCGCTTTACAGCAAGATGCATGTTTTCTTCCCTGCACACAGGGGGATTGGGATTTTCCTTCTTCTCATCACCATTCTACAGGTTTGCTTTCTTCATTACCTTCATTTCTTCTTCTACTAAAATACTAACAGATTACCTCTCTCCGGATCAGGGGATCCAAGATTTCAGTTCCAAAAATCTAATCCAAATTGTGAATTATCAGAAATCCAGTCCAATCCAAAATTACATAAAAATTTGAAATTCAAAAAATAAAATCTGAAAATGTAAGAATTGTTCAAACATAAAGATTTTTTTTGTCTGTGTTCATATTTTAGGCCGGGCATAATCTCATAACAAGCCCGGCCCGATTTAGGACATTAGTATTTTGGAAAGCTAGTTTATGGAGTAATAAAAATGGTGAAGGAAGGAATTTTGTTGCACAGGTGCTTGCTTTCTTCACGCGTCCGAGCTCCGACAGCAAGTACCGGCGATACTGGAATTGGTACCACAACTGGGTCGGCAGGATTTGCCTCTTCTTCGGAGCGGTTAATATTCTTCTGGGAATCCACATCGCTGATGCAGCCCAAGCTTGGAAGATTGGATATGGATTTCTGCTTGGTTTTCTATTGGTTACTGTCATTGTTCTCGAAGCATTGCTCAGGCTTAGACGATCGGCTGAGGCAGATAAGCAGCATCCCCCATTTTCAATCAATTCTATCGACCGCGAAATATCACTCTAAATGTAAACCTAATTTAGCTATGAATTTCAAATGGGGTAATTTTGATTTCATTAATAGTACTACTATTATATTGTTTTGTTTGGACTGGAATTAATGAAGTGTGTACATACAAATGAAAGAGGTCTTGACATGCAAGGCTCGATTTGAAGTTTTGTAGAGGAACTTTCCATTGATCCATGTGTGATGGAGCACATCAAATTAGAAGCTCGCTACTCCGTTTGTTTTCGTATTATTCGATGTCGAATTCAAGAATTAGGGCGTTGGAAGACTGTCGTTTTATGTATAAATTCATATTAAGCCACATAAATTTCACAGCGTACGATCAAAATACGTTGAAATTTTTTTATTTGTGTTCGGTTGGTGTTAGAACTCGATGATTGATCGGAGAAGATGAGAAATCGAATGGGAATTTTATTGAGAGAGAATCGGGCTCAACGAATCTAAGATTTACAATTTGAAGAGAAAAGAATGAATTGAAAACAGAATTGGGAAAGCCTTTTAACTAATTTTGAAACCTAACTAACCCAACGGTCATATCAATCTGACGGCTCAGATTAGCTCTCAAATCTTGACATTAATCGGACGGCTCCTGAAACTTGGCTTAAGCAAAGCCTATTCTCATTCCAAACGTTCCACACTTATTTGTAGCTCGATTCAGCTGAACATCCAGCTCACAAATCTCCACCTTGGATGTTCAGCTGATCACTGCTTCATCTTACACAAACTAACAAGCCTCATACAAATCTCCAGCTTGTTCTTCGGCACCGGCTTTGTCAACATGTCAGCCGGATTCTCTTTAGTATCCACCCTAAACACCTTCACTGTCCCCTTCTCTATTTCTTCACGAATGAAGTGCAAACGCACGTAAATATGTTTGCTCCTCTCGTGATAAACTTGGTGTTTTGCCAAACAAATGGCACTATTATTATCACAGCCGATTGCAACTGCATCCTGCTTTATGCCGAAGTCTTCCAAGATGCCCCTAAGCCAGAAACTCTCCTTCACCGCGGCTGTTAATGACATGAACTCAGCCTCAGTTGTTGACAAAGCTACAACATGCTGCAGGCTGCTCTTCCAACTCACAACTGAACCATAAAGAGTAAAGATGTATCCAGATTGTTGCCAAGTACCACAGAGTCGGTTGTCTCAACAATGCTATCAAACCATTCCAGATTTGGACTCATATGAAGACTACAACAACCTGAGTCCATAATCCAACAGCCATTATCCTTCCCTTCAATCACATTCAAGGCCTCGGAAACCTCTTCATCTCCAACACTTTCAGCCGAGTTCACTACCTTCCCTCCACCATTCTCTTTTCTTCGCTTCCATGCGAAGCAATCCTTCTTTAAGTGGCCGGGTTTCTTGCACCAGTGGCAAGAACGCGTTTCCTTTTGATCATTGGTAGCATTCTTGGCTTGTTCTTGAGATTTCTTGAAGGGTTTTTTTCCCTTGAACTTCTTTACATTCAAGCTTTCTACACTTGAATCAACGAGCTTGATTTCTCCCTTTTGCAACTCCTTGGCCCTCAAGGCCGACTGCACTTCCAACAAGGTGATAGATCCTTCGCGTCCATAAAGAATTGCATCGTGAAGCTGGTCATACTATCGCGGGAGTGCATTCAACAACAGGATGGCCTTATCCTCATCTCCAATGGTGACATCGATGTTTTTGAGATCATCGACTGCCTTGTTAAAGTCTTCCAACTGCTCCAATACTCCCTTTCCCTCCAAGAACTTGTAGGAGTAGAGGCGTTGCTTCATGAACAACCTGTTCGCCAGAGATTTCGTGAGGTAGAGCTCTTCCAATTTTGTCAGAATGTTCGCCGCAGTCTTCTCCTTTGCAACCTCGCGTAGCACTTTATCGCCTAGGCATAGGACGATCGCGCTATGCGCCTTCGCCTCAATTTCAGCCTTCTTCGCGATGGCCTTCTCATCCGGAGCCACCTCCTTTTCTTTCGGATCTTTCTCCTCCACCGTCAATGCCGATGATAGTCCTTATTGAATCAGCATCGCGCGCATTTTCATTCTCCATAGGGCAAAGTCGTTTTTGCCGGTAAACTTCTCCGCCTCAAATCTCGAGGCCATCGTCTTCGCAGGTCCGATTCCAAATCACCGAAAAACAGAGTTTCGCAAGAAAACCGCCGGTTCCCGCAGACGGCGCCAATTTGTTAGAACTCGATGATTAATCGGAGAAGATGAGAAATCAAATGAGAATTTTATTGAGAGAGAATCAGGCTCAACGAATCTGAGATTTACAATTTGAAGAGAAAAGAATGAATTGAAAACAGAATTGGGAAAACCTTTTAACTAATTTTGAAACCTAACTAACCCAACGGTCATATCAATCTGACGGCTCATATTAGCTCTCAAATCTTGACATTAATCGGACGGCTCCTGAAACTTGGCTTAAGCAAAGCCTATTCTCATTCCAAACGTTCCACACTTATTTGTAGCTCGATTCAGCTGAACATCCAGCTCACAGTTGGGAATTCTCACACTTTCAATATTTTGTATTACTACTAATTTTTAAGACATTTGTGGAAAAATGAATTTATTCAAAGTTTATGATTTGAAGGACTTGTTCATCTTCTTGGTTATGGCAAGAAATAGCCTCAAATTTATGCATTTATGAGTGTTCAGTGTTGCATATATATTTTATGAGAGCCTAAGAATTGTGCTAAATTGTTCATTAGTGAATTTTTGCGTTTTTCAATTCTATGGAATTGGGTGGTTTTTAATTTTGTCTCGAAACGCAC